>NW_019154177.1:3824630-4374372 GCF_002288905.1 Enhydra lutris kenyoni
ATGATGGTGGTGGTCACAATGGTCATGTTGATTGTCATGGTCTTAGTGATGATGACAGTGGTCATGGCAGTGGTGGTCGTGGTGGTGGTGATGATCTTGGTGGTCATGGTGGTGGTCTTGGTGATGATGATGGTGGTCATGGTGGTGGTGGTCGCCTCCTTAGAAAATATCTGTGAAGTTAAAGGAGATAATGTTGAGGTAATGGAAAACTATTAAGGGCCTACTATGTAAGTGTCAGTTATTATCAAACTGATTTTCTCAGCTGCCTCAGCCTCCCCCGTCTATGCAATTACACTTTCCTCCTCTTGACCTGTGACCAACAAAGACACAAGCTGATGAGAGCAGAGTTATCTAGACTGCTCATTCCACATGCTTTCCTGGGAATATAAAGCTGTTTCTGGCTCACAAATTAAAAAGCCTGGCTTCTCTCTGATGTCCACCACATGACCAAGGCAGGGCTCAGAATAACCCCATCATTTGGCACAAAATAAGTATGTGATTTCCTACCCGTTTTTTATGGTTCGCCAATCTGGTCTCCCTCTGAAAATTAATTTGAGTATTGAAGAGTCATAACGCTAAGGCAGTTTTCTTGTGGAGAGAGTCCCCTCACCTTGGTCAGGAATTCTGGAGGTCAGGAATCACATCTCTAATAGCATCTGTAACGACCTACAGTCCCTATTTCCTGGGTTAATACTTACTTACAGTAAACATACCATAGTTACTGCCTCCCCCGTCTCAGTGATCTGAGAAAGGCTAGGCTTTCTATAGCTGTTAAAACATTTCTAATTTAAAGATAACCCCCATTGAAATTTGAATTATACACATGTCACAATATTTTAGGACACCAGTTAGGATTGTAAACGAAGCTTCGACAACAAATGTCCTCTCTCCTGGTGTTCTGTTTGGTTTTTACTTCCACTGCTTCTTAAAACATTTTCAGTGATAGAAACCTCCTGGAGGAAATTGTGGCTATCTATTTGTGTATACATTTTTGTAAATATATTAATATGCACACACGTACAGGAAGACAAGTAGTAGCTCAGTTGCTTAATAGTAATCCTGCGTGGGGCAGAGAACAAGTGGATGGGATTGACCTGCTGGGAACGAATCAACACATTTTGGTAGGGCCCCACTCCATGGGAGTTGTGACCGCTGCACGTAACTGGTCAGTTAGGTTAGAAGCTGTACTAGCTGTGGCAGGGGCGAGTGGCAATGGATTAACCCAAATCCTCCCCTCTCCTGGAGACACAATTGATGGTGGTGGGTTAGGAGCATCGCCATTTGTATGAGAAAAGACAACACAACATCTGGTTATTTACAACGTGGGCTACAGGGCAGAGGATGTAAAAAGCCCTGTGTGTCCTCCTAACGGTGATGGTACTCCAGCTTTTACAATTTCCCAGGTACTGCTGAGAAGGGCAGGCTGTGAGTCAGTGGCTCTCTGCCCTCTCTTGACCTAGCCAGGAGTTGTCAGCAAACCACGGCCCCGTGGGCCAATCCCAGCCCGCAGCCTGTTTTTGTTCATAGCCTGCAAGATGGGAGTGGTTTTTTACAGGTGAACATTTGCAATTGATTTGGTGATGGGGAACAGTAAACCTTGAACAAAGAAGAAGAATTCCATCCTTCTCCCAAGCCGACCAGGATTGCTGAAAAAGAGAAAGTGCTTGATTATATTTTAAATTTTGTCAGTAAAAATAGGTGAAAGTTTATTTTCTCTCTTGTTATATGGAGGTATCAATGTAATTTCTTTGTTTTTGCCTCTTGGGCCACAAAGCCTAAAATATCTGCTGTCCGGCTCTTTCTAGAGAAAGTCTGCTGACCTCGGGACTACATTATCAAATTCCAAATCATTTTGCCTCTTGAGGTCATTGAGAGTTTCTTAACCATATCTCCCTCCAGCTCTTCCCCTTTTCACATCTGCTGGGAGAGTCTTGTTAAGTCCCCATTTAAGAGAACATTTATCACCCTTTTATTGTTTTAAATTACTCATTTTAAGAGAATACATGTCACCCACTTAGGGTTTTCTTTGCGATTACAGATACTTTTCGAACTACCAAGCCTGATAAAACAGCCTCCTGAGGGCACCCAAAATGGATAAGTTTTATTATCCTTCAGTCTTTTCATCCTTTCACGTTCATAAAGTGAATAAATTTTTTTCTATGCAGCAAAAAGAGAGAGAGAGAGAGAGAGAGAGAATACATGTCACCATATGACACTGCTGTGTAATACCAACTGGAAGGATGAGGAAAATCTGTGGTCCAAGACAAAACCAAAGACAGAGCAGAGAGCACTGGACTGGGGAGGCCGGACAAGGAAGGCCACATCATTTAAGGGGGAGACAGAGTGGGACTAGGGACCCCCAGCCCACCAGTGAATGAGTTGAAAGAAGGCACACAGGGTGTTTCCAGAGTCCTTTTTCCACTCACATCTCTGCATCAGCTCCAGGAATTTTCCTCTCCGTTTGACTCTTTGGGATGACAGGTGTCTAAGGTCTGAAGTCCTTGGAAACTCATGGTAAAGAACCACTGATGTGTGAGCGTGACTCCAGTCTTCTTCTCAGCTCTTCCATACACATCACCCCAAGTCTCCCGATTCACCGTGGGGTGACTATGGCAGGCCCCAGGGGGAATCACCCAGAGAAACCACACATGGAAACACATCACCCTTGTATGAGAAGATTACGTGGGATTAGCAGAGCTCCGATCACCCCAAGACAGAGCTGTCTCTTGCCCATTGCCCTTTGCCTGCAGTGCAGACCAGTGCGTGTCCACTTAGCCTGCGTGTCAATTTGAGGACAAGGAAGCCTTTTCAAAACAGGCACGAAGGAATGAGTGAAAAGCACCGCGCCACACACACTTAGACACAGTTAGCGGAGGCCGCTTGGCTCCTGGTTGCTAAGCGTTAGAAACAGCAGGAATGTTTAGTTCTAATGGGCATCTCTGAGTGGTTTTAACTTGCTGGAGGGGGAAATATCGTGTTGTCAAAAGGAGTCAGGGAGCCATTTCCGCTGTTGGTGAGAATATAAAATGGTGCAGCCACTCTGGAAAACAGTGTGACGGCTCCTCAGGAATGAAAAATAGAACTGTCATATGATCCAGAAATTCCGCTTCTGGGTATATATTCAGAAGAATCGAAAGCAGTGTCTTGAAGAGATACGTGTACAGTCGAGTCTACAGCAGCATCATTCACAACAGTCGGAAGGGGCAAAGCAACCCAGTTGCCCACCGATGGCCAAATGGGCAAGCGAAATGTGGTTCCTGCATACACTGGAATGTTCTTCAGTCGGGAAGAAAGAAGGAAATTCTGATACTTGCCATGACACGGAGGGACGGGAGGTCGAAATTCTGATACTTGCCATGACACAGAGGGACGGGAGGTCATTAAACTCGGTGAAAGAAGTCAGTTACAAAAAGGAAACAAAAACATCCCCCAATACTGTATGATTCCACTTATACAAAGTAGCTGAAGTAGTCAAATGTCTGGAAATAGAAAACAGAAAGAAGGCTTGGGAAGAGGGGGAATTAGTAGTTGTTGTTTAAGGGCTCAGAGTCTTAGTTTTGCAAGATGAAGAGAGCAACATGGATTTAACCCTCTGAACAGTACACAAGATTTATTAAAGTGGTCATTCTTATGCATATATATATGTGTGTGTGTGTGTATACACACACACACACACACACACATCCACATTTAAAAAAAAGAGTTAGGAATAACTACACTCAGACAAACAGAAAAGAGAAAGTACCAGGCAGTTCCTGAAAGTCTTCACAATAGTTACTTTTTCTTAAACCATATACATGTCACAGGAGGGAACTGAATTTCCATGAGAGATAGAAATGGCTGATTGTGACTGTGGCTGGACTTAGCCAACACAATCTTAGAAAGACTGTTCTTCATAACAGAACGCGTAAGAGTTACGGATGGGAACCCTGCCAACCACTTTCTGCCTGGCTGGGAATCAGTTTTTAGAATCGTTGCATAAATGTTTTGAGATGAGCACTTACTGGGGCTACTCTAGAAAGAAGTAGAATCATCAGAAAAGAGCCACTTCAGGAGCTTATGAACTATTTAAGGATATGAGATTTACTTTATCTTTCATTTAAAGAATACTTATTGGGGCACCTGGGGGCTCCGTCGGTTAAGCCTCTGCCTTCAGCTCAGGTCATGATCTCAGGATCCTGGGATCGAGCCCCGAACTGGGTTCCCTGCTCAGTGGAGAATCTGCTTCTTCTGCCTCTGCCAGCTTGTGCTCTCCCTCTCTCTCTCACTCTCAAATAGATAAAATCTTAAGAAAGAAAGAAAGGAAGGAAGGAAGGAAAGAAAGGTAAGAAATGAAAGAAAGGAAAGAAAAGAATACTTATTGAATGTCTACCATGTGTTTGGTTCGATTCTATTCAGTTCCTGGGACCTGAGTTGACTGCCACACGGCCCTACCCCTTGTGAAGTTCTGTTGCCTTGGAGGGGGCAGATAGTAGACAAGAAAGAACAGGCTGTGTCTGATGGAAGGACGGGTTTTGGAGAAAAGTGCAAGGTGAGAAGGATAGAACATGGTGGCTGGAGAAGATTTTACTGATACATAGCCAGACTCTTGCTGGTGCTGTAGGTCTGACCTGGACTTCTGGGGGAGAAGGTTCCAGGAAGAGCCAGAGGCTGGTGTGTGCAAGCAAAGAAGGGTGCATGATGAGAACCAAGAGGTTTCGGGGGGGGTGGGTTCCAGTCCTTGTAAAGCCCTACAGGCCATGGTAAGGATTTGAGTTTTTGCTCCCTGGGTGATGGGAAGACCCTGGTGGGTGTTGAGCACAGTGACATAATCTGCTTTGCCTTTCAAAAGGGTCATTCTAATTGTTGTCTTGAAAGTAAAGTTGTGGGGGGGCATGTAGGGCAAAGGCAGGGAGGTCATTTGGGAGACTTGCTATTCCAGGAGAAAGTAGATAAGACCCTTCCCAGGCCTGGGCGCCTGGGTGGCTCAGTGGGTTAAAGCCTCTGCCTTCGGCTCAGGTCATGATCCCAGGGTCCTGGGATCGAGCCCCACATCGGGCTCTCTGCTCAGCAGGGAGCCTGCTTCCTCCTCTCTCTCTACCTGCCTCTCTGCCAACTTGTGAACTCTGTCTGTCAAATAAATAAAATCTTTAAAAAAAAAAAAAAAAAAAGAAAGACCCTTCCCAGGCCTGACACTGTTAATTCTGGAAGTAAGAGGTGGGGTGGGGGGAGTTGCCAAGGATAACTCTTCGGTCCAAGCATCTAGATGCTTCGGTCCAAGCATTTAGAAGGCTGACATGGCTCTTTACTGAGAAGAGGAGGGCTGCTGGAGGTGGGAGATTGGCAGTGGGGAGGAGTGTGGCCATGACAGGGAATCAGGAGTCCGGTTCAGACCGCTATGTTTGCAGGATAGGTGCACACAGTGGCTGACTTCACGGAGTCCCGCTCCGAGCAGCCACAACAGTGGGCATGCAGGAACTATCTGTGGCACATACATCAGTGGAAATTACTTACGGACGCAGCTCTAGCTTGTGGGGATTGGACTGTATGACTTAGACGGGCTGTTCCATAAAACTGGGCACTCGAGACTGCAGGGCAGACTAAAGGGAGATGAAAGGAAAGATCGGTGGGGGAGGCCCCTGGAGGAGCAGGGCAGGCGTCTCGCAAGGTGACAGCTCGATGTCGTTGGAAGCAGCGTTATGACACGTCTGAGAGTCGTGGAAGAGCGTGACTCCCATCGACATAGTGCCTCCTGAGTTGTGTGCTCTGGTCACCCGGTGAAAATGCTCACGTTTCTTGACCTTCTGCTTCAAGGCTCTATAGCCATAGACTCCGCTGCAAGAGACCTCCAGAGGCTGTCGGTCTATCTTCCTAAACAGAAGGCAGGCAAGGGTCAATCTCATTGCTAAACTCCCTCCCTTCTTTCCCTTCCCCAAGGAGATTTATCAGCTTTTCCCAGTCCCACATCCATTTAACATCAAGAGCTAGCAATCCGCACATTCGCTTTGATTTTAACTCAAATCCCCCAAGCAACGCCTTCAGTCACTTCTCTTTATTCTAATCCTGGGAAAACTGTTCTTCCTCCGTAAGAGCACCTTGGGTATCCTCGAAAACCATTAAAAGAACAGATGAACATGTGAGGAAGTCTCCAAACCCTAAAATAGCCGGTCAAATATTTGTATCCCAGCAAGCACTTGAGTTGAATAATACATCTTTGCCAACAAGAGGGCAAGTGTATTCTGAGCAGTGAAGAAGGCCGAATGTGAATTAGGACATGAAATGCAGGGGCACTTGGTCATGGCTGTTGACCTTGAATTCCTCTCTGAACGTGGCTCCTGGGGCGGAAAAGCGCTCTTCCCAGAGGCCTGGGTGCACTCGCTCTTCCGAAACCTGCCGCCGCCCACGGGACCGGTTCCTCATTCTGATTTGGCCATCGTCTTGGGTGCAAAGGACAAACGAGAGCACATGTTCACATTTCTCTTCCTCGAGGAGCCCCCTGAGGCTCATTGAGGAAGGGTCAGTGAAGGAAGAGGCTGAACAAAGCCTTCCATCCCACTCCCCCCCACCGCCGCCCAACACACACACACCAGAGCCGGCAGACAGCTGTTCCAGACCCTTCTTGCTGCCGCTAATGAAAACAACCGGGATTCAATGAAAGATATTTAATGGGGGATTGCTTGGAGAAGCCCCTTTCTCTGGAGATTTGCTTAAACCAAAGCCCTTGGCTTGGCTGGTGAAATCTTCAACTCCAGCAGCCTTAACGTGAATGACCTATTTCGAATGTGACAGCCAATTACACTTTGGTGGCATGACTAATTCATTAGGCTCGAGAGCGCTGTCAGCTGGGGATAGTAGAGCAGCCTTGCTGCCTGGCTAATTAGGGAGGGTGACAGTGCCCTGTCCTATCGTCACAGCTCCCACCCAAAGCTGCCAGAGCTGTGGATCGCCTGTGAGCAGACAAGGGCCGTGGGGGGATGGGAACGGAGCCTGGCTCCTGCTACCAGAGAAGGCTTTGCAGGTTGAGCAGGCTGTGCCCCCAGAGTCAGATTTCCACTCTCACCTCTGCAAAGTGAAACAGGGGCGGGGAGATAAGGATGTCGTCTATACAGTATCCCGATTTTGCCTAAAATGTATGTGGGGATGGAGGATGGGTAGTGGTGATTTACGAAGAAAGAGGCTTAGACCCTGAAGCTAGCAAGGGCAGCTAATGCTCTCCAGGCCTGGGGCAGGGGGCACAGGCCATCCCTTCCTGCAGGTGCTTCCCTCCGCCCCTGGAGCAGGAGCAGGAGCTCCGGGAAGGGTGTTCTCCCGCGTGCGAAGCTGTCCGGGTGCTGGGCAGCTCGCCCTAGCGTCTAGCTCTCACTTGAATCCTAGTGACAGCTCACTTCACCTCATAGAGACCTGTTTCAGACTGATTCGGACCCCAACACAATGTCCCCAAAGATGGCGAGGCTTCACAGCAGTGACAAAGTTCTCAGCAATGGGGCTGCTGGGCCCGGGAAGCCTCCTGAAGTTCATGGTCTCACTCTCCTGAATTACGGAAGGACTGATGTTTGAGAAGACAGTTTGCATACCTGCGGGCAGGAAGGAGGGAGAGGGATGGAGCAAGATTGTGTACAAGGATGGCCCTGGCCTAAAATTGAAGGAGGAACAGGGGTGCCTGCGTGGCTCAGTCAGTTAAGCTTCGGTGTCTTGGTTTCAGCTCAGGTCACAATCTCAGGGTCATGAGTTGGAGCCCCACACCAGGCTCTGTGCTGGGATGGGGGGTGCTCTCCTGGAGATTCTCTCTCTTCCCCCCTGCCCCTCTCCTGCTTGCTTACCCTCTAAAATAAATAAAATCTTTAAAAAAGAGAGAGAGAAACAAAAACAACAAAGAGTTAACTAAGGAAGAATTTTAAAACAGGAATGACTGAATACAAGCAGATTTTACCTTTTTTTCGATAAGCAATAGGCAACTATTAACGTGTATCCAGCAAGGCACTATCAGGAAATTAACGGCTCCCTCCAATTAGAATAATCCAAGGGAGTTTTCTGTACAAAGAGATGGCTCATGAAGGTGTGGGTAGACTGTGGGGGAACCAGGGGGCCCAGTAGGGCCAGTGCCACTGCGGGGCCCAAAGGAGGGAAGACAAAGCAGTGGCTAGAACCTGCGGGATGGAGGCAAGAGGGCTCCCACGGGGACCAGTCATCTTTTAAGAGGGGACACAGCCAGCCCAGTGGAACCTCACAGGGAAGAGCCAAAGAATGGATATCCTCACCTCACTCCCTTCCCTTTTACCTGTCTCCTGTTGGACTCCCATTGGCCAAACCCAACTGGGCATCCTAGGGCAGGGCAGCTCCTGGGACAGAGGGCAGAGACTGGAAGCTGGGGAAAGGACAGGAAGGGGCGATGCAGGATAACCTGCTAGCCAGGGACGGGATAGGGCCTGGGGACGCGGTATAAATAAATCACCCGGGAGAGCCTTACAGATAAATCTCTTCTTTTATGTCTCCCCTATTGATGAAGGAAAGGGCATGGATTTGCTATAAAGCAAAAGTCAGTTTAGAACCTTAAAAAAAAGCTTACCTATCAGGACCCAAGCGTTGTGTTTACACATATATACTGACCGTTTCTAATCACTTCTACAGTCATTTTTAAATTATTTTATACTTATTTTAGTGTCTGTGCAACTATGTTTAATGAATTACATTTATACCACTTACCTTCAGCCTTAAAGGGTTTGTAGCTATAGGAATTTGCAAAGTTAACATTCTGCCAAAATGTTTGTCAGGGTAGATCAGAACTTCTCCATATGGGGTCTGAGGACTCCTAAGGTTTCCCAATACTCTTTTATAAGGTCCCGAAGATCCTTAAGAATTTTTTTAAGTTTAAAGGGGTTTAGTCTAGATTACATGTGATATATATCTATATCTATCTATACACACACACACACACACACACACACTTATGTCTATATACGTATGATACCTACATGCATATATATCACATATACATGTTACATGAAATATAAACTGGCTAGTCTAGATTATGTTATTGTGTAATAGGTCTTGAGACCAAAAAAACTGGGAATTGCTGATGCAAATGCTATTACTGCAGAAAATGACCTCTCCCTGTCATAATAATGTACCAGCAACCCAAATGTCAACTTTCTGGATGGAAGGGGACTCTTTGCTACATTTAAGGCATATTTTGTTCCCCGCCAGCTTTGAACCTTTTGTTGACTCTCTTCTACCCACGTAGCCTTCCAGGTCACTTGGTGTAGAAACTAGAAGTGAGGGGTGGAGGTGGGGTTTCAGCCTGGGATCATTTGCCCAAGTGGATAGGCCTGATTTCAGCCTCCCTTAGACATACGTGCCTGGGATACACTGAATTGCTAAGTGTGTTGGCCGGACACGTTCCCCATTGTGCAAGCAGACAGTGTAACGGTGGTGAGGAAGCCACAGCCTGAGATGTCTGCTCCCTTGGGAACCTTATCATCAGTGCCAGGCACGGGCAAAGGATAATGGGGTCTTGCTCTCCGCAGTTCAGCAAGCAGTAAGCAGGACCCAGCTGTCGCCTGTCGAGCTGCAGCATACTTCTTTCTGTAGGTACAGCTCTGATGTCCGTCAGTGCAGGCATGTTACGCTCTTTCTGGAGAAAAAGATGACAGATACCAGCAGGGCCCGTGATGCACTCTCATTCCTCATTTACTGACTATCCTCTACACTCATTAATATAAAGCTTCCGCTACTGTCCATAGCCCTAAGCACAGTTTCTGATACCCAGGAACATAAACACTATGAAGAGAATTAAAATATCTGGGACAGAAGGAAATTATGGGACTGGGTCTGTCCTTGGGGGGGACACAGCATTCACAGGAGAACGCAGGGAAAGCATGGCAGGCGAAGGAAGCCTTCATGAAGGAACTGGTCTTGGACCAGGGCTTCAGAGGCTGGGCAGGATTTCTGGAGACAAGCATCAGAGAAAAAGCATTGGGCAGTTCTCCGCAGCGAATTCCCAGGCAGTGGAAATGACCTGAGCAGAATGGTGGAGGAAGGAATGGTCAAATGTCAGAGCCAGAAGGATGCCTGGCAATCAAGTTGTCCACACCCTTCGTTTGACTGGTGAGGACACAGATTGCAAAGGTCAAGACTGGCCCTGAGTTTTCTATTGGCAGAACCAAAATAGAACCAAAGTGTCTCCCAGGTCAGAGACTCTGCAGAGCTGCTCCTTGAACACTGAGCATGGCTGGAAGAGCCGACCCTAGAGCTGACAGTGCAGGGCGGTGGGGTGCACTGGAAGGAGTTCTTGAACCACACGGTAGTGCTAGGTGAGCTGGGCTCCTGTTTGGGTCTCATCTAGACCAGAGTTTCCCAAAGTGCGTTCTGAGACAAACATGCCAGAGCCCTCCGTGTGCTTGTTGAAATGACTGACTTGGAATGGGAGAGGGGGTGACTCACAAATCTGCACTTCAAACTCTTTCCCAGACTGATTCTTCTGTGCTTCCTAAGTTAGAAAATCAGCGATAAGAAGAAATAGGGGAAGACTGGCCAGAGCAGCAAAGGAAGGAGAACTCAGCTGCTGTGAGCAAGGTGGAGGGTAAAGAGTTACAGTATAAGGAGGGGGTCGGGAATCTTGGAGCTGGCAGCCTTCCAAGCCACGATCTGGCCGTGCACTTGGGTGGCCGAATGCCTATAGAGGAAGGTCAGAAGAGTAGAGAAGGAATTTCGAAATCAGGATGTTAGATCTGCTGTCCACATGGATACTAAGCATCATAGTTGTGATAAGAGATTAGATCTCAGTTGTATCTGGCTACCCCTAGGACTAGTCAGCTAGACCGGCTGGAGGCCAGAACGCACTAGCCTCACGGGCAGAGTTTATACAGAAACACAAATGAGGAGGGGTCACTAGATAGGACCAAATCCCAAAGACCTTCCGTCAGTTTCACTTCATGACAGCCGTGGTCTCCAGGCACGTTCCAAGTTCTGTATTAACCGTCTAAATCTTTAAGTCAGGAAACTAAACTGGTTACGTTCTGGGTGCTCTTCCGCTTTCTACCGAGGAATTACATATTTACGACGCTCGACTGGCAGCAGAAAGAACGATCAGGTCGGCTTGGCCGTGCCGTTCCCCAACCCAAAAGGGCTTTAAACAAACACCCATGAGCAAAAAGCAGAATAAAACTCAGTTATTGAAAGAGACCATTTTCGGTGCTGCTGGAGTTCAAACACCCTGTTTCATGAAACCAGAAATAATCACAGTTCCCATAGCACCCATAGTACTTCCTCTTTCCTAACACCCACCTCAGTTATGTCCGGCTGTCCTCACGCTAGCCTCCACGAGTTGGGTTACGTGACTGTCGTGTTTACCTCCGGGTCTCCTGCCCTTACTTGAAATAACAGCTTGTTGAAATAGTAGCTCTCATCGGTACCTTGGGGTGTCTTCAATGAAGACTGACATCTGGGGAGGCAGGCAGAGGGACCTGTGTTAAACTCTTTCTCCTTCGGAAGACCCGTGTCTTTCCAGGGGCATGACATAAAATCTGAGCCAGCCGAGTTTTCACAAATATCTGTACCCTAAGAAAGATCTTGGTTCTGGTGCTGACTCTGGAAGTGTGACCCTGGGCTCTGGGATTCAGACTAGACACTCCACTAAGGATTGTGTCCTGGTTGTGTAGCCCTGGGCTGCCCACTCCCTCACTCGTACGCGTCCCTGATCTCAGGGAAGGGTCTAACTGGAGAGTCTACAATGAGGACAGTAATAGAAAGAGGGAGTGTAGTAGGCTTAGGCGAAACAATGTCTGGCAAGCACCAGGCATCATCTATAATCCTTGTGAAATCCTCTGGCCCACTCCCGCCCATAAAATTCGTATGAAGTTTACAGCGGTCCCCTTCCTCATCAGGAAGGCAGTGGTGCTGGAAAGGTGGGTGTTGGGGACTGAACGTGTGTGTTCCCCCAGATTCATATGTTGAAGCCCTCTCTCCCAGTCTGACTGTATCTGGAGTAGGGAAGTAATTAAATTTAGGTGATGCACGAGGATTGGTGTCCTTGTAAGAAAGCCACCGCCAGAGACCTCACACCCTCTCTCTGGGCATAGGCACCGAGGAGAGACCATGTGAGGACAGAACAAGGAGATGGCCATGTGCAAGCCGGGAAGGGAGTCCTCACCAGAAACAAAGGCAGCCAGAACCTTGATCTTGGTCTTCTAGCCCCCAGCACTGAGAAAATTAACGTCTGTCGTTTAAGCCCCTCAGTTTGTGGTATTCCATGATGGCGGCCCCGCAGACTGATATGGTGGGGAAATGGAAAGTCTACTGTCCTCCAGGGTAGATATGAGGCCCTGCTCTTCCTTCTAGGATTTTTCTGCGTAGCCCTGTTAGCACTGATGCTGACCAGCAGTAACTCATCCATTTCTCCCCAAATTTCTACTGCGTATCTGTGCTTCTCTCCAGGCCTCTTTGTTCCGAGGGAGGTAAATGGAGAAATGTCTGGAAGCATCAGATCCTACACAAATAGCTATAGTCCACAGTAGAAGGGGTAAGCACCTGCAGAGATGCTAAGATCGAAAACGTTACGACAGTGAGGTGAGGGAGCAGGGAAAGGGGCAGGGATCTGGGAAGAACAGAGTCTGGACTGTTTAAACTGGATATTGATAAATTTCCTCTGCTGGAAAATGGGCAAAGGCCAAGCAGGTGGATATAGGCTGGGGTGGGGTTGACAAGGGAAGAAAAGTATTAAGTAAGAAGAAGGAGTATTCTGGAATGGTAGGTTCATCCTTCATTCAGTAAGTAGGTACTGAGCTCTTGCCCTGTGTTGGGGGTACATTATCCAAGACAGAAGGGGTCTCCACCCATCTGATCTCACAGTCCAGGGAAAGAGACAAGAAACAAGCACAAAGGCAAATTAGACCATTACAATTTACAGTCAGTACTCCTCAAGACATGGGGTTTTGAAGAAGAATAACTGGAGGGAAGATGATACTTAGAGATGCGGGTGGTCAGGGAAGACCTCTCTTCGCTTCTTTATGGAACTGAAAGAAGGCTCTTGTGGCCTGAGCTTAGTAAGGGGACGAGGGGGTACTCATGAGACCGGGAGGCCTTGTTTGGGTTTATTCTACAATAAATGAGGCATACAGGGTTTAAGCAAGAAAGTGACCACACCGTATTTCTCTTTTAAAAGATGGCTCTTCTGTATCAGTTATCTATTCCTGTGTAAGAAATCGTCACAAACATAGCTGTTTCAAACAACTGTGGACAAGTCTCATTAACACTCTTGAATCTTGGTTTTCCCATCCATGAAACGGGAGTAATAACGCCCCCTGCTAAGGTACAATCAGGAATAAATGATACAGTGCTTGAGAAGGACCTGCTCCGAGGACAGAAGGGTAGGAGAAGACAGTCGATGAAATGTAGTGCTCGGCACAGCGAGGACGGACTCGAGACAACCAGCCTTGCCAGGGACCTACATGTTGGCCAGAAAACCAACTCTGAACACATGGGAAGAATAACCTGCTGGGCCGACTGCAATGTTCCCGTCATGCGGTTGACACATTTTCTCCTCTGCAAGGAATGCCTTCATAGGAAGACTGAGAAACTATGTTGTGAGTTAGAAGAAGGGCAAAGACAGGTGCATCTTAGAAACCAAAGGCTCCGACTATTGAGGTGTTCGAGGCTCAGGCCGCCCTTCCTGGTCTGAAGCGGAGACCAGAGCCGGCTTGCTCTTGGGTGAGCTTTCTAAACGTAAATCACACTCCGCTGCTGTTGTATCCTTAGGTGGGCTGGGATCCGTGGATCAGGCTAGATCTTTGGCTCTTCCTATCCAGGGCCTGAGGAGGCGGTCTCCTTCCCACAACTGGATATAGGGGTTCCCATGTTGACACAGTCCCCTGAAATATTCCCTTTGGGGCATTGTCTACGCTTTTCACTTCTTACCAATTCACTCACAAAGTTACTGAATCCCAAGCTGGGTGGGGTGAGGGGTTGCAGAGATGCACCTGCAGTTCTGTGTTATTTAACATATCCTAAATACACAATTTATTCAGTATGGTGGATTTACAGGCAGGTAAACCGAAGCCCAGCGTACATTCCCTGTTTAAGCAGGTGGCAGAGAACTTGTCTCAGGGTCCTTACAGACTCCCAGTCTCATACAGTATGTGTCCACTCCAAAATGGGCTGTCAGACAGACCCACGCTTTCCCAAAGGAAAGCTTTATGTATAGCTCAAATCCACCAAAACGAAACAAAACCAACCCCCGCCCCCCACTGTTTCTCCTCATCATCAGATCAAGATCTGTCTACCCAACAGGACCTAGTGGAGGGCCCACACAAAGCGGGTCTCCCCAGGGGGGCTTTCCAACACTACCCTTGCCTTGAACAACCAACTTCACCCCGCCCCCAACCACACACACACACACACACACACACACACTCACTCACTCACTCACTCACTCACTCAAACACACTCTCACACACCCGCCGCCTCTGCTGCCCCCAGGAATGTTTTCAAGGCGCACTCTCCATTCCAAATCCCAGACGGTGAGCTGAAAGGGTCTCTCCTCGCTGAGCCTCCCCTGCCCTCTCCCTCCAACGCGCTCTATGCCAGGCTCGCTCGCCGGCGCGAATTCCCCGGGTAACTCCGAAGCGGCCCCACGGGCTCCACGGAGCAGCTCGGCGCGCCGGTGATCAGCTGGAGGCAGAGAGGAAAGCGCAGCCTCCCGGAGTTGCGCTGAAGTGACTGTCAAGCAGCTGTCTCCCCCAGCCCCCTCCCTGCTCACACGACGCCGCCCGGCCCGCGGCCGCGCCTCCCCTCCGCGGCTCCCCGGCCCCCGCCCCTCCGCCTGCGCGCTCGGCTCCACCAGCCTCGCGCGCGCCGGCCCCGCAACTGCACCCCCAGCCGCAGCCGCAGCGAAGCCGACGCCGGAGGGCCGTTGGGGGCTGTGCGCGGGGACACCGCTACCTCCTGCGGCCTTTTGTCCGTTCCCCCCGTGGGCGAGATCAGCGGTCTGCAAAGCTCGGGGTGCTGGCCGCCGGGAAACTGCGCTGGCACCGAGGCTGTTACACGCCGGAGAGCCCAAGGGTCCCCTTGTCATGAAAAGGAGCTCTCGTCTTTAGGTTTGTGCGCCTTTTCGGGGGTTCTTTTTTGCTGCTGATTTTGCTTGCAACCCGGGTGAGGTCGGCGTGGCCAGGGGGTGTGCTGGGCTTGAGTGAGCGCCACGGGTTCGGGAGCCGTTGCGACTGGGGGTCCCCGGCTTGCTGCGCCCAGAGGGGCGGGCGGCGAAGTTGCCCAGGGAAAGGGCACACGCACTTCTGCAGGCCGAGCAGAGGGGCGTGGGGGTGGGGCGGGGTGGGGGGTAGAGGGTCTGACCAACCACAGAGATGGTAAGGAGCCCCGGGCAGTGCCCGGGGAGGTTGGGGGGGGCAAACATTCCGGAGCGGGGACGTGTCGGGTCCGACCGTTGGGTGCTCTGGGGGTGGCAGGGCCGACGCCCTCGGGTGGGTCCCCGCGACCCGCTGTCACCCAGCAACTTCCGGCACTCTGCACGCCTGTTCTGAGTCCAGCGAGGGCCGGGATCTCGGTGTCCAGCGGCTTCACTTGCCTGAGGCGGTGGGGTTGAGCTTGGGTAGGAACCAGCCTCTTCCCCGCGGGTCTAAATCCACGCGGGTGGGGTGGGGGACCCAGATGATAACTGAAAGAAGAAGCAGGCAGGAGAAATGCGGTGCATGGATGCCGACCTGGGGCTGGATGCGTGGGGGGAGGGGCCATGCTCCTGAGGCCAGGAGCACCCTGCGAGTTTCTGTGTTTTGGGAGGGGTCTGGAGAAGAGAGGCAACTGCAGCTCTGTCACCGCGAGACTGTCACCTCCTATCCTCCTCCCCAGGGCAGTGGGGAGCAGAGAGAGGACACCTCATTTATAAGGGAGTGGGGGCATGTCTGAAATTGCACAGGCGCTGCCCTCCAGATGTTAAGGAGGCAGAAGCCTATTAGAGTCCTTGGTGCGAGGTGGCAGCTCCCTGAGGGGCAAGAGAGCCCTCGGAAAAGCAGGAGAGCCAGGCTGTTGGGGGCTCCGGGAAGGGTCTGCAGAGGGGGATTGGCGGTGTCAAAGCTTCTTATCCTGGAGATAGACATTTGTGTTGCTTGAGTGCCGAGAGGAAATGCTTAAGCTTGTGACTGTGGGGTTATGACAGTCCCTGGAAACAGGTTGGGCCGTCTTTCCTCCTGCTCCCACCTTTAAAGTGCTCAGATCATGCACTTGGTTGAAGTTCTGGGACCGAGGCAAATCACTGCCCCATTTCCAAAGAAACTGCGTTTGGCCCTCTCTAGGGGACTGGGCTGGGCAGCTTGGGTCAACATTTGCCCCTTTGTTACCTGACATGCAATCAGTTCTTCCTTTTTGCTTTCTGTCAGATTTCTCTGGGTCTGAGAATGTACCTCACCCAGGTATTCGCTTAGTTGCCTCTCCCTCCCGAAGCCTCGTTGGACCAGACTCTGAGTTGGCCCAGGAGCAGCCACGGGCTCCAGGCATTGTCTCCATCTCTCTGTTCTGCGGCTGTCACAAGCAGGGGGCGTCACCGTGAACTCTGTAAGAACCAGCATGGCCAGGCTGTTCTCCAGTGGTTAATTAGGAAGCAGCCAGTAGGCATATCCCTTCTGCAGGAGCAAACTGCAGGGGTGTGTCCAGGCAGGGTAACAGCAGCCAGGGGAAAGGGCCTCCCCCCTCTTCAGCACTTCCTCCCAGCCCAGCCTGCAGGGTCACGTCTCCTGTGCTGGGCTTGCCCTTCAGCTGAGATCCTGCCAAAGTACGGCTCTTCCCCAGGGAAGGTAATGCCTGTGTCTGTGCAAACATCTGAAAACCTGACCACTGGGGAGTCAGTTTAGTAAGCACATGCATGTGCTGTCTGTGCTGCTTTTCCAGAAGACCCCCTGACTGGTATTGCTCCTCTCTTTCTCAGCCACGCCAATGTGAGATTTCGCTGTGAATGTTCTATCCTTAGTATAAACGCAAAGAAATACTAAGCCGGAGCAAAGCATAACCGAGAGCACGCGCTAAGGACTTGCTCAGCGTTCTGAGTACCCAGACATGGGTTCCAGAAGTGGCTCTCCTTCCTTTTGTTGACTGCAAAGTAAAATTCTTTCCAGCAGGAAAGGGACCCATTCCCCTTTCCTGGGTGACCTGGAGAAGCCAGAGGGGCTGGGAAGGAGCTGTTTATGTCTCTACATGTTGGTAGCTAAACTCACTTAGAATTCTAGCCTTGAGTCTTAATGTCCATTGGCTTGGGGTCCTGCCCGTGACTGTCAGGTGTCCTACCCCGCATCTGAGTCACTACAGGGAAACATCCCCACTATGGCAAGAGCCCACAGCCCAGCTATGATACCAACCACCGGCCAAGCCACTTCTCTGTTGTATTTTGGTTTAATTCACGGATTATGGGCTCATCTTTCAGCATCAAGAGATGCCAACCCAGACAAAAGCGGTTACAGAGAGTGAGCAGAGCGGCCTGCAGGCTTTATGCTAAGTGGTCAGATCAGGCAAACAGCAGTCCCTCGGGTTGAAGAGCTTGCAAACCAGTGTTTTATCTTACTGTTGGTTGCATGCAGCGCGTTGGGGCGAAAAATAAGAAAGCTGATTTTGTTTTCATTCTGAAACGAAGGCAGAAGTCTACAACCACTTTCTTGCTTCTCTGGGGAGGAAGTGGTGGCAAAAGTGAAAGTCTGTTTTATTTACACAATGGGTGCTCCTTGGGGCAACAGCACATTTGACTTTCCATGGAGCTTCCACTGCCCTGGTGGCCGGAGCGGGGCCTCGTGCTCCTGAAGGGCTTCCTGACCACGGTTGTCTCCTCTGCCGAGCCGAGCCGGACTCCACCAGCCAGAGGAGAGAGACAGCTTGTGTTTGTGGCCATTCAACCAGAAAAGAATACCAGCTGAAGACAGACAATGGAGCAAGGGAATTGGGGATGGGGGTGGGGAGAGGAGGTACGGATAGGCCAGCAGCACGTAATTGGTTCCCCAAGGGCAAATCGCGACGTGCAATGGTGTCATAAAGCTGTTGTCACGCGAACACCCCACAGTGTGGTTGTCAGAAAGATCTGTTCAGAAAGGAAAATGATTATGAGTGTGTGCCTTTCTTTCTTTCTTTTCTTTCCCTCCCTCCCTCCCTCCCTCCCTTCCTTCCTTCCTTGTAGGCTCCACACCCAGCATGGAGTCCACTTGGGGCTTGAACTCACCACCCTGAGATCAAGACCTGAGCTGGGATCAAGCATCAGATGCTTAACCAACTGAGCCACCCAGGCATCTCTTTCTTTCTTTTTTAAAGATTTTATTTATTAGAGAGAGAGAGAGAGCACATGAGTGGGGAGAAGGGCAGAGGGAGAAGCAGACTCCCTGCCAAGCAGGGAGGTCACCATGGGGCTGGATCACAGGCCCCAGAATCACAACCTGAGCCAAAGGCCGACCCTTAACTGACTGAGCCACCCAGGAGCCCCTCTTCTCCTCCTCCTCCTCACCCCCTCCTCCTTCCCCTCCCCCCTCCCTCTTCATCTTCCCCTTCCCCCTCCAACCCCCCTCCTCCTTTTCCTTTTTTTGATTTCCCTCCACTTTCAAAATCATATCCTCATAGGCAGTGTCTTGGGACAATATTCTACCCCCTAAAGTGCAAACCTCACCCTTGTGCACATGGAAACATTCAAGTTGATTCAACTGAACAAAGTCACTCAACACATTGATCTTCAGTGACTTAATATGGAAACACCCACATGTCCTCTTCCCTCTTGGGATCTTCTCTCTGAGCCCACCAAGCCCTCTCTGGGTTAAAGGCCAGGTCTTTTGGTCACAGTCCACTCATCCCACTTTAGTTGGAAATGTTTCCTAAAAATGAGGAATGTTTTTCTCAGAGTTTTGCAGGCTATCCAGAAAAGATTGTTTTGCATATGGCCCAATGCTCGGCTGCCCTCCCTCGGAGGAAACCCTGGACCCATCAGGAAAAGAAGCCACTCCAACTGATTTTATTGTGCATTATTTACGTGACACTGATGAGGACTGTGTGGAGGGGAATGTTTTCACACGTTCATTACACTAATTAAAAAAGGAAATTAGATTTTTTTTAAACAGTGAAAGCAAATGAGATGCAATGTGTCTGTGTTATGTTCCCCAAGATCAAAACCAGCTCTCTGCTAGACCGAGGAGGGAGGAGCCTTAGACAAAGGGAATACTTTTCACACTATTTAGCATTCAAAAATAGAATATAGTGATTAACAATCATGTTTATTTCTGAGGTGGATTTGAAGTCCTAGTCTGCAGCGTTCTGTAATTTCGGGGAGTACTGATTTTTTTTTTCTTCATTTTAAGCACCTGTTTACGAAGAACTCTGCTGGGATCTGGCCAAAGTTAGCTTTTTCATTCAATATAAAAGTGTAAGCTACTGATTCTGTGTTCCAGGGAATGTACAGTCTGGAAGAGAAGTAGGAAGAACCCAGTTGTGTTGAATGGTGTGCCGTCCATGCGCTTCTTGGTTTGTCCTGTCTACATGGGACAGTAAGGTCCGCAGTCACCCTAGAAGTAAGGACTATGAGGTCAGAGGAAGGAGAAGAAGGCTGGGAAGGAGAGATTTCATTGCTGAGCCTGTTGTAGGCATACAGATGAATGGGCGGGGAAAGGGGAGACGCACCGATGGGAAGATGAGGAAGACCGTAAGTAAGACACAAAGGCACCGTTTCCCTCATTCCTATGACCTCAGGGCTTGCTGCACAGCAAAAGGAGGCGCCAGCAAATAGGAGGCATCGGGTATTAACTGACTGCCTGTGACTTAGTTTGAGACCAAGGCTGGAGGTAGGAACGCTGAGGGCAGTGAGGAGGCCTGCCTGGCAAAGGTTGGATGGGAACAATTATGAAATGAGGCTATTAATAATGCCGAAAATGCTAAAACAAAGCTGACAGCTGAAAACCAGTTCCAAAAACCAGCTTATGCGCAGAGAAGCGATGTCATGTAACTCTTTCTTATATAGGCCACGTGTCATTGGGGTTTAATGCCACTGGTGTGCACCTCTAGCCTGGAGGTGATCTCTTCCGTCTCCAGCAAACTGTCCAGGAAGGAGCTGAAGGAACAATGACCCCATTCTCTTCAAGCTTGTTTTCTTCTGTCCTTGTCCTCTAGGAGCCCTTTTGGAAGGGAAGCAAGGGCAGGAGTGTGGGGCAGGACGGGAGGCAGGGGTACCTTAAAAATCCAAAAGCAATGCAGATGAACACAAAAAAGCACATGCTTTTTTTTTTTTTTTTTCCTTCTCTTAATTGGAAGAATCAATTCAAAAGTGATCGTTTTGTGGAGCTGGTGCAGTTCCCGGGAGGTTATTCCCAGTATAGCATTTGACTTGACCACTTTTTGCTACATATGAAGGCCTGGGGTTGTCATGGCCTTGGCTTTAACTGCACCGGTCTACCTTCTAATTAAGGTGACACACACTAGGTGCCCTGCTGGTTTGCGGGGGTTCAAGGTTGAGGGCTCTAAGTGAAGACTCCACGACCAGCCAGTAACCCTTCAGTGGCTATACTTTTCATTTATAAGGTTATCGGTAGCATTGTAAGCCATTTTGGAGTGACTCCTGTCTTCCCAAGTTCTAAGCTAATGTCATGTTGTCTTGGTGATGTTTCGTCCCCAGAAACAAGCGGAGCTTAGAAGAGAGAGAGAGACAGGTGCAAAGGTATAGCTGTGAAGATGCCTCAGGGTTCAGCTGAGGATGTAAAGTAAAATGGCTTGCAGGATTGTTGGGTCATACTCTAGGCCGAACTTTCCAGAACAAGGCTGAAAGTCACATTGCGTCACTAATGGAGCCCCTCACTGTCTGAACAACCATTAAGAAGCTGCCTGGCAATCTGAGAAGTCACTGGCTCCGGAATGAGGCTGTGCCACAGCCAGGGTCAAGAAACAGCTGGTCAGGAAGCCAGCACAGAAAAATCCAGGGGGTCTAGGAGGGTGGTTGCCAGCAGTCCCCATGGAGAAGCAGAAATACAGCCCAGCAGGCAGGATAAGCTCCCCCCTCCCCAAAGACATCCGCATCCTCATCCCCAGAACTGGGGACCATGTCATTTGATGTGGCAAAAGGGACTTGGCCACTATAATGAAATTCATCACCTTGAGGTTATCCTGGATTCTCTAGGTGGGCCCAGTCTCCTTACATGGGTCCCTCAAAGTGGTGAAGCTTTTCCAGCTGTGGTCATAGGACTATGGAAGAGGGCAAGAAAGAGAGAACATGGCTCACTTTGGAGATGAAGCCAGGGACCACAAAGAAGGAATGTGGTGGTTTCTAGAAGCCCAGAAAAAGCAAGAAAACGGATTCTGTCATGGAGCCTCCAGATAGGAACACAGTGTGCTGAAACCTTGAGTTTAGCCAGGGGGACCCATGTCAGACTCCTGACCTCCAGAACTGTAAGATAATAAATGTGTGACATCGGAAGCCACTAAGTTGGTAGGAATTTGTTACAGCAGCCGTAGGAAACTGATACATGCCTGCAGATCTCATGGGCTTGCTCCTGGTGGAGCTCCCCCGCGTCACACGGGATCCTAGCTGCAGGGGTTCTAGCAGATGTCACTGGTGCTCCCTGCTTCGGCCGGAAGACATCCTACACAGGGGCTGGAGCAATGTCAAGTGCAGCTGCTGTGGAAAGTCACGGGAGCCTGGGCAGGCACAAGTGTGCGCAGGGCACTCCTAACTAGCCTGCTCTGAGGGACCACAGCATGAGGGAGAACAGAAGTAGATGCCTGAGATTTTCAGGAAGTTTAACAAGTGTCACTAAGTCATCAAAGCCCAAGGGGGGAGGAGAGGAGAAGGCATCAGAAGGCATGCTAGACATTCCTGTCTGATTTGTTGGAGATCTTTGGCCGGGTGGGATGAAGGAGAGATTGTACGTAAAGATCAGTGTCAGGGATAAATACTGGTTTTCTATAGCTTCACTCTGAACTATATACGGCCAGTCTGGAGGGCTGATGATATTTTCCAAAGATGTCTTCAACGGTATATTACCCTCACTACAAAGTGACTCGGAGACTCTTTCCAAGGGGAAATGAGGTCCAGGTTCCCTTCCCTCAAAGTGTGACTTTTTCCACTAATAGAATATGTGACCTCCAAGGCTAGATGGGTCCTAGAAGGCAAATCAGCTTCCCTCTTATTGGCTGGAATGCTGGTTCCTGAAGCTGTTCGCTGCGCTGAAAGCTGTCTGACTTTCCCAAAGCCACCACAACCTGGGGAAACCCAAACCAGCCAAGCACAGGGACAGGCTGGAGACCACAAGGAGAGAGAGATATGCCTGAGCAGCTCCCGGCTGCCCACCGTCGGACGGCAGACCAGACCCTGAGCCAGAAGGGTCCAGTGGGGAGCCCTTCCCGGTTCCTGACTCACTGTTGTTGTTTTAGGCCACTCCGTGTGGGGACGGTTTATCACCCGGCAAGAAATAACTGGATGGTCCACACAGTCACATGCAGAACAAAGGTCAATTAAAACCATCTCGTGTTATTCCCGTCGTGTTTCTTCACTCTGAGGAAACACCGTGACTGTTGTTAGTCGTAGAATAACCAGATCTAAAGCCCACCTTCCCCTCCTGTAGAGTCTCAGCTTAAGAAGCTCATTCCTGAAATGCGTATCTGAAGGGGGCGCCTGGGGGGCTCTGTCCGTTCAGCTCAGCGTCTGCCTTCAGCTCAACTCATGGTCCCAGGGTCCTGGGATTGAGCTGCCTGTTGGGCTCACTGCTCAGAGGAGAGCCTGCTTTGCCCTCTGCCCCTCCCCCGGGCTCGTGCGCTGGCTTCCTTTCTCTCTCTCTCTCTCTCAAATGAATAAGTAAAAAAATCTTTGAAAAAATGTCTGTCTGAAACCCACTGTCACACATTTTGGTTTGTTTGTTTGCATGGAACAGGTAGCATTGAGGGGTTCAGATTAGCCTAATCCAACATGAATAAGCAAAGAGCCTGTAACAACTTTTTATTTATTTTTTAAGTATGTTTGTTTGTGTCTTTCTTTCTTCACTGAAGTAATCTCTATGCTCAGCGTGGGGCTTGAACTCACGACCCCAAGATCAAGAGCTGCACACACCCCTGACAAAGCCAGCCAGGTGCCCCCCAGAGAACTTCTTTTTAAAGTAGAGCTGCCTTAGTGTGGCCAGTAGAGGTGCCACAAACCTTGTGAGGGTCCTCACCTTGGGGACTGAGGACTTGGACACTGGGAGATGAAACGGTAGCCTGCAGGCCTGCAGGGACCTGGCCCCTGAGGAGCCGTCAGCCACGCGAGAGCCCCTTCTCCCTGCAGGCTGACTGCCTGCTTCTCTTTTTAACACCTCTTTTCTGCACATGCCTTCTTCCTGACACCTAAAGTTTACTATTCCTGAAGTCCAAGTTCAAGACCCCCGTGACCCTAGACTCCATGATATTGCCATATGTTTTGTTGATGTGTGTGGTTTTCACACTGTGTCCCACTGAAGCCACAGAACCCCGTGACGTAGCGGGACTCCCATTAATGCCCCTGGCTCCCTGGATTGGGAAACAGAACGTGAAGGTAAAGTGGGGTGTCCAAGGTCACAGCGCTGAAGGGGCTGGGTCAGCACTGAGTGTCCCTGCTCCTCATTTGGGGCCTATTGGTGCCAGAAGATCCACTCAACCTGCCTTTGTGGCAAAAACGTCATGAAGCTGGGGAGAGGGAGAGGTGATTGGTTCTGTCTGCCTGTCACAGGCTGTCACCATAGTGAGGCCTATTTGAACCCAGATTCGTCGGGAGCCTGAAGTCTGATGACTCCCTCATCACCTGTCTAATGCTCTCAGCCCGATCTGTATTTTGCACGTGGAGACCTACCGCTCCTATTTCAGGCTCCCATGACATTTCCAAAGAAGTTTGACCTTTGAGTTTTGTCATAATGGTCTTTGGCCTAAAATAGGATTGAAATGACATGGGCTGTTTCTTTTTCTAGGGTTTGTTTTTCTGTTGTGTTGGGTTTTGTTTGGAGGATCCTCAGTGTGTGCGTCTTCATATTAAAATATTTTCCAGATGTAATTTTTTTTTTTTTTTTGGCTCCGTTGGTTACAGTGACTCTTTCCCCACTGATGGAAGAGGACATTCAAAACAGAAAGAGACTGATGGACTGCATTAACTCACGATGCTTCCATGCATGTGGATATGCAGTTACCGAGCTAAAGGTACTGAGAAAACCCGATTGAGGAAGTGTGTAGTTTTCAGGCATTCCAGGGCACAGGGGTGTCTGAAGTCACTGCAATTTTTTTTAAAAGATCTTATTTATTTATTTGAGTGAGAACCAGAGAGAGCATGAGTGGGGGAGGGGACAGAGGCAGAGGGAGAAGCAGACTCCCCACTGAGCAGGGAGCCCTACTCAGGGCTTGATCCCAGGACCCTGAGATCATGACCTGAGTCGAAGGCAGACGCTTAATGACTGAGCCACCCAGGTGCCCCAAGTCATTGCAATTTTTTAAAATAAATGCAAATCCTGGGGCACCTGGGTGGCTCAGTGGGTTAAAGCCTCTTCCTTCAGCTCAGGTCATGATCCCAGGGTCCTGGGATCGAGCCCCACATCAGGCTCTCTGCTCCAGGAGGAGCCTGCTTCCCCTTCCCCCCACCCCGCCTCTCTCTCTGCCTGCCTCTCTGCCTACTTGTGATCTCTGTCTGTCAAATAAATAAATAACAATCTTAAAATAAAATAAACAAAATAAAATAAATGCAAATCCTGAATTATAGATGTGGGTACATGTGTGTCATACGGCATGCTGACACCAAGCCCCCACTTATGTTGTGAAACACCCGATCTAAATAAAAATGTTTTCTGTAACAGTAACCTGAGGAGTCACAGTGACCACTGAATAGCATTTACAGTGTGTCAGGCACCTGTGTTAATTCCCAGAGTCCTTGCAAGGTTCTGAGGTCGTTCCTATTAGCATCACCTAATTAGCATTAGGTTTGAGACATGAGACCCAACGAGACTGGTATGAACAGAGTCCAGTTTTAAACCGGGGTCCTCTGGGCTGTGGCCATGGGCGGAAATACACAAAGACCCCGAATTCGGAGTTCCCACGGGAACTGCCAGGGAGGGGCGTAGTCAGGAAGTGGGCCCCCCCCACACGACTGAGCTGGGCTGTGGTTGCCAGGTTGCCGACCCTCGCGATGCTGCAGAGGTCCGGGCCACTCCAAAAAGGGGGACGGAAATGGAGAAAACGCAGAGGAAAAAGGAATTATCCGCGCTTTTCATAAATACTATTGTCTGATCCATACCCACATGTAAAGTATCCCCTGATCTGTTTTGTCTTAGTTCCTGGATGTAGGAAAACAAGATCATTGTTAATTCATACGGCTTTTAAGTGATGCATGGGAGACTTATGTGGGGTAATTACCTGCGGTGGAAAAAAAATGAATCCTGTCAGCTCTGCCTCATTGTTCGATGGTTTGCCCCTCCGACTCCCTGTTAGAAAAGATTCGAAGTGGCAGCCAGTGTGTGGGAGATGCACACTTGCGTGGGCTTGTTAAATGGAGTATTCTTTTCCCTTTGATGTGCATCACAAGTGGAGTCCTCTGATCTGCTTGACTGCATTTGAATAGGATCCCCAGAACAATAGCCTTAATTGACTGATTTAACTCCTGGTTCATCTTTTCCAGAAGTGCCCATTTTTCAAATCTGTGTGAGATAAGTTACCTTCCTGGGCCCCGTGTTAGCCTGAGTCTAATTTCTTTTGTGGGAATAATCCGATGGGAATGATGATGATTTCCTTTGTCGACACTGATGGGGGATTTAGAATCCTGGATCGCTGGCTTCCACACTGTCTCCAGACCTCCGTGATCCAGTGGCTTCTAAAAACTAAGCATAAAACCAGCTGGATGGAAATATCCTTGCAACTTCTGTCCAGCAATAGATGGTTTGAACTCCTATACAGTAGTTCAGAGAATAAGACTTGGTAAAAGTTTGCTTAAGAAATTATGCTCTGTGACTTTTCAAGCATTTGAGACAGGGTACAATAATGTACAGTTTATTAAAAAGAATTAATGTTCGTGCTACAATTGAGCTGTGACTTTTGCTCTGAACTTCCTTGAAGCCAGGCAAAAGGGAGTCCGTGGTAGACTATCACTTACGTAATTGCCATCAGAAAGATGGACATACAGAGCAGCAGTTCCTCAGAAGGTGGATTCCCCTGGCAATGAATTATAAAAGAAATCTCTTGGGGCACCTGGGTGGCTCAGTCTGGTTAAGTGTCTGCCTTCGGCTCAGGTCATGATCCCAGGGTCCTGGGATGGAACCCTGTGTTGGGCTCTCTGCTCAGCAGGGAGCTTGCTTCTCCCTCTGCCCCTCCCCCTGGTTGTGCGCTCTCTCTCTCTCTCTCTCTCTTTTTCTCTCAAATAAATAAATAAAATCTTTTAAAAAATAAGTTAACTAATTAAAAAAAAAGGGGGGGGAAATGTCTTA
Organism: Enhydra lutris kenyoni; assembly: GCF_002288905.1. Taxonomy (NCBI): domain Eukaryota; kingdom Metazoa; phylum Chordata; class Mammalia; order Carnivora; family Mustelidae; genus Enhydra; species Enhydra lutris. Next base: position 3,851,024 of record NW_019154177.1, read on the forward strand.
TGTAGGAACTTACATGTAGACGTGGTTAAACCGAGCTGGTTAAACAAACGCCTTGCCGTGAAGTTCAAAACACAACACCTTGGGTGTTGAACTCCACTCCAGTTTTCTTATCCCTCCAACGGGGTTTCCCCTAAGATCCAAAAGGAGCAATCAGAGGACAGTTCATGAAGGAAAAAAAGAACATGTGTATTTGGCCCTCCGTTGCTATTGTTAGGAAAACAGTGACCCCAGTTTTCCAAGGCAATGTGACATGCCCTGATCAGCGTCTGTCTTCAGGTGCAGCTGAGCATCACTCACCCCTCGCCCACCCTCCCCATGCACCCCTCCGAGGGGAGCCCAGCTCAGTCAGTGGAGCTGCAGTTCCAGGATAATCTGGTTACTGTGTCAGAATTTCTCCCTTGAGATTTTAGGTTCTAGCATGACCAACTCGATTAGCAAAATAAATCAGAGCCTAAAAACATAAAACTTGCATTGTTTAGGTAAGGCCATTGGTATTTCTGTGCTTGACCTTGATGAGGATGGCACTGATGATGGTGATGATGGGATTGGCGTCAGTTTCACTGAGTACCTACTTTGTGGCTGGCATTTGGCTTTACAAGAATGATGCCCCTTAATCCTCATAAGGACTTTAAGACACAGATGTATGGTCTCCATTTTACAGCAGAGGAAACCATTGTCCCGAGGTCAGTGTCCCAAGGGGAGGATGCACACCAGTTGGGTGACTGCTGACTAATTCTGTAACCACATACCATACGGCTTGATGGGTCTTGGTGTGCGCATATGGGTTTAAACCTCTGGGTCTTGCTGCTTCCTTATTCTCACTTGCTCCTTCTCTCTACCTCTTATGAAGACACTGGCTGTAGGATTCTCTAAGATTCTGTATAACTTGAGACCCTCTATCAACCAGAGCTTCGGGGGAATGAAATTGCTGAGTCCACTCAGGAAATTCGTGATAATTGCATGTACGTTCATATGTGCTCTTCATTTGCTGGGACAAATGCTCTCACGTAAACCATATTCCTTGACTCTGGAAGTACTAACAGAGGCATGACTATAAATTTAATACTACCGTTTCTTGCAGCAAATCTTAATTGTGGCATACAGTGTAATCTGGAATCCAGCTCTGGAGGGTGGCAGAAGGCAGGGGTGTGATTACTCGCTGCATCTGGCCACCCATCCACACTGGTGCCCCCTTTCCTCTTCACCCTGGGGACCCCAGGCTGAAAAGCTGGAGGGCATCTACTCTTGGGGCTGGAACCCCCGCCCTGCTAACTTGGAAACAATAGAACCATCTTGCCAAAATGATATATTTAGGGGGCACAGAAAAATTATATCCCTCCACTGGATCAAAATACATTCTTATGTGAATTCATGTCATTTTTGAAAGACATTACATAGTTCACATTCTGAATTGTGCTCACCCCATTTGATTGTACTCAACACCCACATTCAGTGTTCTCTGTACTTTGAATTCCCAAGTCTGAGCAGAGGTTTGAGAAACATACAGTGTGGATGACATCCTTCAAAAAAGAAAACGTTCAGAGCGGGCTGATTGTCTGGAGGGTGTTCACTGAAAAAAACAGCAAATCATGCCATGGGAAATCAGCTCTTAAAAATGCCTGCTGAGAGGGTAAAATATCCAGGATCCTGCACCATAATTTAATACCAACCACATTTTTTAAAAAAAGATTTTTTTAAAAGATTTTATTTATTTATTTGACAGACAGAGATCACAAGTAGGCAGAGAGGCAGACAGAGAGAGAGGGGGAAGCAGGCTCCCTGCTGAGCAGAGAGCCCAATGTGGGGCTCTATCCCAGGACCCTGGAATCATGATCTGAGCCAAAGGCAGAGGCTTTAACCCACTGAGCCACCCAGGTGCCCCTAAAAAAAGAGATTATTGTTACATAATCTCAACACCCAGTGTGGGGCCCGAACTCACGACCCTGAGATCAAGAGTAGCATGCTCTACTGACTGAGCCAGCCAGGTGCACCCCAGCTGCACAGTCAACAGTTTTTGACTCCCTCTGCATATATCATATAGTCTCTATCATTGAAGACTAGCTCAGATTACTAATTCAGTTTTCAAGAGACGCACAGTACCTAGGTAAATTATAAAACTCATGCCTTCAACTCCTCTGAAGCTTTTCTCCTCTGGGAGATGCCTAGGAATCTCAATCTAGACCTTATTAAACTAAGAATGATTTGATAATACAGTCTCATCACGGTTACAATAAAAATAACAAATACATAGTCAGTCTTTTAAGCACTTGACATTCCCTGGTCTATTTACTCTTCAGGCAACCAGTGAGCTTGGTCTTATTGTCATCCCCGTTTTACAGGTGAGGTCACTGAGGCCTGGAGAGGCTAAGCAACCTATCAAGGATACATATAAAAAGTAGTCTTGCTGGCCACAAACCCAGGCAGGCTGAGTTCTTTCATCCCAACAGCCCTGAGATAGAAGGCATTGCATTTTTTTTAATAGAGAGAATGCGTGTGCATGCACATGTGTGTGTGGGTGGGAGAAGGGCCAGAGGGAGAGGAGAGAGAAATCCCAAGCAGACTCTCCGCTAAGCACAGAGCCAGACCAACAGGGGTGGAGGGGGTTGGAGGGAATGGGGGCGGGGTCTCATGACTCTGAGATCATGACCTGAGCCGAAATCAAGAGTCAGGGGTTCAAGTGATTGAGCCACCCAAATGCCCACTAGAAGGCATTACTGTTAAGTCTTTGCATGCAAGAATGGAAAAGTTTTTCTTTTAAGTTCTAGGATTCCCAGAATCTTTCGCTTTTTGTGTCATTCAATAAAAACACAATTATATCCTGTTTCTCCTGGCAAACACTTGCAATGCCTTTTTCAAATATCGTTTGTAGTGAATTAGAATCAGGTGACCAGGGACCCATTAATGACTTAATTTTTTACATATTAAAAGAATGGAAGGGAGATAGGGTCAGTGATTGCTGCATACCATGTGTGCAGAGAAAATGTAAGCCCTGGGAAGATTTGTTTTTAAAAGATACCTATCCCCAGGCCCCACCCCAGATCAGTTAAATCTAAATCTTTGGGGCTAAGGCTCAGACATTTTTTAAAAGTTCTCCAGATAAAAAATAATCATAGTCATAATCATAATAATTAATGAAAGCTCTCCAGGTGACTCTAATATGTAGCCAGGTTTGGGAACTTCTAAATTAGATGTTGTAGTATATTGGGCTTTTTCTGGAGTTTAGTGAGAGTTATATCAATAGGAAGTTACAGAGGCTGGGATGTAGGTTAAATATTTCAGTGTAGCAAATGTTTTCAAATAAACCAATGACTGAGTTGCTAACAGTGGTCATGATTTTCTGGATTTAGCCACAGAGTATAAGGGACAGGGATGGATTACCTCTGCATGGCAAAGATTGCCCATTTATTTTTGTTGAATCTAAAATCCCATCATGGGATGCCTGGGTGGCTCAGTGGGTTAAGGGTCCGCCTTCTGCTCAAGTCATGATTCCAAGGTCCTGGGATGGAGCCCCGCATCAGGTTCCTTGCTCAGAGGGAGCCTGCTTCTCCCTCTCCCTCTGCAACCCCCAGCTCGTGCTTCCTCTCTCTCCCTCTCTCAAATAACTAAATAAAATCTTAGAAAAATATAAAATACTGTCATTATCGTTGTTAACCCATAATGAGCGCCTCATTGTAGGTCTGGTTGTAAAATCAGAAAATACAACACAAGGAGGGTAATCGACAAGTGTCAGCCGTTCTTCCTGAGCCATCTGAGTACCTGATTACTACCGACGGATGACCTTTGGGGGCATTCTGAACACCGATGACCCTTCCTTCTAGGCTGATAGGAAGTCCCGTTAAGAAACAGGGAAAGAAAACTAGGCGAGGAATTCTGCCTTCTCAGCTGAAGGAAAATGGAGTTGGGTAGACACAAGAGCCCATCTGGGGGGTAGACACTCAGATTCTAGTTTCTGTTCCTCCAACAATCTTGTGGACCGTGCCCTGCAGGTCAGTTGCCTTACCTAAACAACAGGCATTGTGATAACTATCATACCCAACACAGTTGCTATCGGGATGTAGAGTAGCTGTCAAAGCATTTGGAAAGGGGGAATCTGCAAACCTAAAATGTTACTACCCATCTCCTCTTCGAGGCCCTGAGGCTCTGCTAGAAACACACACAGCTGCTTAGCCACCAGATGAACTGTTCTGTTTCTTTCCAAAGGATCACCTGTCATAAATTCTTTTTAATTTAGCACCTGATACTACATTCTTTGGAAAGAAGCGCCATATGCTGGAGAAGGTCTCTGTCTATTGGCTTGGACGCCTACCCTCCCTACGTGGAGATTATTTCATTTTTGTTTGCTTTCGCATGGCTCTTATTACCCAGCCCCACGCCCAGCCCCAGTTTGCTTGAAGTATGCATTTGTTTCTGCAAGTCCTGACAGCCTTAGACCTCCCTGTCCCCTTGTTGATGGTAAAAGTCTCAAGGTACTCCCACGAGCTTCTCCCTGCAAGCCAGAGAAACAGAGGCAAACTCTGAGGCTCTCTGACCACACAGCTCCCTTTCCGTTGGCCCAAGAGACATGGTTCCAGCTCGGAGTGCCTGTGTTTACACAGATGTTGGCCCGAGGGCAGTGGAAAATGAGGTGGATTTGGAACCTAAAGCCAGTGAATTTGACCATCAGTGTGGTCAAATTATAGACTTCTTGTTTGCTTTGAAGTGCCACCAAGCTAAAAGGCCAAACAAAATCTCCTCCTCTTTCTAGAGAAAATAGACACAAATTTCCCTCCTTGATGACTTCATCTTTTTCTGCACCAGGATCTGAGCAACTCAAGGACTACCCTGCATCGCATCCATCTTGCCTTTTATTGTGTCCTGAAGGGCCCTATAAAGGGTGAAAAGGTTAAAAATTATTGTTTCCTGGAGCCCCTGGGAGGCTTAGTTGGTTAAGCCTCTGCTTTCAGCTCAGGTCATGATGCCAGGGTCCTGGGATTTTTATTTATCTGAGAGACAGTGAGAGAAAGAGAGCATGATAAGGGGAAGGGTCAGAGGGAGAAGCAGACTCCCTGCTGAGCAGAGAGCGCCATGCCGGACTTGATCCTGGGACTCCAGGACCATGACCTGAGCCAAAGGGAATCACTTAACCCACTGAGCCACCCAAGTGTCCGTGACTGAAGCATTTTAAAGTAAATCTAAACCTTAGGTCTTTTCACTCCTACATCCTTTGGTGTGTGTCTCAAAAGTATGCACATTTTCTCACATAATCCGTGTTCCGCTCCATACGTAAACAATCAGCAACAGTTCTGATTAATATGTACTTCATATTAAAATGTCCCAAGTGTCGGGGCACCTGGGTGGCTCAGTGGGTTAAGGCTCTGCCTTCGGCTCAGGTCATGATCTCAGGTTCCTGGGATCAAGCCCTGCATCGGGCTCTCTGCTCAGTGGGGAGCCTGCCTCACCCCCGCCCCCACCTGTCTCTCTGCCTACTTGTGATCTCTCTCTCTCTGTCAAATAAATAAAATCTTTTTTAAAAAATGTCCCAAGTGTCCCAAGAAAATATGACCTTAGTTCTGTCGGTTCGGCGTCACGATCAACACAGGATCCGCATGTCACATCAGGGTAGTGTGTCCATTGAGTCTCTTGTTGTCCTTCCCCTTCGTTTTTCCTTTAAGAAATTATTTGATCAGTGGCATGTCTGAGGTCCTGCAAAGTGGTCCTGGGAAAGTCTGTTCCCTGTTTTATTTCTCTCTGGCTGTCCAAAGAATCGTTGGTCTCACTCTGTTTAGAATGCCGCCCAGGCTGATGGAGGGGGAGGGTAGAGACAGTGGGTAAAGACCCATGAAAACAAGTGACAACCACTTTCTCACCAGCGAACCAGGGAAAAACTTTAGAAGACAAGCGCCAGAGGAAGGCCAAGCCTTGCAGAGTGAGATCTGAGTCCCAGAAAACTAAAAGTAGTTCTTCACACCATTCTCGTGTGAGCCAGCGAATGGGATGAATTCTGTGAGGGATCATAGGGAAGGTCTAGCAGAGAACAGGGTTTCAAGCTGGTGAGAAGCGGTGGTTGAGAGGGGCGTTAGAGAAGACAGGTGCTCTTGGGAAGTCTTCCAACCCCTCATCTTCCTGCTCTATAAAAATGCATCTGGAGTGCCTGGGTAGCTCCATTGTTTAAGCGTCTGATTCTTGGTTTTGCTCAGACCATGATCTTGGGGTCCTGGGTTCGAGTCCTACATTGGGCTCTGAGCTCAGTGCAGAGTCTGGTTGTTCCTCTCCCTCCCCTCTGCTCCTCCTTTCACTCTCTCTCTCTCTCTCTCTCAAATAAGTAATCTTTTTTAAAAAAGAATGGACCTGACCCCCTCTAGGTAAATTGATTCAGGACAGTGAACGGGCGGGAGGGATCGTTGGTGGTTAAGAGCGGAAGTTAACTTACTAGCCTGAGTGAGAGAGCTCAAGGTGGTCGTAGGACTCATGCGGGCACCTGAGAGGGGAGAGCGTCCTGACCGTGCCTTTTGGGCTCCAGACCCGAGCAATACAGCATTTCACATGTGTACAAAGAGTCTGTCATGTATCCTTTGTCTTGTGTGTTAGAAATTTACTGTATGTGGAAGGACCCAGTTCTTTGGTGTGGGTCTTTCTTTGGTAGGAAGAAGCCATAAACATTTATTCTTTCTTTGCACTAAATTGTACTTTAAGCTAAGGAAGGCATGGACTTTTTGCTTCATTGCTGTTTTTACAGCTTCAAATCCTCTGGACAAAGCAAAGGATAGTAAGAAATTTCTAAACAGTCTTGGTGTACCCTAAAAATGAACCTAATTCTGCTTTGTTGAGAATCTAGCTCTACCTAACTGCTTTGCATTCTGATGATAAATTATTTGTTTTTGGCAACCAAAAATAACTCAGCAAATGTTGTTCACATGGCTACCTTCTTGGTATGCAGCAGCAAAAACCACGATCCTTATTATAGCTGCTTAATTTGCCAAAATTACCATGCAGAGAACATGTGTCCAGAGGACAAATCTGAAAAGCCACTCAACTCTGAAGCTGCTGGCACATGGCGGCACGTTCACACACAGCCTAACTCTGTTAGAATCCCAGAATAACACCGACGCCAACTTCTTTCAAAATGAACCCATCAGCACAGTTTACTTGAGCCGCACTTTGTTTAGTAATAACTCACATGCCGTCATACCAAACACCCCAGATGTAGGGAGACCAAGGTAAAATTATCAGAGGAATGTACTTCAGGGCAGGGAGAATTCAACATGACAGATCAAGTTCTCCCTACGAATACATAATGACTGGAAAATGCCAATATCCAGCTCGTGTCCTTAGCAAAAACGTTTCTCTGTTTATAGGCTCCTTAAAAAAAATTATGAAGTCTAACAAACATCTCTACACTTTCATCAGACTGTAGTGTGATTGCTCTTTGAGCAACTGACTCATGTAAGGGGTTCACTCCAACTCCAATATCCCTTTATTAATTATTAATTTTCATAATAAATCTGTGCTATGAGAAATCTTTCTATAAACTGAGTTACATCAATAGCTAACAGTAAGCAACTGTGAGCCATCAGAAAACATTATCATTGGGGTGCCGAGGGGCTCTGGGAGTTAAGTGTCTGTCTCTTGATCTCAGCCCAGGTCTTGATCTCAGGGTCGGGAGTTCAAGCCCAGCGTGGAGCCTACTTAAAAACAACAACGGGGGAGCCTGGGTGGCTCAGTGGGTTAAGCCTCTGCCTTTGGCTCGGGTCATGATCTCAGGGTCCTGGGATCGGGCCCCACATTGGGCTCTCTGCTCGGAGAGGAGCCTGCTTCCCCCCCTCTCTCTCCGCCAGTCTCTCTGCCTGCTTGTGATCTTTCTAGCTCTGTTAAATAAATAAAACATCTTAAAACAACAACAACAACAGAACATACTGTCGCGTGCAGACTTATAAAAGCCCACAACACAGGCCGTAACCAAGAAAATGATATATGTAAGGTCATGAAAGTGTGTCGTGTTCGCATATGCAACTAGGAACACAGACTGTGAATAATAATACATATCTTCCCACATAAATTCTGTACTCTTCCCTCCTCTGGATGAGCCCTCACTAGTTTTTTGGGTTTTTTGATTTTTTGGCTTTTTGTTTATTTGTTTTTTGTTGTTGTAGAAAAAAGCCAAGTTAGGGACTCTGGGGGCCAAACCCCAGAAGGAGTCTAGGTGCACTAACTGGGTCTCTTCTTGGTTTCCAGCCCCCCAAACCTCCCAGGAGCAGCCCTGCATACCCTTAGGTGTTAATTTCAAATCTATAATAAGATGCCTGAATGCTAAGCGTTTGAAGTGCTGCTTTTAAAAGTGTTGTCATAACAACAGGAATAAAATGACGAAAGTAACTCGAGTTTGAAAGAACTGCTTGAGTTTTAAGTCCATTGTGTCGCCTTCATGTCGCGAGAGCTTAGTAACCTCCTGCCTTCCTCAGATGAAGGTGTGATCCCTTCACAGCACCACGATCGAGTCTTCGGTTTTAACTGTATTTGCCATCACGTGATCAATTCGGTTTACTTGTTCAGATGGAAAAAAAGAGGAATGGACCATATGCAGTAATATGTCCCAGTTTGATTATGGAAGCTGTATCTGAAAAGCTTTAAGGTAGTTTGTCCTTTTGGGTGCCTGTCCGGCTGAGTCGGTCGAGATCAAGATCAACTCTTGATCTTGGGGTTGGGAGTTTGAGCCCCACATTGGGTGTTGAGATTACTTAAAAAAAAAAATCTTAGAAAAAATAAGATAATTTATCCTTTCTCCGAGATGAAACATACCACACAGCTTTATTACAAGGCACTTTTCCTTTTCCTACATCTCGGGCTCGTTAATGAATATCAGTGTTCGTCACACGTGCTAGACAAGGGGACAAGCCCATTGTGCATAATTCTGTTTCCCGGCACACTCCTCGGTAACTTCTCCTAGAAACTTCATGGGGTTTTTCTTCTGCTTAAGATTTCCAAATATGTAGCTCGGTTCTAGTGAAACAATAAAAAAATAGGAGCTTACGAAAATGGTAATATCTGTGGAGGCAAATAGCAATAGAAGATATCACTATCATTTTGATGTTTCTTCGAAGTAGAGAAGCAGCACTCGCCTTGAGCTAGAAATCAGTTACTAAGCTGTAGGGATAAACAGGCCGCCTGCGGGAAAGCCTGAAGGAGTTGATGGTACCAGGCACGGGGCCATTTTCTTCTCTATCAGGGCGTTGTTTTTAATCTGCTGATCAGAAAGTGAGGCTTTGTGGTGGGTGTCTGTTTCTCTTGGCAAGATCAGCCAAGCTGTCTTTGGGGACAGTGTTCCCGGGAGGTTTTTTCCCCTTTTGATAGGCGTGGTTTTTGATATACATATAGGTCATTGGACTTACTATTGCTCATAGCTTCAGCCTCACTGAAGTACAGAACATTCTTTCCTTCGAACGGGAAACAGGTGGTCTTGCTTTGCTCCGGAGCCTGCACCGCATGAAGGTCCATGAGAATTCTAGACTTGGCGTTTCAAGACGAGCTATGACAACACTAGTCAAAATCCACTCAGCCCCTCTTATGATTGCAGCTTTATGTCCCAAATCATTTCTCTTCTTTTTTTTTTTTTTAAGATTTTATTTATTTATTTGACAGAGAGAGATCACAAGTAGGCAGAGAGGCAGGCAGATAGAGAGGGGGAAGCAGGCTCCCCGCTGAGCAGAGAGCCCAATGCAGGGCTCGATCCCAGGACCCTGAGATCATGACCTGAGCCGAAGGCAGAGGCTTAACCCACTGAGCCACCAGGCACCCCGAATCGTTTCTCTTCTAATTATCACCAGGCCAGCTGCCGCTCCCTGCATTTATTTGATCCACCAGGCTAGAAGAAGAAACAGAGTTATCATTTTCCAGAGGCTGAAATGGTGTCAGTTACCTGCGGGCCCTTGCAACTGACGGTCCCAGTGAAGAGACACGCTATTAACATTTCTTCTTTACTCTTCAAATGAGTCAGCGAGAACCTTAAAATAGCTTTACCGTGCTCTGCTGTCACTGCTTTGAGTGGTGACAAAAGAGAGAGAAAGAAGGAAGCAGTCACATCAAATTACTTTATTTCTATAGGTCTCTTCACTTGTAAAATGTATATGGTTTTACAATTAATACATTCCACTTGATTGAGAAAAGTGGGATGCATCTTCAAAGGACAAGTTCTAGTTCACAGGAGAAACCAGTCGTTCACACCAAGCCTTTTACATACGTTATCTCATTTTCCCCTTGCAACAAATGAGGTGACTTAGATATTGTTGTCCTCGTTTTATTGAGAAAAATTGGAGCGTAGAGGGGACCGGTGACTTGGGTGAAACCTGGATCAGCCCACGTTTTCTATCCTACTCTGTACTAGGAATCAAAGAAGGGGTGTGGATAGATGGTGCCAACCCTCAGGAGTTTATAGCTTGGTCGAAGAGATGTGATAATCAAGAGAATAGTTATAATACAAGGGGGTCCCTGAATCTCTGAGTTCCCGCCAGTGATGCGGCGTTTTGCTGTTCATGAGGAAAGACCCCTTAGCCGAACTGCTTAGAAAATGCTATGGAGAACAGTTGTCTTTTGTGTCAATGAAAGTAATGGGTCAAACTCATCGAATAAGAATCCACGAGTCCATCCTGACAGTGAAGAAATAAACAAACAAATATATAAAAAAGATTAAGGAAAGCTCTTTCTCATAATAGAGAAAGGTTATTGAGTTCAAAGAGTACCATTCTGCCACTATCATAGTAATACTTGATTTGGGCAAGAACCATCAATGGAGGCTGAAACTCCTGAGTCAGAGTAATAAGATATTTGCGTAGCCTCAAAGCACCTCCTCACCAGCCACTTATCAAGTGCAGAGGCAAAAATAGTAACTTTCCAGGAGAGAAACCGGCCAACCACACCCCAACCTAGTGATCAACGTTAACATCACCAGCCATGGGGCCACATGACTCCTTGTGTCTTCTGATGCAATTCTTTAAAAGGACAATAGTATCACTTATGTGATGTCACTGCCCAAAATGTGGAGCCTGTATCTAATTATGAGAAAATGTCAGGCGTACCCAAACTAAGGAACATTCTAGATCACAGCTGGTTTGTACCCTAAGAAAGCGTCGATGTCATGAAAGACAAAGGCCAAAGAACCATCCCAGATGAGAGGAGACTAAAGGCATATGACAAGAGAGACAGTGCACGGTTCTGGATCGGCTCCTGTCATGTGGGTGCAGGGATGGCCTGTGGCACGTTACTGGGAACAGTTGGTGAAATTTGAATAAGGTCTGCACATTAGATAATAGTATTATGCTCATGTTTAATTTCCTGATATTCACAATCGTACTATGGCCATGTAAGCGAATGTCTATGTTCTTTGGAAGTACACATGGTTGTATTTAAAAGTAAATTTGCATCTTATTTGCAAATTGCTCAATGGGGAAGAGCAAATATACTTGTAAATATGTATATGCAAATTGCCCTCAAATGATTTAGGAAATAATGTGTGTGTGGGTGTACATGGGGAGGATGACAAAGTAAAATGTGACAGACATCGACAAATAACGAATCTGGACAAAGGATATAGGAGAGCTTTTTGTACTTTTTTTTTTTTTACCACTTTCCTGTAAGCTTTAAATTATTTCAAAATCACATTTTTTTAAGTTGGCTCTTGAACTATGCTTCCCAAGCACTCGTGTGTTTAGTCCTTATCAGTGTTTAAAGTAGCACAGTTTTGTAATTATCTAAAAATTGCTATATTCAGAAAGATGCTAGTTTCCAGCTTTGTAGCTTTTACCTCTCCAGATCATTCCCATCCTGGAGGTAGCCAGTTTTACCTCTTTTATGAAACTTCTGGTGGCCCCTGTCTCACTGATCTTCCTCTCTATGGAGAGAAGTTTGTAGCTTGGTTGAAGAGAGAAAATATTCAGGAAAATCGTTATAATACAGGTGGGTCCCTGAATCTGTGAGTTCTCAGAGGTGATGCTCTAGATTTTACATTAGTATTAACAGCGAGACTTCTTAAGCACTTACTACATACCAGGCATTGTGTGTGTTTGCTCATTGGCACATCACAAAAATCCTCTAAGGGTTTGTCCTTTATATAAATGAGGACCCTGGGTTTCAGAAAAGTAACACATGAAAGTTCCAACAACCATTAAGTGTCCAGCCCGGACTGAGCCCAGATTCCTGTCCTCTCTACCCTGCTACTTTCCTGGAGCCTGAGACCTAGGTGCCACTCCTTGCTATTCCCCACATCACCGATTGTCTCCCACCTGCTTAGGTATGGCCGTATCTTCCTCTCCAGTTACATTATTAAGGCTGGTTAAAGCAGAGATCCGTTTGGGTTCTCTTTGGATCTTGGACAATGGTCGAAGCCCGCCAGTGCTGAACACACCCCATATACTTCATTATGTCTTGATTGAGAGAAATAATCCCAGTTCCCAGAGATTCTAAAGATGAATTTCTTTCCATTTCTCCCAAGTTCATTGAACTTTACCTTCTAGAAAGCACTCCTAGATTTTAGGTATGTTTTCAGGCAGATATCCTACCATCTGCAGGGATGATGAGAAGTCAGGTTTCGGAGATGTCTGAGTAGCCTTGCAATTGTAACCCTGAATGATGCCTTGATCTCAGCTGGACCTCATAATCCTTGCCTGTTAACATGGGCAGAAAATACTACTCCCATTCTACGGACACCAGATTGGAGATCCAGCAAGTTTGGGACTCGCCCATGAGGCCATGTTGGCTCTTCCGTCTCTTGAGGAATGAGGCCATGCTGGGTTGTTCTATAGATTTCTGTATCCATCCAGGTCACTTCTTAGTGTCACGTGTCATGCATGCATTTATTATCTGGTTAACAACGTTGGCAGCTGAGAAGCAAATATTAGCATTGACTTCATTTATTTTAAAGCAGTATGTTACAAAAAATAGCCAATGAGTTAAATATATCTACTTTTTTTTTAAAAGATTAGTCAACTTCTGTAATAGGTACCTTGCAACCATATAATAAGCAGACACCTATTTTAGGTTTCATCTTAAATAATCATTTAGCATAGCTATTTACATCTGGCCCACATGCCTCTTTCAGACAACTGAATTATACTTCTGCTCCTGACCAAGATGTGGGGGAGCATAAACAGGATGGCACCGTTAGGAAGCAGAGCAGAGGAGCACAAAGCAGGCATGCAGAAGTGACTCAGAAGAGGGGGTGGGGGAGCCGCGTGCAGCGTCCTACACGGCCTCGGGATCAAATCACGAAGCCATCACCTCTCAGGTGGTTGTTCATTGATTCGGCCTTTCCCTTTTCAGGTCCTGGTTTCTTGGCACTTCCTCTTGCAGAAGGAATGGTGACTTTCTCTAAAAATGACTTTTGAATAGTTTTATTGATGTAGAATTCGCATACTGTGAAATTCATTCATCCTGAGTGTACAGTTTAGGTCTTAGGAAGTGTGTCCAGTTGTCTGACCATGACCATAGCACAGTTTTAGCATGACCCCATGGCCCCTCAAAGGTCTCTCCTGCCCCTGTGCCTGCTCCCCTCCTTGGCACCAAGCAAACCCTGGCATTGATGAGAGCATTTGTCACCTTTGCCGGCGTGTCGCCCCAGCCACCTTCCACCTGACCTGCTGGTCATCGTCCCGTCTCAGAGGATTGGTCTCAGTCTGACTTCTGGGGAGCGTATAGCTTTGAAACTGTGGCGACTGTTGGTTTTTAAGTAGACCCTCTCCTCTCATGAGAAATGCTTTGGTGAGAACAGAGATACCCCTATTGGCATCATTCAGAAATCTCAGATGTCTCGTATTTCCTATCATTGGTGGGACTCTTCCAGAATTACCCGTATGTGTTATTAACCAGAAGATTTGGTTAAATAAACAGAGTAAAGCACCCTAAAAGCCTTTCTCTTCAAGGGTTAGGGCAATGTCATGAGCTTTGGTGTCCCGCAACTCAAGCATGAGCTAATGCTAATTGTTCCCTCGTTTCCCAAAGAGAAACCCTGGTGTCACCCTTGCAGGGTCCCCCTTGCCTTTGGCCACATCTTAAAATCAGAAATAAAAAGCATGTTTCGTATAGACTGGTCGGATTTCCTTTTACTTTCCAAAGGAGCACATGAACTCTGGGGTAGACCTAAGTTCCCTTTTAAAGATAGTTGAAGGAAAAGGCTCATTTATAAACCCCTCGACATGGCCCTATAAAAAGAATCTGATAAAAATAAGCAGGATACAAAATTTAGCATGGATTATGTTCCAAATCTTTATGTTTTAAATGGGAAAGGAGAGACTCGAGGAATACGAAATACACCGAAATTCTACTGGTGATTGTCCTCGGGTGATGGAGCAGGCTAGTTCTCTCTCACCGTCTCTGTCCTGCCTTCTTTCCACTTCTTTTGTATTTTCCTGATATAGCAGAGTGCTTTTATGCTTAGAAAAACTCAAAATAACCCAATAATTCCCATTTCCGCCAACGAACCTCAGTATACTTTAACGGTCATCTTCACATTCCTTCTGGCAGATGAGACCGTCTGTCCATTTCCTTTATGGGTGAATCCATGCCTCTCTGAATTAGTCAGCGTGGAGACTTGCCGAAAGGAGGTCAGCCTGTGACTGGGTTCTCGGTGTCCTTACCATAGCAGCCCTAACCTCACGGGGCCCCAAGAGGAACGGCTCCAGTCTGGGGAGGGGGTTCCAGCTCGAGCCAGTCAAACTCCCAAGAACGGACAAGACCACTATAAAAATACAGTGGAACATAGACGTGTGACCACGACTGAGCTTTTCAAAGGTTTTTCTTCCTCTTTTATGACTTCTGCTGGGAGTGTAACCACGGGCTATGTGTAGGGCCCTGCTGAGCCATAAAAGCCGTCCTCACCTGCCACGCAAGCAACTCTCTGGGGGTGATTTCTACCACTCACTCATTTCTTCTTGACAGTTGGCCGACTGCTACGCTCCCCAGAGAGCTGGCTCTAACTCCCGACTCTGAATTACACTCAGATGTGCACATTCTGTTTCCCGTCTAAACACGGCAGGAGACCCGCTGGAGGGAGGGAGGGAGGAAGGGGGTGTCCTTGATCCCCTGGCCTCTTTTTATCTGCCTCAGACCCTTCCCCAGACCCTGCCATCCCCAGGCTCTGTGCCCTTCTTCAAAACCTGTCTGCTGATTGGAGGAGCTACCTTCTAATTTAAACAAACTTGAGGACTTAATGTCCAGGGGTGGCGGTCCCTAACCGGGGCCCAGGGCACCTGTATCCCTGTGTTACGATGTATGAAATCCAAAAGCCCCTGGTCCGTGCTGGGATCCTATCACTGTGCAGCAGAGGAGGAAGCCACAGGATTCATTGCAGAAACAGCCGAGAGAAACAGCTGGGCCTTCTGGCTTGTTTTTCTAAGAGGCTCAGCTCCGAACGGGAGGGCGTATTTAAATCAAGGTTCTTGGGATTCTTTCCAGAGGAGTTCCGTCCTTCTCATAGATTGGTGAAGTGGGAGAGCTGCCTGATACAACTGCTGGGCCTCTTGCAACAAAGCACAGTGAGGAGCAGACCCCCAGCTTGACCAGAGGCCCGAGAATTTGGAACACCAATGACATTATTTCTTAGAAATCATATTTCTCCTTTGCAAGCCTTATAAATGTACACAATAATGTAAATATATTTGTTACCCAACACTTAACCAGGTATGTTCTTTTTTTTTTTGTCCTTTTATAAATTGAAGCATCATTGACAAGCAATAGCCTGTGAATTTCAGGGGTACATCACAGCAAGTCAGCGTTTTTCCACATTATGAAGTGACCCCCAGGATAAGTCTCATTGACATCTGTCCCATCATATGTACCTTTTGTGCGACATTCTTTTTCCTCCAGTCCTAACTCGGGGCAGCTCCAAATGTCTGCAATTCCTAAAAAGATTTTTGCATGGCGGGACACCCAGGTGGCTCAGTCACTGAAGTGTCTGCCTTCGGCTCAGGTCATGATCCCGGGGCCCTGGGATCGAGCCTCGTGTCGGGCTCCCTGCTCAGCTGGGAAGTCTGTTCCTCCGTCTCCCTCTGCCCCCCTCTTTCTCTCTCTATCTCCAATAAATAAATAAGTAAAATCTAAAAGAAAAAAAAAATTTTTTTTGCATCATACAAATCATACATATTTCCTTTATGAAAATGAATACAAACATTGAAAGATGGCTGACCCCTCCGTCCCCCTGCTCCGTAGACGGTCTTGCGGACGTTTTCTGAACTTTTATATTCTGCGCACATGATTGTATGTTGTTCTGTTTGTAACGCTCCTGGTGTCACACTCTGTTTTGTTCTGTAGTTTGTCCTTGGATCTTTCTACGTAGGTCTATTGACTTTAAAACTGCCACAGAAGATCCTGTCCCATGGTTTTCCCATAACGTACTGACCATTGCCCGAAAGATTAGCGTGCCTATCCTGTCCGTTTCTCTACTGCTACATTGCCTATCTTGAGCAACCCCCGTAGAGGCCCCTTGGTGAACTTGAGTCTTTGTCTACAGGACAGACCAAAGAGTAGACGTGATGCTCTAAAGGATCCCTATGTTTTACTTCTCGAGCACATACTGCCAAATTACCCTCCAAACTTTGGGTACCGCTTTCTACCCCTAAGGACAATGATACTGCCATTTCACTGCGGTCCTTTTTTTCCAGTTAAGGCTTTTAGGCCAAAGGAGCATCCGCTGTTAAGATGTAAATTGCTCCGAGGAAATGACTGGTGTTAAGTCTTTAAAGCTTTGAAAGGCAACCGTGTCGTTTTGGGGGTGGTTTGGCTGGACGCTGGGAACACCGCATCCGTGGGATTTCTAGGAAGCCAGGAAGGAGCCTGCAGACTTGGCTGACTCAGCAGGCCCCGAGGTGGGAGTGGAGTCACCAAATAGGTGATAACAGAGCATCTGTGGGATAACTTGCAAGTGGGAAGGAGATGGGAGAGCTGGAAGACGGGTCTGGGTCTGGAAGAACTGGGAGAACTAACCCTGTTTCAGGATTAAGGGTGTGGATGGGGCATGTGTGTGATTACTCTCGTTCCTAAGACCTCCTCCTCTGTCTACCCCGTCCCCACCTTCTCCCTTCCTCCAGGAGCCTGACTATGTGTAGGGACTGCACACACTAGTTTTATGACTCTCCTGGGGCAGCGGGGCAGCCTCCAGGAGAAAGGACCTGCAGGATAGAGATCTCAGCCTAAACCAGCTCTCGGCCAAATTCTTTCCCACTGATGATCATTTCTAAGACCAGAAAGGCTCATTCCTACGGATCATCCATTCAGCCTATAAGTATGATGAAAAGCTTCTCAGGGTTTTACCCATCCCAAAGCATTTCACATTCTGAGAACCTTGGGCAAAGGTTTGTTTTAGGCTCATGACCTTTCCTTATCTATCACTTAACTAAGGAAGAAGGTAAATTATTCTGCCATCTGGTTGATATGTTTTACTCGCTCACTGTTCAATTCGTTTAACAAGACAGTTAAACTTTGCAAAGAGAGGCTTATTTAAAACTGAATAGTCCTTTTTAAAAGTTGGATTTGAGAAATTGTAGCAGATTATTTTAACTGAAGTTTTAAAGTTTCCAAAAAAATTGAAAATTTCAGCTAACATCACCCCCACCCCCTTTTCTTTGCTGAGATGAGACTAATAATCACCTGAGGGCCTTTTCAAAGTCTGGATCCCCACGTGGCACTCTGCATTAGTTAAACTGAATGCCTGGGAAAGGGGGAACCAGAGGCCCGTATGGAAACTACCAAGACAATGGATAAGAGAAAAAAAATCTTTTTGGCTTAAAAATTTCTAGGAAGTACAAGATAACTGTGCCATTAAGATATTTTAAATGCTTTCATTCTTTTCCTGTGGTCAAAGAACCCCATAATGCAACAGCAGATCGAGTGAACAGTAATTTAAAAAATGAGATACAATACTAATAAAATTTGCCACAGTTGAGCGTGCAACTACTGATCTCTGCTCAGGTCTTGATCTCATGGTCATCAGTTCAAGCCCAAACTGGGCTCCATGCTGGGCGTGGCACCTATTTGAAAAATTTTTTTTGCAAATTTAAACCTTACGGTGCGTTTTTGTTTATAACACGAGTACAGAAATAACACAAACTGTAGCATCTTCTTGATGTTCATGACGAGTTTGCATGTAGACACAAAGGTCCTCAGGCATGCTTTCTGCACCTGAGCAGTGGACAGACCTCTTCGTAAGCGGCCAAGGACACTTAGGAGAACCTCATTAAGTCCTGCATTTTGTCCTGCCATTGGTGCACTAGATACGAACTTTACTGCACTCACACACTTGCACTTTATCAGTTTGAAGATTCTAAAGAATGCCTGCAAAACTTAAACTCACCCCCAGCCCCTCCCAAGGCTGGAATGGAAAGGGTGGGACACTAGCCCCAGTCCCATCCAGGTCAGAGAGCGAGCTGGCTGCCTCCTGCAGGGCTGGCCTGGCTGGGAGTGACTCAGCACCTGTGCATTGCAAGAATGCCTGCAGAGCCCAGAGTGATTCTTCTGGGGGGCAGCGGAGGGAATGAGGGGATTTAACAACCAGCCGCCCTCTGGGGGAGGAGCCCTCCATTCTCTCTCTGGGGAAGCAACTCAGGCCAACCTCCTTCCTTTGCTGAGCTGCCAGGAGTGCATTGACTAAGGCCTGGCTGGGGGCGGGGGGCTCTTCCCTCACACCCTGGCATCATATCCTATCTCCTGGCATATCTGGATAGACGGGAAGTTCTGCGGCCGTGTCTCTTAGCTGCTTAGCTTGCTTCCTGGTTGGGTCTTTCGAGGACAGTGGTTGATGCCTTCACAAGGGCCAGTATGGTGTCTGCCCACCTTGGAAGCCCTCAGCCTGGACAGTAGCTGCCTCCCCCTGCCCCTGGGAGCCTGCTCCTCGACCGCCCCCTGCTCCGGGCTGAGGGTCCCTGCTAAGACAGCGTGCTTCCAGTGCGCCTGACCTAGGGGCATAGAGTTCCCAGACAGCTCAGACCCGTCCTTTGGGGGAAATGACCTTGGACTCACGTCCCGCCAAAGCTGTGTTTGGACAGTCCGTCTTAGTCGTATGTGGGGAGTCGAGACAAGAGCCAAGCAAGGGGCGGAATGGGGTGGATGCTTCCCACCGTCTTCCCCTCTCCTTCCGTCCCTCTGCTCTGGTGTGCGTATCTTCAGAACATGAAGATGAGCCTTTGCGGCAGGATCTCTGTACTCGCCTCCTTCCGTGAGGCCACGATAGTGCACGATCCTATCTGAGACTTAAGGGTAGAGAAAAGGAGAACACGTTGAAGTAAACTCATCTCTAAAGAAACCTAGTGTTTTCAGCCATCTGGCTTCTCAGTGTCAGATTCTCCCCTGAGATTGGACTGGGTTTTGAACGTGATTCAGGACCTGGCTAACGCTTTGACTTGACCTATTTGTGTGTTTCTGCTGTTGTTTTTCTTGTTGAACAGAGGTAAACATTCCGAAGTGTTCATGTATTTGAACCTTGTCTTAAATATATATATATCCCTGAAAAGAAACCTCAACCTAAAATAACTGATAATTGTGTGCAGTTTCTATCTATTTCTGTCTCAGGAGGTGGGTATCTTTTTTTTCTTCACCTGAGAGCTGAACCCTTTGGCTTGAAAAGAGCAGGTTGTAGGACCTAATGGTCGCATGACTCACCTCACCTCACCTTTGCCATTGTTGACAAGCGGAGTGTTTTTTCTGTCTGGACCTGCCTGTAATTTGCCCTAATCTTTCCACTCTCTTCCAGGACTACCAGCCAGACTCCCAGAAATCATGTTGGTAGGATCCCAGTCCTTCTCGCCTGGGGGCCCCAATGGGATCATCAGAAGCCAGTCCTTCGCGGGGTTCAGCGGCCTGCAGGAGAGACGGTCCAGGCAAGTCGGGTGTGGTTCTGTCCTGGGATGTGGCTCGAGAAGGACGTGAGCTCATGCCCTCAAGAGGCTCTGTGAGCGTGCAGCCTTGTCAAAACTCACACGCACGCACGCACGCACGCACGCACGCGCACACACACAAAACAAGAAATTATTTAAATCTCTTTCACGGAGAAGATGTAATGTACCAAACATTAAGTGCCACAGTTTCTTTTCTGTCATCTAGGATTCCTCCTGCCAAGCAGATGGCTGAGGATTTGGGGTAAGCTAGCGGTTTGAGCGCCTGGCTCTCCCCACCCCCAGCCTTCGGGCCGCACGTTTCCCACTGCAGCCACGCCGGGGAGACTGTATTTGCTGTAAGGTTGTGCGGTGGATAAAGACAGCCTCTACAGAGCGGCTCTGGGAAACAATGTCCTTCAGAAACAGGCTTGGGAAAGTCAGTCCTCTGGTTTCTCTGGAATCTCCCTTCCTCTAAAATAGGACTTCGGGGAACTCAAGCAGGAACATATGGGTCACGAAATAGGTACATGGAATAAGTCTGGCCTCAGTTTTTCTGAGACGACAGAGGTCTTGGGCACTCGGGGGCCTACATGCTCTGGCCTGTCATGTCCCCTCTGGTACAGACGGTTACGTAGAGGAAAAGAATCACCTGGGAGGCACGGGGCAGGCACCTGCCAGACCCGGGGGTCACGGCTTTCCCTTAGACAGCGGGTCGGTGAGGTTCTGGCCTCTCAGTCTCCCAATCAGATCTGTGGTTGGGTTCTTAAGTTGTCAGGTGTCCGCCTCCCCCTGCGGGCTGCTCCCTGCCACTAACAGGAACACTGAGTTTTGTGTTCCACCTAAAGATGATGCCCTCCAGAGAAAGAAAGCTTAAAAAAGCCCTCGGTTCGGCTACATGGCCTTCCTTGAACACCGTCTGGTGTGGCATTTTATCCAGAAACTCCTCGTTCACATCCTAGTCGAGTTTAGTGAACGCTTGTGCCGGAAGCTGTGCAGCAAGCGTCTTCTGTTCGTTGGCTTCTACCCTTCTGCTTCTTTGTTTCCTTGGAAGCACTTGTCCTTGGCTTTCTATAAGGTTTCAGGGGTGCGGGATGTCTTCTCTCAGGGTCCCTGACCTGACCCTGGGGAGCCACTGCCCTGTCAAGCTTCCAGATTTCGGCAGTTTATAAATCTCATAGCAAATCGACCAATAAACCGCATGTACGATGGCTCAGGTGTTCAGCCACTGGGGACCTGTACCTTCCCCAAATGACATGAACACAAACACAAGATGATTCAGAGGGCGTTTCTTTGCTCAGACCCTTTTGGATCCTGAAACTCACAATTTCCTTTTCCTCCGCACAGATGTAACTCCTTCATCGAAAATCCCTCTGCGCTCAAGAAGCCTCAGGCCAAACTGAAGAAAATGCACAATTTAGGACACAAAAACAACAACCTCCCCAAAGAGCCTCAGCCTCAGCGAGTGGAAGAGGTCGTCAGAGCCTTGAAAAATGGCCTCGAGTAAGACCATGGATGCTATTAACCGCCTAGAACGTTTTTCCTTTCTAAAATCCTCGGGGGCCAGGAGGGGAGCGCAGGAAAGTTTTTACAAATCATTTTAAAGTGTCTATTGCTGTAGTAGGTATTTTATTCTCGTACCGTAATTGAGGAAGCCTTAAATGAGTCTCAAATACGTGAAATATGTCGGGTTTCTACATCACATCCATAACCTTGAGGGAGATCCAAACTAGTGATGTGTTTAACTCAGCACAGTGTTGGGTTTCACATAAACAGCGGTGGACAGACAGCTCTAACTTGGTGATTGCTGAGGAAGGATTCTGAAACCTTCCCGAGTTATTATATTACACAGTATACTGTATATGTATTATGCCATATTATCCTACAGATTGTTGGCCCAGAGTAAGATCCCGCTGGTATGCGGGGAGACCTCTAGAGTCGGTGTTGTATTTAAGGGGACAGAATTCTGTGAGCCTGGACCCAGGATAGCTGCCATCCTTGTTTGGCCGCACTCCCTCCCCCACTGCTTTTTCTTTTTTGGACTTTCCAGCCTCACAGGGGTTCTCCTTTTTGGCCATCTGGGTGGTACCAGAAATGACTCCTGGAGCTTTCAGAAAGTCGAGAGATTAGGAAACACACAGCCACTTCCCCCCACCAACTCTGCCCTCCCCAGAGCAGGTCTCGGCTTCCTCATCCCCTTTGGAAGGACAAGGTCAAAGCCAGCCCAGAGCTCACGAGTATGTGTCCTGTTATTTTTGCAGTGAGTATCTGGAAGTTCACCAGACAGAGTTGGACAAGCTGACAGCTCAGCTAAAAGATATGAGAAGAAACTCTCGCCTGGTAGGTACCATCCAGTCATTAGGAGGTTAACACAGTATTCCCTTTTTGGACTAAGAATCTTTTTTTTTTCCTTCCTATTGGATGGGGATGTATAGCTGGGGAAGGGGAAGGGGATGGGGACGAGCAAGAACCTTTAAGAAAAGCAGATCCAAGGGGCAGAATACTATCTGCTCCCTGCTGTGTGTTTGAGAAAGAGGTTAAATTTCTTCTTAATGCTTTATTCTTAATACTTCTCAGTATTTTCCAAGCATGTTGATGTGGATACACTTTATAATCAGGAAAAAAATACTAAACAGAAGCAACTACATGGCCCTACTCTAAATCATAAAAGGACAGGAAAAGTTGGGGTGCTCCTAGCATTTTGTTAGCACAGAATTTGGAGCCCAGAACTACTAAGAAAATAGGATAGGTCAGTGACATCAGCGAGGGTGAGGGGACCCAAGTGCACCTGTTATGAGAAGGTGGGAGGAGTCCCTGTGCCCATTCCGTTCTATTTCCTTATGCTCCGGCAGCTGACAGGTGGCCTCTAGTTTGATGACTTTGTGAGGACTTGTCTGGTTGATCTATACACCTACAGGCCACCTGTATACTATTTTAAATGATTTTGTTCAGTTCGAAGTGATCTTAGACCTTAATGTCTCAAGGTGTCAGAAAGCCTAGAAAAAGTCCACGTGCTAGGAGATACCACAGAGCCTTAATGGCCGTCGCCTCCTGCTGCTTTCAGAGACCTGCTAAGATGTGCAGTGGTGTCCTTCGCACAGGCTTAGAGACTAAAAGCTTTATAGAAGCTAAAGATTTTACACCCCGATGATGTTAGAGTAGGAACCACTCCATCTCTGTGGGGAGTGACTCCTTACAGGATGGCCTTCCACACTTCCGAATGCCCTTGACCATCCTCAGTGGCAACACATGTTTCTCCTTGGAGAACAATGGTGAATGGATGCAGGAGCTCCGGCCGGGACCTGGTGTTCCATAAAAAAAAAAAAAAACAACAACGAAAACACCTCCTGATGGGGGACGTGGGAATGGCGTGTCGATTATTCTGTGATATTATGAGCACACAGGAAATGAACTTGCTTAAAAAACAATTTGTGAAAAGCTTATCACTGCCCTCCAGGACGCTCCTTAAACACCAGTTTTGTGTGTTTACAGGGGAGGGTGAGTGTGTGTTTCACTCATCTACCCCTGCTCCATTCTCTGTTAACTTGTTTTCCTTATTGAAAAGTTAATACGAATGTATGTGCCCCTCAGGGTATAAGAGAGGAGAGGGGAAAGCAAGTGAGACCTTTGGGTGCAGAGAGATTGCACTGGAATTCTGGAGACACAGAGGATAAGTAAATATCGGCTCCTAAAGTACTCTGCCTGCTATTTCAAATAACCCAGCGAAACTTTACAGGAGTGATCATTTCTTCCCCAGTAATGCAGAAATGAACACTGAATCCCTCTGTTGACCTCAACAACAGTTTTGAGGAAACTGTGTTCTAATCCAGACACCCCTTTTTTTTTTATTTTAGGGTGTGCTTTATGACCTAGACAAGGTAAGTTACCATCCTGTGCGGGAGTGTTGCGGGAAAACAAAACACGGCATATTTGCGGAGAGATCGGTGATTTCCTCTTTAGGCATAACCAGATCTCCAAGAACTGATGATTTTTCTCAGCCTAGTGAAGGTCATGCTTTTCTCTAATGAGGGGTGTGAATAAGTACCATGATCTGTAGCTCCAATAATGTCTTTAAGGTCACTTCTATAAAAATGCCACCTGGTTGTAGGGTTTCTCCGCGTGCTGGTAAGTTCTAAGAACTTCCAAGTGTTGGAAGGCCCTTACCTGTTGTTCTCTCTAACTGACTACCGTGTTTCATCAAATTGAAGACCTCTCTGATGGGAAAACACGGCGTTATTTTCTATGACCCTAAGGGCAAAAAAAGTGATTCCAGGTAAACCCTGGCATGGTTTGCTCTATTCACTTAAAATTTGTATCTTGTACTTCCTGACAAAACTCTTCTAGCCTTCTTTTAAATGTAGATTGTGTTTTTATTTACTCACATGTGCTCCTGCCGCTCCCTTTGCATGCTTTTCCATATACACGTCATTTTGATGCTGAATCACGGTGTAATTTTTTTTTGAAGACATTTGAAAGGGTAATTAAACTTAATGCATGTAATAACAATATTTATAACTCCAACGAGGAGATGACACATGAACCACTATCATTATATTTGAGCACGTACAGACAGCAGTTTCAAAATGCACCCCAGTTTCGGAGACACCAAACTATAGGGGGGTGAGTTCATCTTCAAGATGAAAAAATGTGTTGCTATCTTGCCAGAAATCCAGCAAATTCCATTTGGCTGGCCTCCCTCGGTGTTTAGCACAAAGATTCCAATTACTAACTCAAGTTCATCTCTCGGAATACTTGTTTGATATTTTAGAAGATACTTTCCGAATTGTTATCAGAGATTCTTTGAAATAGCCAAGATGGGAAGAAAGAGGAGATATTTAGCATTTTCTGGTAATTTGGAGGATGAGATTGGGAAGAAGATACTCTTGCCAGTCGAGATCAGTTAAACTGTTAATGACTGTACTTTTTCAAACAACTTCTTTTAATTTCAGCAAATAAAAACGATCGAAAGATCCATGAGACGCCTGGAGTTTCACATTAGTAAGGTAATGAAGTTCCCGTTGTCTGGGCTTCTGGGTTTCTGTTCTCAGTCACTAATCAGTATGCCTTTGGTCTAAGCACGGCATCCAGTCCACGGAGAATTGCTTACCTAAGTAACTCCTAAGCTGAGTCACAGTTAATTCTTCCAACAGTCAGGAAAGATGGAGAAGCAGGAGAAGAGGACCTGACACTCTGGCACAGCTCTGACTCTCCTTCGGTTCAACAAACATTTAGGTGGCTCCCACGGAGCCTCCTGCTGGGCTCTCAGCTCCCCTGCAGTCTTCCTAAAGATTGAACCAAACTCACCGTACCAGACACTTCACACTTGCGTTAACTTGGTACCCCATAAACTTCTTCATGAAGCCCTTAAAAGTACTTAGAACAGCTGCCACGTATGTCCCCAAACTCTTTCTCAAGCTCCCGGCTCCTGTCCTTCCTCGCATGGTGTGGTTTCCAGGCACATTTTCTTTCTCTGTCGCCTCCATCAATGTGGGCCATTTTGTCAGGACCCCTGACACCCAGCCCCAAACCCTACAGATAGTTCACGGATGGTCCAGCCAGCCTCGTGTGGAGTGGGACTCTCAGCCCCTTGCTATGGACACTACCACGCATTCCCCAGGCAACCTGAAAATAGTTCCCCTTGGGAGCCACTAAATCCCACCAATGGTAATTCCTGTTTCCATCCACGTGCGTCGGTCTCTCTTCCAAGCAGAGAGACTAGAGTCCTCAGCCGATCTCTCTGTGAGGAGTCAGAAGCCCTCGTTTCCAGTCGCATCCTCTCTGGGCTGAACCGAACCCACGCAAACCTTGACTTTCCGCCCTGTGCGGGGAGGGACATGCATTCAATCTACATGATCCTAAGAAGTCTTTCGTTTTAAGATTCTGTGATGAGTTAGATGTATAGAAACGGATGTACACGCAGCTGCCTTTGCATATTCCCACTTTGAAAAATATCTACTACCCGGGCGAATCTGAAATTACTCCCATTTCTGTTAAACTCCGTAAAAACACAGTGACATCCATTCAAAGGTATCTGTGTGGCAGGCAGGTGTTGGCAAGTCACTCTGTTTGGTTTGAAACGCAGCAAGAAAACAAAATCGCACTCGGGTGGGAGAGTATTTCTCCATCTTTTAGCCATTGTCGTTAGCCAGGACCATCCTGGGGGTCACGAAAGGTGGGGGGTCGGCTATTGTGCACCGCACAGCTTCCAAGTGATATTGAACTGAACAAGCCCAGCAGTTGACTTGGTGAGTCTCTGCTGACATAGGGGTGAGACCAACACTTGCCTACAGACTGGCAGTTCCCACTCGAGTGGGTACAGAGTTACCCTTTATCCTGCGGGCTAGTTCCATTTGGCTAGGATAGGTTGGCATTGAAGTAAAAACAAACAATTAACTCTTCTGCCAATGCAGAGTAACAGACTGCATCTTTAGGCCTAAACCGGTTTCCCCATGAGCAGTTTCCTGTAGAGAGAATTACAGTCTCAGACTTGAGCAAACCCAGTAGTGGGGAAAAGGGTAGAAGGGGCAGCTTCCCAGGGTACCCTGTGGGTAAAACAGTCTGGCGGGTGCTGGAAGAAGGATCCACTCTCATGTTTCTAGGGGTTTTGTGGAGACCAACCCCACGAGAATGATCTGCAACGTTTATGTAAAATTCCAGATTCCAGCCCGGCCCTGAACTACCAAATCAGAATCCCAGAGAGGGGGCCTGGGCATCAGCATTGTAACAAGCTCACCAGATGAATCTTAGCTTGGCATTCGTGTATGGCAGCCCCCCACCCCCGCCAGCCATCAACCCCAAGATTTCATCAGCAGATTCACCACCCGTGACCTTATATCTGCCTCTTAATCAGAGACAGACCCATCGACCCCACAGCTGAAAGGCTGCTTTCCAGAGTTTGGCCATTGCTCTCAGCAAAGTGGGAGTGACTTGTTGAGGGAAAGAGCAACAGAGAATCCTGTAACCAGACAATAATTTTAGTCTGTTAATGTGCCTCTTCTGAGCTGAGAATGATTGACCTCCAGACAGAGACAGCAACGGTGGAAAATTCTGCCTGCTCTAACGGGTCCTCCTGACACTTTGTCGTGAGCACCCGAAAACCTGCCTTCAGAACAAAAGAGGGATTCTAACCTCTGAAACCATTATATTCATCTCCACCTTCCCCTGGTCTACGGCCTTCTGAGGGAATAAAGTTTGCCCTGAAATGAAAAATTCAAGTTGTCCGAGGCAGGTTCCTGCCTCGCAGAAGTCCCTAATTTCCTTTGCCTGTGCCAAAGGCTGGTGTTCGGGTCCTTTTCATCTGCCTGCAAATTCCTGTGGTTAGCTGGCGAGCGTGCTGACGATGCGGAGAGCGCAAGACCGTGGACATATATCCCATCAGCAATAACCAGGTGTCTTCCACTCAAGCACTGTCCATACCTGGAGCTGGTCTTTGTTGCAGGAGACTGTCCCCTGTCCTGAGGGACGTTTCGCGACACCCCGGCCCTCTGTCCCTACCAGATGGCAGTAACACCTCCCAGCTGCGATGCTGGAAAAAACAGCCCCAGCTTTTTACCACATGTCCCCTGGGTGTCAAAGCTGCCTTGGGTTGATGGGGAACTGCTGTCTTTGAGACAATAAGTGCTTATCAGGCTTATAGAATGAGTCCGATCCACAGTCACTTACAAACAGTATATTATTGTTTGGAATGTAAGCATAGATGTATAGCAGAGAAATGCCGAGTTCTGAAATGTTCAGTTTGATCAAGTTTTGACCGTTGTGCTTCACCCTCATTTTTTTTTTTTAAAGATTTTATTTATTTGAGAGCAAGCATGAGCGGCGGGGAAAGGCAGAGAGAGAGGGAGGGAGAAGCAGGATCCCTGCCGAGCAGGG
This sequence comes from Enhydra lutris kenyoni, assembly GCF_002288905.1. Taxonomy (NCBI): domain Eukaryota; kingdom Metazoa; phylum Chordata; class Mammalia; order Carnivora; family Mustelidae; genus Enhydra; species Enhydra lutris. Next base: position 3,878,719 of record NW_019154177.1, read on the forward strand.
AGCCCAACTCGGGACTCCATCCCAGGACCCCAGGATCATGACCTGAGCCAAAGGCAGACACTGAACCAGCTGAGCCATCCAAGTGCCCCTCTTCAACCTCATTTTAAGAATAATTTAACAGATTTGTTTTCTCTATTGTTGAGGCTCTTTATTGAAAATGATTTTTGCGGGGCACCTGGGTGGTTCAGCGGGTTAAGTGGCAGCTGGCCTGGTGATAATTAGAAGAGAAACGATTTGGGGTGCCTGGTGGCTCAGTGGGTTAAGCCTCTGCCTTCGGCTCGGGTCATGATCTCAGGGTCCTGGGATCGAGCCCCACATTGGGCTCTCTGCTCAGTGGGGAGCCTGCTTCCCCACCCCTCTCTCTGTCTGCCTCTCTGCCTACTTGTGATTGCTCTCTCTGTCAAATAAATAAATAAAATCTTTTAAAAAAATGATTTTGGGGGGGATTTTATTTATTTGAGAGAGAGCAAGAGCAGGGAGAGGGGAAGAAGGAGAGGGAGAAGCAGGCTCTCTGCCGAGCAGAGAGCCTGATGAGGGGCTTAATCCCAGGACCCCAGGATCATGACTTGAGCCAAAGGCAGACGCCCTATTGAAGATGATTTTGTAAAGTCTTGACTCAAGTTCTTTTTAAAAAAAAAATGCTAAATGTAGATGTGTGAATATCACCTTGTGACAATACTCTTAAAATAAAATGGTAGGAGCCTTGTGGAAATCCTTCCCATGCTTGTTCCTTATGTAGAAGACTGTGGTCTCCATCACCCAGTACTTGGCTCACACAGCCTACCAATGTTAAGTTCATTTTTATTTCGTGAATTTGAAAAGAAGGCTCAGATTGAAATCTGCTTTGAAAGAGAAAATGGATCCCAGTGGCTAAAACAAAGATGATTTGTCTCCGGCTCAAAGGATGATGCTTCAGGGGTTAGGGAGGGCCTGGGTGGCTCAGTCGGTTAAGCAGCTACCTTTCCGCTCTGGTCGTGATCTCGGGGTCCCAGGATGGAGCCCCATGTGGGGCTCCCTGCTCGGAGGGGAGTCTGCTTCTCCCTCTGCCTCTGGCCCTCCCCCTGCTTATGCTCTTGCTCTCTCTCAAATAAATAAAATCTTTTAAAATCGTTTTTTGAAAGATTTTTATTTATTTATTTGACAGTGAGAGGGAACACAAGCAGGGGGAGGGGGAGAGGGAGAAGCAGACTCCCCACTGAGCAGGGGCCCTGATTCAGGACTCGATCCCAGGACCCTGAGATTGTGACATGAGCCGAAGGTAGATGCTTAACCAATGGAGTCACCCGTACGCCCCAAATAAATGAATGAACTCTTTATAAATAAATAAGTAAGAGGATGATGCTTCTACCAGAGTCTCCTTGCGGGGGTCAGAGACTAAACATCTTCCAGACTGAACGATGGCCGGGGTCCCTTCTTCCAAGCAGGGTTGAACAGTGCTGTCCCTTGTATTCCCTCCTGTGACTCCAACAGGTGGATGAGCTCTACGAAGCGTACTGTATCCAGAGACGTCTCCAGGACGGAGCCAGCAAAATGAAGCAAGCGTTCGCGGCCTCGCCGACCAGCAGAGCTGCCCGGGAGAGCCTATCGGAAATCGGCCGCAGCCACAGGGAGTACACGGAGGTAGGTCCCAGCCAGCGGGGCGGGTGGCCAGGGACTGCCCGGCAACGTCATTCTGCCCTAGGGAGATGTCCTACTGTTTGCCTCTCCCGCACTGTTTTGGGGCAGTCCGTGGGATCGTTTAAGATGACCGTCCAGCCGTTCCATCGGTATTTTGGCTCAGAGTCGTCCCTGGACGCCACAGCTTTTGTTGGCCTTTCCTGGTCCCTGAGCATCGCTGTTGGGCACTCGTCTCCTTGTGCCTTGGAACGCGCTTGCTCATGACCCTGAAAACCCACACGAGGTCAGAAGCTATGAAGCTGTTCACTGATCGTGTCTTAAAGTCTCCGGGCTCTCTGCTGCCCTGTAGTCTTTGCGCAGGCAGGCTACGGATTCCCATCTAAAATTTCAGGGGCTGCAGGAGTAAGCCACAAGGCCCTGGTTTTGAGATTCTAAGTACACGCCAGAATTTTCTAGCGTCCAGGCTAATCTGGCTTTATTCCTGGAAGTGGCACGGTCCCAGCGGTTAAGATAGCTACGCTGAAAGCTAGTTATCACCAACGCCCCTGCCTGTGATGATTTTATCGTAAGGAAGTCCCTTTCCTTCTTGAAGGAGACAAGACAAAGAGCCTCGAGCAGAAGTGGGCCTCGCTTGGCAGAAGAAGTGGGCCTCCCCTGGCTTCTGCCTCTGAGGCCCCTGCATCTGACACAGGGAGCCCTTCCCTCCTCCTGGGGTCATCTGATACCAAGTGTCCTTGATGAAAGACTGAATTATTCAAGCAGCAGGGCTCACTATCCCCTGGTCTGCTCAGAGATCGAATTTCATGAATGAAGTCATCAGCCTCCTGGGGGCTCATGAGGGTCTGCCAGGCGGTTCCCAGGGCTGAGCCCCTGTCCCAGCCTCAGGAGGGACCCTATGCGTTGCCTTGTATGGTCACTCCGGGAGCGCCTCTAGTCTGAACTTTGTCTCTTTTTGTAGTCCGGAAACACAGCTTCTTCACCTATGTTCCCCTTTCAGATGAATGCTTGTTAGACGCATAAAATAAAACACGTGGAATCCAGGAACTCAAAGGAAACCAATGATACTGAAATAGTTACTTCAGTATTAGCAGTCCAGTTATCAAAATACCTTGAAAGCAAAATAATTTTGATACAGTGCTGTTTTGTTTACGCCACGTTATTGTTAGCACATCAAAATTAAATCATCAGCTCTAACATTGCCACAAGTTATAGGAAGTTATAAAATTTTAAAGCAGCACAAAGTATGAACGATTGTTCAAGGTTGGTGTGAGCACAGAGGTGATTTCTATCAGTCGGAGCCACAGGCCCGCCTCATACCACTGGGGCTCCCTTCCTACATTCCTACACTTCCACACCATGCATTTCATGTAGAGGTTGTGAAATCATGGGGACTTTCTCTTCCCGCATCCAAGTTTATGGACCCCGGGGTTGAGACTCTGGGTTAGAAGCAGCCCCAGTTCGTGAGACCTCACTTGTGCATGGCTCAGGAATAAAAGAGCACTTAAAACGGGCCCTTCAGAGTCCAGGAGCGGTCCCTGACCGCAGCCCGGAGAAGCTGCCCGTTCTAGAACATTCGCGGGCCATTTCCGAAATACCCATTCTTGCTCAGGTGCCAGCACATGGCATCCAACTTCACTCCCACGTTTGGAGATGTAGAGGACCGTTTCAGCAAGAGGAACTGTGCCTTCGAGGAGAGAGGAGTCAGAGTTCTGTAGCGTCCTGCCTGACATGGGCTGGTTTTTTATCTTCGTGACCCAGCGGGTCTGGGATTTGAACACAGAGAGAATGTTTTGGGTGAGAGCCTCGGGGGGCTGTGCCAGGACTCATCCCCAGCTGCCTGGGTGCCACAGAAGAGCCTCCAGACCGCAGAAGTCCTCACCTGCTGTACCAGCTCCCCCCACCCCAGGTTTTCTGGAAGTCACCTGTGGCAACCCTGCCTGGCACGCTGATGTCACAGGCATTTGGGGAAAGTGTCCTGTGTTCCTTCCCTGAGCCGTGCAGGGCTCTAAGAGAAGGGGTTCACGATACTAAGACTTCATTTCAGGCAGCACAGAGCTCAGACTTCAGGAAGTTTCCCCAGCGTATGCTAAGCAATCCGAGGCACCAAGAGCTCACAAGGGCGAAGTGCCATTCTCTTTGCACCCCATCCGCACACCAGTGTGGGAGAGCGATCTTCTGAAAGCACGGAGGCACAAACAGGAACAGGACGCTGTCACCTCACTCAGCAACCCTGAAGTCCTCAGCTCACAAAATGCAATCAGGACCACTCCCCGTCAGGGCTCCTGGGGTGCGGTTAGTGGGCGTGGCCACCCCTGGGGGCGGGGCCCCACCGTGGAGGTGGGCTGCTGAGGGAGAAGACGGCAGGTGCCACCCCACCCCCACTCTCGGGGGTGGGGACAGTCAAGGTCAAGGCAGCTTCCAAAGCTGAAGCCTTCTGAGCTGCCCAAGGGCCCCACTGGGGAGAGCAGCTGACCGCCCTTTTCCTTTTTTGATCTCGAACTGCGATTGCTCTGTGTAGGTCCTAAGATCAGGAGGAAATAGGGCGGAGGGGGGGGTAGTGACATGTCTAACCACACTCTTAGATAGTGTCCCCCTTTCTGCCTTCGGGGTCCCTCAATAGTAGAGCGAGTGGGGGACTGTGGTCAGGCCCAGGAGTCATTTTTGGGGCACCCTAGCCTTGCCACAGGAACCCAGCCTCACTCACTCTGTAGGGTACAACCCTGTGGCTACTTTGCATCCACAGGAAAGTCGAGACTAGTATAATAAACACCATCGACCTTTACCAGCTGGTAACATCTTGCCATATTTCCTTCCCTTCTCTCACCTATGCTCAATTTTTTCTTTATCCTTATTTTTTTGCTGAATCATTTGACAGTAAGTAATGGACGTCACGACACTTGACCCCATAAGAATTTGAGCCCAGAACCCACAGTGGTTGCCCGAGTATCCCCGGGACAAACACAGGCCATCCCCATAGCTAAGACCATTAGCAAGCTGAGGGAGTTACGGGATAGCCTGTGCATTTTCAGACGCCGCTGTTTGGTCTGGTCACGTCCTTGAGGGCTGTTCTAGTGCTTTGTCCTGCAGTCAGGATCTAATGGAAGGTAACAGGTGGCATTCGGTTTTTATGTCCCCTTAGCCCCTTTTGTCTAGAACTTTTTCCCCGCATTACCATTTTGTAGAATCCAGGCCACTTCTTACAGAGTATCACGTTCTGGATTCGTCTATTTATCATATAATTTGATGAGATCATTGATGTAACCTCTGAATGCAACACAGCAAGTCTTCTGCTGTAGGAGATCCCAGGGTCAGAGACTTAAGAACCTTGATCTTCTCCATTTACTTTCCTTCTTCCTTTTTTTTGGGGGGGGGGTATTCTTTGAGAGAGCGAGATCACAAGCAGTGTGGGATAGGCAGAGGGAGAGGAAGAAGCAGGCTCCCCACTGAGCAGGGAGCTCGACGTGGGGCTCAGTCCCAGGACCTGGGATCATGACCTGAGCTGAAGGCAGACGCTTTATCGACTGAGCCACCCAGGTGCCCCCAGACTGCTTTCTTTCTTATCTAACATCCCAGTCCTCATCATTGTGCATGGAAATAAGTGAATTTGTTCTTTTGTGCTCTGAATTTCCAGTACACCAGAAGGCTGGCATAGACTCGGGGTGGGAGGGGACATTTGGTCTGGGGGTGGGTAGCTCCCTGCTAACAGGTCAGTGCCCCCTGGTGTTCAAGACCTCCAGCCTTAGTTGTCTGTGGCTGCTCGAATGTCACGGGCTTTGAGCTGTTGGTGACCGAAGTCTCGCGCTGATGCCAGTTTTCTGTTCTCTTCACAGAATATGTGCACCATCGAAGCAGAGCTGGAGAATCTGCTGGGGGAGTTCTCCATCAAGATGAAAGGTACCCTGTCCCCCCCGTTCAGAGAGTGCGGCGCCATCTCCACAGACAGAGCTCCCTAGAGTTTGAGGGCACCCACTATTTTTATTTTTCTTGCAAAGACAGGGTTTTTGTAGAGGTAATGTGGGGAAAAAGTTCTAGACAAAAGGGGCTAACGAGACATAAAAACCAAATGCCACCTGTTACCTTCCATTAGATCCTGACTCCGGGACAAAGCACTAGAACAGCTCTCAAGGACGTGACCAGACCAAACAGCGGCGTCTGAAAACGCCCATGCTCATCCCTCCCCATTTGTGAATGTGTTGATGTTCTAGAACCTTCTAGTCCAAGACTTGCCTGCACCCTTAAATCTTTATTATGGCAGAGCTTCAAGCATACACAGAAGTGAAGAAAATGTTAACAATGAACCCCCTATCACCTAGACTGAATAATTAGTAGGATTTTGCCACGTTGTCTTCATCTGTCTTTTCATTTGATGATCTATAACCCAGATATATGAGTCTGCCTGTGTGTATCCCTTAAAGAACAGGGACTTCTTCTTACATAAATAACCACAATAATATCATCACATATTAATAAAATTAATACAGCTCTGTTATTAATCCACTCCATTACCCAGTTGCCCCAGCTGCCTCAGAAATGCTTTGTACAGTTGGTTTGTTCACGCTGGGATCCATATAAGGTCCATGTGCCATGCTTGGTCATGAGGTGTCTCTTTGGGCTTCCTTTCATCTAAGCAGACCCTTCCCATTTTCCTCCTACCGTTGAAACTGCTGTTATACAGAATATCCCACGTTCTCCGTTTGTCTTTTGGCTTCTTTGTGGTATTTTAGTTGTTCCTTCCTGCTCACGTTTTCTGCAAACTACCCACCCATTACTGAAGGGTATTTATTTTTAGTGTAAAACCCACAAAGGACTGCATTTTCCTCCTTTGCCCAGTGCGTTTCCGGTGTTTGCTCTGGAAAGTTCTGACCTAGAAGTGTGATTGGTTGTTATTCTCTTTACCGTGGCGTGTTCAGAACAAAGAGGGCCCACCAGGGCTGGGAAACAGAGCATGGCCCAGTGTTGCGGGCAGGGCTCTCCGATCGGCCACAGCCCCCCCTTTGTCTTGAGTTTGGGCCTGTTCACTGTGGTAAAGAGGGCTGGGGCGCAGGCGCTCTGGTCCTCACGTTCCTGCAGCACCTTGATCCCTGGGTTGTTGCTAATGGAGACTTAATCACCCTCTCCATGACTTTTTGCAATTAAGGGAGTAGATAAGGGGCACTTTTTTTTTTAAGTGCTCAACAGGAGAGCTCGTTTTCTGTTTTTCAAATGAGTCAGCATGGCGCTGTTTCTGTCAAGCGCTGGGCACCCCCATGAGAACATGAGAGCCACTCTGAAGGAGCTACTCCTGGCATAACAATGACCTTGACCTTCAGCTTCCCCAGGGGCTGCATTCTTCCCTAGAGCAGAGCTGAGTGTGAATCGGTTTGACATTCGGTGTGACATCTCAGCACTCACTGTCCCGGGAGTTCTCCGTTTATCACTTTCTCCTTTACTGTCTTCGTGTTGGGTCCTCACCTGAGCTGCAGGTTCCAAAACCGCTCAGGCTCTGTCTCGGACCCAGCAAGTCAGGATGATTTCATTAGCGGATGATTCTGGAAAACAACTGCCTTGAAGCGGCGTTTAGCAGAAAGCACGTTCCTCTTGTGTCTGCCGACCCTCGGCATCATCCGTGCAGCCCAGTCAGTCTACAGCTGAGAGAGACTCAGGTCACACATATCTTCTGGCGGTGAACACCGGGAGGACCAGATTTCCCTGATTTCTGTTATCCAGTGCACTCATTTGTGGCGGGGTGATCATTTCCCCATTTTATTGACGGGAAATGGGTGTTAAATGACTCGTCCCAGAAGCCACATAGCAAGTTGGAGTCAAACTTGAGACTGAATTCCAGGGCTTCTGGCTTCTAGAACGTTCCCAGGCTCAATCTCCTATAAGGAAGGAGGTTCGAAGAACCAAGACTAGAAACTGTTGCTCAAAGCATGGTCTCTTCTGTAGGAAGGTCGTCTCCAGTCCAGCCCACAGGCAGCATGGTGGTCAGGGAGACAATGGTGCTGGGGGCCCACCATCCCTGAGGGACCGGACACCAGCTCTGTCACAGCCCTGGGTCCTAAAGGGTTGTCCTGGTGACAGAACCTCCCATTTGCTGAGCTCTTCCATCTCTGCCTCTCCCTATTCCCTCTCTCCTGCCTGGTCTATTTCCCTCACTTCCGTCTGGGCCCTCGGTTTCCCCCAAGGGGACTCTAGGCCCGAAAGATAGTCTCCTTTTTCATTATACATTACTCCCCCTTTGCACTTCCCTAATCTAACATGAAAACTCAGAAATGATAACCAGGAAGCCTTTCAGAGGGAACGCCTCAGTGGAAATCTTCCTCTCTCTCAGTAAAGAGAAGCCGCCTCAGGCTGCCAAGAAATCTACATCTTTGCAATCAGCTACTTTCTTATCTGTGATTCCTTCTGGGAGAACATAACCACCCCCCAACGCACAGACTGATGTCCCCTGAGGAGATTTCATAATATTGTCAGACCTGGTAACCCAACTTCCTCCCACCACACCCTTCCACACTTCCCTTTCTGCCACACCCAACACAAAGAAAACAACCCTTTTGGTTTTGTGTGAATGTGTGGCCCCCTGGGGTGTGGGTAGGTTGATGATAAAAACAACAGATGGGTTACAGAGCCCCTGCTCTTGGCCCAGCACAAGGTTGCATCCCCATGAGTGGCCCTTGGCTTTGAGTTCCACACAGTCCACTGGAGAAAAATGGACGTAGGAACCAGTGCATTCTAATTCAGCAGAACGAATGACCGCTTGGACCAATGGGGTGGCCGGCTTGTCTCTGCAGCCCCCAGCAGGGTGGGGACGAGGAGAAGGGTGCCACTCACCTATCTTGAGGGAGGGAAGCAAGAAGGAAGGAGGAAGGCTCCCCATTGTAACATTTGAATTACAGCGAGAGGGACTGTTCTGGGCAGGTGAACAGCAGTGGGATGGTATTCACCAAAGAGGGGAAAACATGTTGACAAATGGCAGGTGGACAGGCCAGGTGGGAGCCCATTCTAGAAGAAGAGCTATGGCAGTCCATGGGCACTGGATCTTAACGTGCCTTGAATGTCAGGCTAACGAGGGAGACTCTGCTTAGCTGGGACCTAGATGAAAAGTGGTCTCTCAAGGGAAACCACCTCTCCCAGCTCTTGCTTCATTCCAGTGACGTTCCCGGCAGTGGGCATCTCCAAGCCTGTGTCTGCCTCTCCAGCTTTCGGGGCAGGGCGTACCTTGACAGAGGGAAGAACTACCCATGAGCTCGTAAATCTGCACTATTTATACCTGGTCAGTAAATCAGGAAGGCCTGGAACAGAACTCCTGTCTGTTCAGCTGCTTGACTCCTTTCCTTAGAGCAGAAAGTGTGACTTCCTTACCTTGATCACACTCCACCCGCTGTGAAACTGTTAATATTATCGCGAATACCCAGCCACCCTTTTCTGTGTGTATATGCTGTCAGCATGCGTGATCTGCTCTATCTTTTTAGAAAGGAAGGTCTTCATAGAACTGGCAAAAATGGGGAGCATTCTTCCAGCAGAAAAGTCTCTGAGCAAAGGAAGGAAAGGTGTAGCATCTGGGCCTTCCAAACAAGGCCAGAGAAGAGCCATTTTCTCAGTAATGGGTGTTTACAGTAAAACAGGCAAAAAGGTGCAGAAAGACAGATCATAGAAATAAAAGCCCCCAACCCCCGCCAGATGCTCACCCCCACGATGGTCTGCAGAGTGACCATAATGAAAGCTCTCTAGACAGTGCAACAGGAATCACAAAACTGCTGAGAAAACATGAATCTTACCCCAGCTGTGAAAATCCCAGCAGGCCACTGGCCAGGTTTCAAAGACATCAAGCTGCAACTGTAATTGCCCCACCGTGAGTTTCAATTCTGCAAGCAGCGTGGTGATTGGCTTACACAAGCCACTAGAACCTGAGGAAGCAGAGCCCCAGACCTGCTTCGGCCTGGCCGGTGCTGGTTTGCAACCTTAAGCCATAATCAGCACCTCGGGTGATAACTGCTACGAGCAATTTCAACAGGTTTTGCTTCAATAACCTGGGCTTATAAGCTCGAAACCCATCACTACCAAGTACCTTTCTCCCATTTGGATAAACTCAGATATGAAATTTCTGATAATTTTGAAAGGGGGGGGGGGAAAGAACCTTAAAAGCATTTTTCCCCCATACATACCTTGACCCACACTAATACCTGGTCGGCTTCTTGTTTTTTGTTTTTTTTTAACCAGGCTTCTGTTGTAATTGCAAGGTAAACTGTCAAAGGATAAAACCTGAACTGATTTGCAGAGGTTTTATATTATTTTATTTTATGAAGACTTGTTCATTCATTTGAGAGAGAAAGAGAGAACACCCCAGTTCTAGTGGGGGGAGGGACAGAGAGAATCCTCAAGCAGAGTCCCCGCTGAGCCCTGAGCCCTACTCGGGGCTGGATCTCAGGAGCCTGAGATCATGACCTGAGCAGAAACCAAGAGTTGGATGCTCAACCAACTTAGCCTCCCAGGCGCCCCTCTGCAGAGGTTTTAAATGGCACTTTGGATCTTAGAATTGGCGTGTCTCACCAGTTCCTATTTGTAGAAACCCATCAGTTGTGCTTTTTTTCTGATGTATTAAAAAAATTAAATCGTCCAGAAAATAATTAGTGAACATTGACTTTTTAAGTTCCACTCTTATTTTAGGAAATCTGTTCAAGTGGCTTCTTGTGTTCTAATTGTCAGACCCGTTCCGGGACTGGCTCCAAAGGGGTAGGGAGGCAGAACGAGATGGTGAGTTGCTGCCATCTGCTGACAGATGGTGGTAACAGCAGGTGCTTTCTTAAGCCTCCCTGGACCTCGTCTATGATCTTAACCCTGGAGTGTCCTTGAGATGGGTGGAAACCAGAATCCTCCATTCCCCGTCTCACAGCTCCATAGGGCTACTCACAGAAGGCACGATGCCTGGCGTCATACCATCCTCATTATCTTTCCATGGGTAAAAGCATGTTTAACCTACTATAAAAACAACCAAGAACTGAAAGATCATAAATGGCCTCTTGAGGAGACTGAACCACCAAGGGATCCATGGGTCAAATGGACATCCTGCGTGTGAGGGAATGTAAGAGTCCCAGGGCTGGTCTTGTACCAGCTATTTCCTCTATGGCCACCTCTATCAAAAGTGAGGGATTGTTCTTCTCGAGTCTGTTTTAAAATTTTTAAATGGTACCTTCTCATTTTTTAAAATACAGGCAAGTAGACCAAAAATTTTAAAGTCATAATATAGTTGCTCCACCAGTGCTAAATTTTGTAAAAATTGTTGTGAATACCCAAATAAGCTTTCCTCTGCATATATACTGTTTGTCAGCCAACATACATGATCTTGTTTGTCTTTTCTCTTATAAAATAAATGCATGATACTTTAAAAAGCCCCATAAAAATCACTATATAATGTCAAAACTGTAACTTGCTTCATAATCCCATCTTACCAGAGAGAATTATTTTTATCACTTTGATATGTTTTTCTAGAATTTTTTCCTATGGATACATTTTTATGTAGCGGAGGTCATCCTCTACATAGGTTTTATATTTTGCCTTTTTGCTTTTTTTTTAACCTAATATTAATAAACATTATCTTATTAAAGATATCTAAACATCTGTACTGAAATTTTTTACTTAAAGAGTGGTCGACACACATTGTTACATTAGTTTTAGGCATACGGCATAGTGATTTGACAGGTTTATATGCTGTGCTATGCTGGGTATGAGTAGCTCCCATCTGTCCCTATACCACACTATGACAGTGCCATCAACTGTATTCCCAGTGATGGACTTTTCATTCCCATGACTTATTTACTCCGTAACTGGAAGTCTGTACCTCCCACCCCCCTTAACCCCTTTGGCCCATCCCTCCACTCCCTTCCCTCTGACAACCATCAGCTTGTTCTCTGTTATCTATGGGTCTGCTTCTGGTTTTGTTTACTCATTTTGTTTTTAGATTCCACATATAAATGAAATCATGCAGTATTTGTCTTTCTCAGCCTGGCTTATCTCACGTAGCATTATAGACTCTAGCTCCATCTATATTCTCACACATGGCAAGATCGCATCCTTTTTTATGGCTGAGTAATATTCTGGTGTATATAAACATTTGTACTGAATTCTTAACTGGAATTCTTTATTGTATTTTTTTTTTTGAATTAGAAAGTGAGAAAGTACTAGAGAGTTTGCCCATTTTTATTCAATTTGTCTCATTCCTTGATGACAGTGTTGTCTTCGGGTCCCTATTCAGGTAAAGGACCTTGCTTTGTGATTGGCACAGAAACAAAGGCAGGATTACTGATGAGCTTCTGTTAACAAGTATAGTCCCTTACATTTGCCGTGTACGTCCGATGTGCATACCTTCCTCCCCACAACTTTATTCATGCTTGACACACAGTAGGCACTCCGGAAATATTGCTGAGTAAATACAGGCCACTCACTCCACCCACACGTATCCTCTCCCCCATGCCTTCTTCATTCTCCCGTGGTGATATTCTTCTGCTCACATGCCACCTTCCTCCATTTAACTACCCCACATTAAATGAGATAGAATTTCTTGTTTAATTATATAAGTAACACATTGTTACAAAAATTCAGAATATAGGGAAAAAACCTCCTTTTACTGTCTCTTCATTGTTGTTCCCCTCTCTGATGCGTATCAATTTGCTGTCTTTTCATACCAATAACCTCTTTTAAGTGAGCTGTATCTAGCACATGCTTGATGAGTAGTATTATCCCACTGCCCAATATATAATCGTCACTATGTATTGTCTTCACCGTCATTGCCATTGATTGTCTTTACAAGCAGTTCTATGAGGTGGACACTGCTCCCCTCCTTTTAGAGGTGAAGAAAGTGGAGTTAATATCTAGAGGGTACTTGCTGGTAGAGAAAAAAGAAATCCGCTTCAGCTTTAACCCCTCTTATTGTCTCTTGTCCTTGTCTGTTTCATCCCCGAAACCGCATTTTGTTCTGTTTTCTGGGTATCCGTGAAGTCTCTTTAATTTGCAGATTGTTACCCCAGGACACTGAGTCTCCATAAATATCTACAGAAAGAAAGAAAATGACTGATGAAACCTGGGGTCCTTGGGACATCCCACGACACTGCTGTGACGTGCTGTGTTCTTGCTGGCACAGCCGAAATGGGGCTGGATCTCAGACTGGCAATGACGAGCCAATGGCGCAGTGGCGCCATCGGGGGGAAGCCCCATCTCCACTTGGGGAGTCTGGGTTGTTGTCCTTTGGTTGGTTGGCTTTTGTTTTCTGAATCACTGGCTTTGTGTAGACAGTAACCCATTCTAAGTGGTTTCATAATATACTACGTGGTGGCATCATTATGCCGGATAAATAGGAAAAGGAAAACACGGGAATGAGTGAATTGGAGAGAGGCAAGAGTACAGGGAATCTTCACCCAAACGAGAGGAACTTACCAGAAATCATGAATCTTGGGACAGAAAGAAAAACAAGAGAGCTGTTTATGTTCATGAGAGCATTTTGGGTAAATAAAGGCACATATCTTTCTGGCCCTCGTTCTGTGATCTTGAAACCTGGGTGGACCCTCAGCTGACCAAGGATACACACAGAGTTCTAGCCCCTGCCCAACAGCCTTCTTTGCCCCAGAAAGCAGCGTCTTCGATGGATCCAGTCAGAATGTTCTCCCGGGCTGGGGTAGATGGAATTCCCAGCATCGCAGCGCCCTCTGGTGCTCCCCCAAAGCTATTGCATGAGCTTTCGCAAAGGCCTGCAGCTTATTAGGGTTTGTAACTGTGCTGGGGTGGGTTTGCGAAGAGGGGAGATCTGTTCTGCACCTCATATCCCGTTGATTGCTTTCCAGGTCTGGCTGGTTTTGCCCGCCTCTGTCCTGGAGATCAGTATGAGGTAAGTGTCCTGTCGGTCTGCGGGTTGGAATCGAGGATTTGAGGGACAAGGGTCAGGTGGTCATTATTTTGCTTCTTAAATTCCCTTTTTTTTTTTCTTTTACATTTGTTTATTTTGAAAAAAAATTAAGCCAATGAGAAAATTTGGAGATGGAGACCCTCATGTAGTCTTCACCCAGATCCAATTTCCACCATTTTGCCACACTGGTGGTGGTATCACTGCGATGATTGTTGTTATTTTGCTGAAACATTCTAGACTAACGCACAGACATGGAGACCTTTCACCCGAAATGATTTTCCTAAAAAACAGAAGGACATGCTGTCCTATCAGCACTGTGCAGTTGTCCATGCAACCAACTTAACGATGGCCCTTAGCTACGGTTGCTTGTTGTACAATCTGTCTCGTCTTTTCCCTGGTGTCCCAACGTCGTACTTGATAGCCATCTTTTCTCCCGCTCCAAGAGCCCATCCCAGATCACAAGTGCTTTTAAATATTGTGGGATGAAGAAGCTAGTATCTAGACCTTTCTTTATAAAGATATACTCCAGAAAATATAAAAGCCTTTCATCTTTTCCCCCTTCAAAAGGGAACTTTCCTAATTATTTCATTTAACTGTCTCCTCCAAAACCCACCATGATCGTCCTTGGGGAGGGCGGGGGAGGAGGATCTTCCTGTCGGAGCAAGGAGAGCGGGAGACCCTCTTGCGGGACTGTGTTGGACTTCAAAATCCTCGTCTCGCTCTGTCTTCTTTATCCAGGAGGAGGGGTCTTACTTCTTGCTTCTGGCTGCTAAGTAGGTTTTAGCTGATGGTTTCTCCTCCCTATCACGGAGCTGGGGAGTACAGTGACTGTTGTAATAGACTTACGGGGGGAATGAACTGGCCATGATGACCGTGGTGACGCGGAAGGACACGGTGTGATGACCCTTTACTACAGGAGGCCCTCCATGCGCTCTTGGAGGGGAACAGACCTTCCTCCCCCTTGAAAGCCTCTTCCCTGCCCCCTACCTGCTCCACCCCCCAGGCCCCCGGAAATTTGGAAGAACCCAGCAGAGGGGGGTGGCTGGAGGAGGATGGAGAAGGGGAGAAGAGCAGCTGCTTTATTTCCCTGCTTTTTTTAATCTTGGTGTGTTGGGGTGGGGGAGGTGGGTGAGGGTTGTGGGACCTGAGGTGTGGTTTTCTGCAGATTTTCATGAAGTACGGCCGGCAGAGGTGGAAACTGAAAGGCAAGATAGAAGCCAATGGCAAACAGAGCTGGGACGGGGAGGAGGTGGTGTTCCTGCCCCTGATCGTTGGATTCATCTCCATCAAGGTTCAGTATTGTCTCCATCGTCCCCCGTCTTCCCACTGCACGGCTGGGTAGCCCACGGGTGGGGATTTGTGTTCATGACTTCTGCCCACCACCCCCCACCCCGCAGACCCCTCGCTGCACCCCGAGTCTGTGGCAAAGACCACTGCTGTCTCCCAGAGTGGGCCATGAAGAACACAGGGGAAGCGTGCCTGGCCTTTCTCCTGGGCTCCCTGTAAGGCCTTCCCACTCATTCTCTCACCAGGTCACAGAACTCAAAGGGCTTGCCACGCACCTCCTGGTCGGCAGCGTGACGTGTGAGACCAAAGAGCTATTTGCCGCCCGACCTCAGGTGGTGGCTGTTGACATCAACGACCTCGGCACCATCAAACTGAGCCTGGAGATCACTTGGTAGTAAGTGGCCCTTTTCCATGGGGTCCTGTTAGAAATACACACCTCAGGCTCGGGCTATTCCGAGGGTGGCCCTTGGACAGTCAGAGTCCCCAGGGAGCTCGTCGCAGAAGGAGACATGGTTCCAACCGAGACCTGTGTCAGAACCTCGCAGGGGACAAGGATCTGTCCCCTGGCTTGCCACATGACAGTTGTGCACCGTCGTCTCCATAAGTCAGAGAAGCCTCTGTCTTATCACTGTTCTCTTCTACTTCTTGTTTTAAAATATTTTATCCTGCCACCTTCCCTCCCTGTCAACCTTTAAATACATATAAAATAATATAAGTCTCAAGTAAGCTAATTTGGGAGGAAAATAACTGTCCAGGAGGAGATATTTCCCCCTCAGAAAGATCCTGATTCTCACTATAGGGTTTTCACTGCCTGTCCCACTTCAGCTCTATCCCATATGCTGCTCAGGGAAACTTCTCAGTATTCTTCACGCTCTCCCGCAGCAGAACAGCCAAAGGGCAGGAGATACCTCTTGTCAGAGCAGTGAACTTAAAGGTGGTTTTCTGAGGTTGTCTCACGAGAAAGGTCATGTGTTATTTAAACACGGGTTGCTCTCAAAGTTTGCTACGATGCCTCTGGTGTATTACCACATAAACATGACCTGCTGAGCACGGGTGTTCAGGGACCCCTTTCCAACATGGGGTCGAGCCACAGAAGCAGCAGACGCCCTGCCGTGTTGTCACTGTTTGAAACACTATCCCACGCGTTCTGCCCAGCCTTCCCTCCTTGTAGTTCCTAGTCATCGATCTATCGAATGCGAGGTCGTTCTTGCTGGATGAACCAGATGCGTGATGGCAAATGTTGTCATGTCGGACAGGACAGACTGTCCTCCTCCCATCACGCAGGAGTCTCTGTGTCCGCTGAGACGAGAGGGAGTCTATGTTTGTTTTCTTTAGAACAGTGATCTGTTGCTCTCTTATATTGTTAACATGTCTGTCCCTGCAAAGTCAGAGACATTTTATAGACTTCAACATCATGTGTTGGGCAAGCATTAATATGTTTACATTTCTAACATGAACGGAGAAACAGGTTCTCCTAGATAAGTCGCCCTTAGAGCCATGGTGCTGATCTGTGGTCCCTTGCGTGGGTCTGGGTGTCATGTTCTGCTCCACTTTCTGTTATCGTGGCTCGTTTCCAGCCCCCCCACACCCGCTGGTTTGCGTTGACTTTGGTGTAACAAGGACCCTTCTCAGCCCGCAGTCCGGCTGGGGGGGCTGGAACGGACGCACATTCATGGGACTCCTTGTGTTGCAGCCCATTCGACGTGGAGGACGTGACGGCATCCTCAGGTGCTGGGAACAAGGCGGCAGCCCTCCAGAGGAGGATGTCCATGTACAGCCAGGGCACCCCGGAGACCCCCACTCTGAAGGATCACTCCTTCTTCGTAAGTTCCCTGTGGTTTCTGGAGGAGGCGTGAACTCGTGGCAGGGCTTATCCCCAGGATGTGAAACGCCTGACGTCTGGTGTCGTGGGTTCTCGATAACCCCTAGCAGTGCTCATCTCAGAGCTCCCCCTAATCAAGCAGCGACTAAGAAAAGCACATTCCAAGAGGCCCTGGGCCATTTGCACACAGGCAAACACCACCTCCCGTCTGCCCTCTCCCCATCCTCCCCCAACCTCCCCAGCGCTTTGATAATGTGCAGACTTTCCCGGAGAGTCTCCGAGGTCAGCCTTTTAGGTAACAGATGTCGGTAAGGGCCTCCTTGCAGTCATCAGAAATGCTTGCTAGAATGCTCACAAAACACGGTGCCTGTTGTCTCCCGCTAACTCCGCTGTCTGCTTTGACTTCCGAAGAGGTGGCTGCATCCTTCGGCGGCCAAGCCGCGGCGGTTGTCTGTCTTGAGTGCCTTGCAGGACACTTTCTTTGCCAAGCTGCACCGCAGCCGCTCTGTCAGCGACCTGCCCTCCCTCAGGCTGAGACCCAAGGCCGAGCTAGAGTTTTCTGTGAGTGTGGGTGGCCTGCCCGCCGTGCAGTGCTCGCCTCGGGGGTTCGGGGCGCATTTGCTTCCATGTGTCTCTTCTCTCCTCTGTCTCGCTCGCGGGGCAGTGGTCACAGCTGTCCTGTCCCCGGGGCGGGAAGTGTGTTCCTGCATGCGCCTCTGTCACAGACCCGGCGTGGCCCTCTCATCCCTGAGCCCTGCTTTTGTGCCGTGATTTTCTCTGCGGTGGCGAAGGTATCCATGGTAACAAGATCATCGTTTTTGAAAAGTGCCGTTACCCCTCCACCGTCAGAGAAGGTGTCTGTTCCCAGGTTAAGCGAGCTTATCGCTGAGGACTGTCTCAGTTTTAGACCTGGCATGTGAGGGAGTCAGAAGCCTTTGTACCCACTTCCCTAGAGCTCCTTTTATTTAAAGATGGTCTTTGCCTTAGTTTGTGGTCGTGTGTGTTAATTTTTCTCTACATTAGCAAACGAAGCTCTTTCTTTTGTAGTCAGGAATACAACAGGGGAGCTACGGTTCCTGTGTCATACATCCTATCCCAAAAGAAATCACACAAGAACATACGGACATGGAAGCGTCTGCTCTTTACAGACATTAGAAAAGTTACCTTTGGGGAAAAATAAGAGTAATCTTTGAACGTCCAGAAAGGAAAGGACTAAAAAGTTTTCTAGTTAACGATGATAATCATTGCATCTAATTCGGTGAATTACAAAACACAGGTGAGAAAGGCCAGGCTAACCTAGCGGAGTTTCCAAGGCAAATAGGAACATTCTAGAAGGAAAATGTGCATGAACACATGGGCCAAAAATGGACATATAGCAGATGCTGTTGTATACACAGCTATCGATATAATGTGTATGTTCACGCTCACGTACTGTAAGTTCTGGAGGGAGTTGGTAGGGGTTTTAATAGCATAATTTAAAGGAGAGCGAGTTTTGAAAACCCTCCATGGCTTCTTGGAGCCTTTTGGATAAAGGCAGAGCCCTCAGAGCGGCTGTACCTGTCCGGCCTTCAGCAAGCTTGCCTCGCCTGCCATTGCCCGTTCTTGGTCCCCTGCTGCAGCCCCCAGAGCCCCAAGCACCCTCCACCTGCACCTCCCCCTTTGCGAGCTCCCGTCTGTGCACACCCACCGCTCCTCTGGAAGACCCTTCCTCCTCCTAGCCTAAACCTCCCTGAACTGCGGGGCTGAGCTCCAGGACCACCTGTTTCCCGGTTGGCAGCCATCCCCGTGTCGGGGTCCTGCCTCGCGATGCCGCGCCTCGTTAGAGCTCACTCCCTTGTCCTGTCATGTGACCATTCATGGGCAGGTCCCCTTGGCGCCCCGGAAGTCCCCTTGACCCGAGTGTCTCAGCTCAGTCTGACTCCACGCTGGCCACTTACGCAGGTGCACGTCGGATTTAGGTAAATGGCTGGCCAGGACTTTGGGATTTGAATAAGAGCCCGACTGAGAGGTCCCCCTGCCTTCACTGAGCCTCCCGGCACCCTGGGTGGCCAGGGATGTGCTTTGAAGATGAGATGAGATGGGACAGGACCACCTGGAGGGCCCAGAGCTTCTGGGAGATGCTCCAGAAGTTCCCCCTTTCTCCCCTTGAGGTGGAGGGTGTGGGGGGCAGACAGAGGGCACTGAATTAAACAATCTCTGGGGCCCTTGGAGCCCCACCTGCTCGTCAACAGCTGCTGAGAAGTTTCTAGAAGTTTCCACTTTCGGGCCCGCCCCCCAGAACTCTGAACAGCACTCTTCGGGGGGCGGTCACAGAAGAAAGCATTCTCTAGAGGCGACCCTGAGCCTGCAAAGGTTACCTGAGTGTCCCAAGGACACGTCCCTTCACTCATCCCCGTGGTTAAAATGAATCGCCCTCCAGCCAGATGAGAATGTAAAGTTAGGGTTGAACTAACTGCATGGGTTAGGATCTGGGGGTCCCCAGTCCAGCAGTGGTGGGGGGACCAGGAGGACTGCTGGGGAGGACAGGGAGCTTTTGTCTTTCTGTCTACTCCATTTCACTACCAGGAACATTTTTGTTTCCTGGGCTTATTCCCAGCAATATTGTGATTTTTCCTTGCTTCCCAAGGAATTCAAATAGACATGCACTTGGTACTTAACCATTTACTTAAAAGATCAGTCCAGAACCCAAGAGAAAATGATCCATTTCCAAGGAGCTGATCTCCAATCACTAGAAAACTTTTCCCACAGAGCAGCTCTTGGCCCTGAGACACGGCACAGACCACAGCGTAAGGAGCGATGACTTGGAAATCATTTTAATGCCTGCATAAACAAATGATCTTGATTACCTGGGTATTTGTAACCTCTCTCCTTTCTGAGTTCTGCTTCATGAATCACAGAGTGTACTTGACCCAGCCTGGGTCGGCTTGACAAGAGGACGTGGTATTTCTAGACGCAGTTCTGGGAGAGGTTTAAGTTTATTCATCTTTTTCTCCCATTTTTACAGAGGCTTTGCAACTATGTTTCTGGCCTTCAGTTATTTGTGGCACGGTGACTAAATTAATAGAACATTTTCAAGGGCTTGGGAGTTGTGGGTAGAGGGTCTTTTAAAATAATTTATGAGAACTGAAGCAGAACAAAGCATCACATCTTTTGAGTGAACTAGCATGAGTGTTGGAACGTCTTTTAAGATAAATGCCAAAAAAAAAAAATTTGTAGTGTTATTCATAACCATGGCTGCCAAATACTGTGAGATTCTGGATTTTAGGAAATAGGCTCTGTTCCCTCCCCTCCCCACAATCTTTTCTTCTGAAAACTGTCGAACCTAGGAATAGAATAATGAACGTTCACCGAGACTCAGCACCAGAAATGGTCTGTAAAGGCTTTTCTTTTGCCTCACACACACGTGCACAGACAGAATCAACAGCTGACATGTTAGGATTATGAAAGCGCTGGGTGTGTATTTTAATTGCCGGCATCTTGTCTGGAAAGAAATCCCACCCAGCATATCGCTTGTATTTAAAATAATAACAAGATGCCTTTTATCCACAGTCTAATCTACCTGATGACGTCTTTGACCACGGAAAGGCAGCTGAGGAGAAAACGCCCCTGTCTCTCAGCTTCAGTGACCTGCCCAACGGGGACTGTGCCCTCAGCCCCCACGCAGCCGGTCCTCTGTCCACCGCAGGCTCAGCAAACCCAGAAATTACCATCACCCCTGCAGAGCGGAACCACAGCAGCCTGGCCTCCCGGAACGAGGGCTCAGATGACGCCAGCTCAGCATCTTCTAGAAACTCCTCCAGAGAAGGCCAAGAGCCACAGCCACATGTGGAGGAGGACACAGACGGGCCCGGGACCCCCCTGTTCCTGGAGAAGGACGTGGCAGAGGCCCTCCTACAGGTGTCCGACGAGGCCTCGGAGCTCAAGCCCGTGGAACTGGACACGTTTGAAGGGAACATCACGAAGCAGCTGGTCAAGAGGCTGACCTCGGCGGAGGTGCCGGGGGCCACGGAGAGGCTGGCCCTGGAGGGCTCCGTCAGCGGAGAATCCGAAGGCTGTCGCTCCTTCCTGGATGGAAGCCTAGAAGATGCGTTTAGCGGGCTTTTCCTTGCCTTGGAACCACACAAGGAGCAGTACAAAGAGTTTCAGGACCTGAACCAAGAAGTCATGCACTTGGATGACATCCTAAAAGTAAGTACCATTTTAGGGAAATCAGATTAGGTGCGGAGAGAGGCGTCTGAAGCCAGCTTTCTCTCGGAAGTAGTGTGTCTTGGTGTTTTATCCCCCTGCATCACAGAACTGAGGGACGGTCGTCATCTGAATGGCACCGACTTTGAAACACCAGGAGTGCGTGTTCGTTTTTATTTCCGTCACACAGATGAGTTTCCCCCGACTTGGTTAGGAGTTCAGTCTCCAGCATGCGGAAGGTCTGAGCCCCTCCAGCCCCACGGTTAGTCACCGCAATCCCAGAAGGGAGCTGGAGGCACTTTGGGGATCATAATCTCCCTGAGGTGCTACTGGATAGAGTCCCTTTCTGACTGAAGTCAAGAGAGGCAACTGTGATGTGGGAGCCCCGGGCCCATACCTCCCCCCTCCCTGCCCCTGCACCCCTCACCCCACCTCCCCCTGCACCCCCCACCCTGCCTCCCTCTGCTCCCCCCACCCCACCTCTGTCCACACCTCTCACCTTGCCTCCCCTGCACCCCTCGCCCTGCCTTCCCCTGCACCCGACACCCCACCTCCCCCTGCACCCCCCCTTCTCCAGTCTGGTCTTGTCCCAACCAGTGAGTCGGAACTTGCAAGTCATCATCTCCTGTGCTGTAGAAACCAGGGACCCCCCCCCCCACCACCAGAGCTCTCTCTCTCTCAACCTCACTCCTGCTCAGACAGCTCAGGGTAGGCCAGGTGGGAGAGGAGTGTGAGAGGGATGATCCCTTCTCAGGCAGGAAGTCCCAGGAAGGAGGCTACTGTTGCCACACCAGAATGTCTGTGTTGCCACCAGGCATGAACTTTCTAAAACACTGCCCAGGAAGACAGAGCCTGAGTTTTGTCCCAAATCCCACAGCCACCTCCTGTGCTCTCAGCTTTGCCACTCTGGCCTTGCTATACGGAAGGCGAACTGACTCCTTTTTCCACAAAAGAGCAGTTCTCTGGGGACCTGTCCTATCAACTGGGCTGGAAGAGAAGGTGCCAGGGGCTCGCTGAGATTCCGCCCACAGAAGGCCGTCTCATCCCCTTGTGTGATTGTCTGTAAATCGTGGTCTTCTCAGTGGCACGTGGGAGCACATTTCCAAGGCTTTTCAGACTGTCTTATCCTTCTTGGTGGTGCTCATGACCTCGGAGGGGGGTTGTCCCCAGGGCAGGCTGACTCTCCAGGTCCTCCAGAGCTCACGACAGACTAAGAAGCAGGCCAGGGCGTTCTGCCTCTGCTTTCTGGAAAATACTTCTCAGAAGCCCCAGCTCAGGACTCCTGCATGGAGGCTGCTTGTCTAACACTCCAGTGAAAACATCTTCTGTCACCTCAACAGACTCTGGTCTGCGGAGTTGACCAGCTTCACTTAGTGGGCAGAAGGTGTGAAATTCAAAGACACAGCTGACCCCCCCCTCCAGCAGGTGCCTTAGAGAAGCGCGTGGGGAGAGCAGCTCCCATCTCCAGGCCTCTAGATGGCTAAGATAGCGGGGTCTGCCAGCGAACACTGAGCAAGCCGTCTGTGAGTCAGAACAACCTGGGGGCCACAGATTTCTTTCCAGAGTATTATTTCCATCTGCTGTTGTTCCAAAACGATCCTGCCTTGAAAATCCTTAAGTGTCCCTCTTTCCCTTTGTTAGGATCAATGTTTAAACGCATCCGTAATGGGTGAGGTTAAGTTCGGCAGATAGCTGGTTAAGAAAGAAGAACGTAGAATAAGTTGCATCTGGACTGGCGCCCTCTCTCTCTCTCTCTCTCTGAGATGGAAAACAGCGTTTGAGTTTAGACCTGGGGCAAGTGGCTGTGGATCCAGCCAGAATCGAAGCATCTGCTAGACAAAGTTTCTCTTTTTCCCCTTCACATCCTAGGATGCTAAGCCTCTTGAGGATCAGAGACTAAGTGATGCAGCCTCTGGGACGGAGATCACTGAGGGTGAATGAAACAACTCTGATTTAAAGACCGAAAGACGGGTTCCCCTGTGCTTTTGTGCCATCTTGAGTCTCAGAGACAGACCCCTGCAAGGCGCTGCCTGCCTTGTGTTACGAAGTCAGCAAGGAGAGCCACCTAACTGGAAGCAGGACCTTTGGTTCTTGTGCCTTGCAGGATCGGTCCTGTTCAATCCACCCCAGCGTCCATCCTCTTGAGTACTTTGGAAGGACGTCTTTCCATCTCTGTGCCCATAGCAACTGGCCTTATTCTGTTTGTCCTGCTTCTGTCTGTGTTTGGCAAGATAGACTCCTCCAGCCCCGGAATGGGTTCCTTGGGCAGCCAGCTTCTGTCTTGGGACAGCACAGACATGGCCGTGTAATGTTACGCATCGGTTATATTTGGCCTTGACGCCATGGCTCTTCAGACTCGTCTGCTGGTTGTGTTTCCTTTGGGGTTGAGCGCCAGGCAGAGGGAGGGCTAGAGCAGTTCTGTCTCCCAGGGCTCTCTGAGCTATCACAGTCCCTCAACTTTCCATTATAAAACTTCAGGCAGAAACAGAAGGAATCCTAGAATGCGCCCCAGCGTGCCCATCTCCCGCTTCCACGATGTCCACTCAGAGCTGGTCTTGTTTTTTCTGTCCTTCTTCCTGCTTCTGTCTCGCCAGATGATTTTGGAACAAATCCCAGATGCTGTGTCATTTTATCTATTGTTGTACTTTTTTTTTTTTTAATATGAAAAGTTTAAGTGCATTTTTTTTAACGCCAACCACAACAAAAAATAAAAGCTTGAAAAAAACCCAGAAAGTGTCGCATCTCACGTTGAACGCTGCGTGCTGTGTTTTCTGCCTCTGGCTATGTTGATCTTCTCCCTGATGCCTTCTGCCTTTGCAGTGCAAGCCGGCCGGAAGCCGCAGCCGGTCTTCCAGTTTAAGTCTTACAGTCGAAAGTGCTTTAGAAAGCTTTGATTTCCTGAACACCTCTGATTTTGACGAGGAGGAGGACGGTGATGAGGTTTGTAATGTTGGCGGAGGCGCGGACTCGGTATTTTCAGACACCGAGACCGAGAAAAATAGGTAAGTGTAAAGTTGGTGTGTGTTACACCTCTGAGGTCTGGAGAGTGGTTCTCTGTCACTGTCCGTCGCCTCCCAGGCCCCTCCCAGGAGGAGAGAACTTCCCACAGGAATGGCCATTGACTTTCAGCTCCCTTTTACTGTCCAGGACGATGTTTACATATCATTCACCTCTTTTGTGCTGTTCAAGGAAAAATGAATTGCTTTTCTTCCTCATAAATGAAAGGGACATGTTTGTGTGTATACACGTACGTCCTGGACGGTTCGGGGCCTGCTACCTGACCCCAGTGTAATTAATTCCGCATTAACTAGATATGCTGTGTTTCCGGAGGAGTCCTACTGGATGACCCGTTTGTACTTGGTTCTCCTCCGTCTGGGTCCTATTTCTAATCTCTTCGTTGTGCTAGTCTCTGCCTTTTCCACCCCTTTATCTCTTGCTCCCTTCGACAAAGTAGTTCCAGATCAAGATTATGGGTGCACTTATCAAAGCCAGGTCTCAGCCTGGGCGCGTATTTCCCTTACAACGAGTGTTGACCGACTCATGGCTGAGACCTGATTGCACATTCTCTGGGACAGGCAGGGGTGAGGCAGCGGGAGGGGGCGATGAAGGTGAAATAGTGTCACCCTCTCCATCAGTTTTCTGGGACAGCCAGAACTTGTGTTTGGAGCTGGAGTCTGGGGTCCGTTCTGTGACTTCAGCGGAAACAAAGCAAACGCACTTGAGCCTACTCACCTTCATTAACTGCTGGGGGAGAAAAAACACGCACACATACTTCCCCAGAGGAACGCGTGGATTCCCACCGTCTTTACTGCTGACGTGTTATGCAAACAGGTTTTCCAGTTACGAGGAACTCCACCTGTCCCATCTTCGCAAACCTCCCTAGGTGATGTTATAATAACATTTTTGAGGGCTTTCTCATCCCTGGAGGGGTCGTTCTTTCAAAATCAGGGAACAAAAAAGTGAGAAACAGAGTTATCCATTGAGCAAGCCAGGGGCCTGGTAAACAAAATTTTTCAATGACCGGAAGGCTGATGTTATATTCCTGCATTCTGTGCTGAGGTTTTTCTAGCCTGATTGAACTTGTGAAGTGCTTCTAAACCAAAAATCCGTCTCCTCGTTAGCGTAAGCTGTTACATGGTATGTCAAAGTCAGACCTCAGTCTAAACTTCCATTTTTGCTGCCGTCAGAAGCATTTCAACAACAAAACCATCAGGGGTTTTGTACATTTTGTAGACCATTGATATTAAATTGTCTAAACTGATTGACTTTATGTCATCAGCGGGATTAGGTGAAATTGTGGAAATTGTGTTTGTGCGTGTGTGTGTGTATGTGTGTGTTTTAAATATGTGCTGATGGCCGGGACACCAGCAGAGTGCTTTCCCCTTGGAGGTAAAAGTTAACTGGAGGAAAATGTTCAAGGCCTCTAAGCTCAGGTGCATGATTTTTCTAAATCCCAGGGGCTGGGCGGTGGCGGGGGGAGGGGCGCGAACCCAGAAGCCACTAGCTGCCTGGTCGCCGCCAGCTGTGTAACAGGACACGGTGGTGAATATCCGTGCCAGTCAGCCCTCCCATGTGTGAAATGAGACAGCTACTCCCTCTTTCCCACACAGATTAATTTTCAGAACAAAATTAGATAATAGAGGCAACAGATTTTATTTGTAAATCTAAGTGCCTGTCACGATACAACTTGAGACAGCTCCACGGCGAGGCTGAAACCAGGCATAAGAGGCAGAACCAAGCCCCGCCTGGGAAGATTCAGATGCCCCCTTATAGCCTTTGTCTGGGGCAGAACGTCATGTCTCCTGCTGGCAACTTTCTCCTTTTCTTCAAGGAGCAATTGATCTGAGGCCAAGAAAAAGCCTTGACTTTACTTCTTAATGGTCTTGCTCTTGGGGCGACCACAAATACAGAGGACAGTTTAATCCCAGAAAATCTGGCAATTTCCCATCCACCAAGCAAGCAAGTATAACAAGCACAAAAACGAGAGCCCGTCTCAAAGACTCCTTGGTGTGCTGGCTTTACAAAGGGCTCATTGTGCTCGGGCAACAAACAGAGAACTCTGGGAGCAATCTGTTTGCTCGATCTTGTAACAAGGCACATGGGTTGACCAGGCTGAACCCAGAAGCAGCTTTGGAAAGGTAGCTAGGCTTTTCGAGGCGGGCTTAGCGAAAGCCTCCCGTTCAGTGGGTGCCAGAGGGGGCCTTTCTTGAGTTTTGTTGAGGTGACCTGGGGTTTCCATGCCAAAAGAAACTAACATCTCACTCCCCTTCCTGCTCCAGGACCTACAGAGCCACACACCCTGAAGCCAGGGGGCACCTTAGCGAAGCACTGACAGAGGACACAGGGGTCGGGACTAGTGTGGCCGGAAGCCCTCTGCCGCTGACCACGGGGAATGAAAGCCTGGACATCACCATCGTCAGGCACCTTCAGTACTGCACCCAGCTCGTTCAGGTAGGACTGCTGACTGCGTGCCTCAGAGCCCAGGCTGTGGACGCACCAAGGTGGGCTTCCTTTTTCAGTTACGCCAGAGAAATGAAAATTCAGGAAAAAGAGAACCGTCTTCCTTTGAGTTGGGGCAACTCAAACATTCTCATGGGCATGGCCATCCTCCCTGAGCCCTGGGGTTTTATTGTAAAACCCAGCTCTCCACACTTCATTCTTTTTTTTAAGATTTTATTTATTTGAGAGACAGGGAGAAAGAGCACAAGCAGGGGGAGCGTCAGAGGGAGAGGGAGAAGCAGGCTCCCTGCTGAGCAGAGGTCCCGATGTGGGGCTCCATCCCAGGACCCTGAGATCATGACCTGAGCTAAAGACAGACCTTAACTGATTGAGCCACGCAGGCGCCCCTTAGCTCTCCACACTTTAAGAGGTCCTAGGTTAGTTCTTGATGTCAAATCATTTGATAAAAGAGAAGAGTCATGTGACTAGGGAAAAATTTTTGTGTTCTGCCAGCTACAAATGAATGGACTTTGAAAGTGAGAGCTACTGAGCATCCTTTGGTGTGCACTTGTCTCCTGACTTGGCTTTCTACCACCCGGACAGCTAAAGGGAAAAATGCTGTAGCATATAACCCCAGCTCTCCAGATCTGGGATAAAGACTTACCAGCAGCGAGAAAGAGCACTTTCATAGGACATTATCATTACCAGTTAGCTCTCATTCTGGGGCACCGTGGGCCTTAATTTTCATTTCAGGTTGTTTACCGGTTAAGGTTTTACAGTAGCGGAGCACAGATTTGGGAATTCTTTGGTTGCAGGAAGTGCTTTAGGTGTCTTGACAAAGCATTTTTTCCTGAGCATCTATTTAAAGGCGTCCTCCACGCCGGGTTGCCTGTCTGCGCTAGCCTGCTTACACGCGTGGGGAACAGGAGAAGAGTGTGACAGCAAATGTCAAGGTCTGTGGGGGCATTGGCCAGGCAGGAAGGGGGCCAAAAAGGAGGAGTCATGCTCCTAAGAGCAGGGGACCCACTGGAAGACTAGAGGCAGGGACGGGAGGAAGGGGCCGCAGAGGGACCAGAAGTGGGTTAGGGCGCTTCTTGCGTAATATACTGATGCAGTGTAGCACATGCTTCTGCTTCCCGAATAAAGAGCCACAGAGTCACCTCAGACACTGTGGGAAACTGGCTGGCAATGAGGACTCTTGTCACTGAGTTGGCCACCATCCCCGTTGATCTCTTCTGTTGGCTGCTGAATTTGTGCGCTGTTTATGGCAAGCCATTTACTGGCAATCTGGCAGGAGGTGCTTTTTTTTTTTTTTTCAGACCAAAATGGGCAAGGACTGTGATTTACTTTTAGCTATTCTCTATTCCCCAAGCCCTTGAATGAGACAGTTTTCACCATTCTTCGTCCTTGCTGAGCCTGATTCTGGCCTGAGCCAAGGACCTATTCGCCTTTTAGAGGGAAAGTCATTATTTTGTGAAACGTAGGAGAATTCTCTTCCGTAAATGAATGGATGTTTTCTCTCGAAGAGGAATCAGCAGACACTCTTCAGTGCCATGTTGTTGTCTAGACTCAGGCCATGGTTATCACACGTCAGCTCTTCTGTGGGGGGACATCAGTGCCAGGAAAAACAGAAGAGGTAGATATAAAAGATGTGGAATAAAGTAAGGATTAGAAGCTTAATTTCTAACTCACATCTGCTGCTGAATCGGTGAGTTAATGCCTTCAGTTGGCATGTAATTGCAAAGAGATAAAAATGGGTATTCCATAAGAATCATGATAGTTATAATTATGCCCCAAATCAGTTCATTTCTCCTGTATTTCCTTAGAGGAAAGGCATCAGTACATAATTGTTTCACGAGACTTCTGGATTTGAAAACCCTATTTGTGTGTTCTAGGGGGTTTAGTACAGGATGCATCCTGCCTCCATGCCCACCACGTGACCGGGACAGGTCTCCAAGGGACACAGAAAGGACAAGAACATCCACGCAGCCACTGACTTCTGTCCTCTCTCATGCCCTTTGCTCTTGTGACCTGCACGTAGGTGCAGTCACTTGCTATGTATTTGGCCTTGGACACATTACTTGATCTCTCTGACCTCAGTTTCCTCAGCAGTAAAATGGAATACCAAGGGACACCTGGGTCACTCTGTGGGTTAAGGGTCCAACTCTTGGTTTCGGCTCAGGTCATGATCTCAGAGTCGTGAGATCGAGCCCCGCGTCGGGCTCTGCACTCAGCTTGAGGTGTTCTTTCTCCTCCTTCCTCTGCCCTCTATGTGCTCGGGCACTAAATAAATAAATAAAATGCTTAAAATACACTATCAACAGTACCCACCTCACAGGGTGGCTGTAGGAAATCACAACGAGCTAATACATGGGCTCAGACCAGTGCCTGGTACCTAAAAAGCACTCATTAATTAGAATGAGATAGCCTTGATTATAATCATGATTATTATACAACATGTTCTTAACGTTCAGCTTGAAAACAAGGAACTCAATCCATGCTGTGAAAAATCACTACTTGTGAAATAAATCTTTCTTTCTGTTAGCACACAGATAAGCAGCCTAAATATGCCCTCATGGTCTCAAAGAGGATTTACAAAATTTACGATACATAAAAAGCAAAGGCAACTTTATCAGAACCTTGCAGCTCTGTTATTGAGAACGTTCCAGAATCTATACAGGCACGAAAAAAGGTTGTAAAGCAACAAAAACATGTGTGATTTCATCAGCTCTTGTCATCGGCCTGGAATGAGGAACGTTCTCAAGCCGGAACTAAATCACCGCACGGGTTGAGTTTGCCTGACCGCTGAGTTAGGAAGGAGGCGGTTGGGCCGGGAAACCTCCATTGACAGCAGCGGAACTGAGCCCCTGGTTCTGTTTGTCTCCTCAGCAAATTGTTTTCTCAAGCAAAACCCCATTCGTGGCGAGCAGTCTCTTAGAGAAGCTTTCTAGGCAAATCCAGGTGGTGGAGAAGCTGTCAGCAGTCAGCGATGAGAACATAGGGAACATCAGTTCCGTCATTGAAGGTAAGTACGTGTGTGTCCCACCTCCATGCCCGCGCTCGCCGGCCGCATCTTGCCCCTGACGCCTCAGGACTGCAGGAGCTCATGCTCGGGCCATAAAACAGAGGAATGTCCCCTCCCCAGTGTGGTCTCCTGAACACCTTGGAGTCCAACCAGCAGACACTGTGTTTTCTAGAGGGCCTGCCAGCCCCGGACGTCAGACACTAGTCCATAATCAGCACCAGCGTCCACCTTGTAGGCCATCTCACAGGCTTCCTCTACCAGAGAAAGGGGACCCTGGAGGGTGGCTGAGAGGCAGAAACAGGGACCAGACACTCCGGGTGTGAGTGACTCGTGTCCTCCCTGCTCTCAGGCACTCCTAGGCCATCACAACCACACACCAGGGAGATGCTAACCCTGGGCTGCCTGGCATGATACTCTTCCTGAGTTTCATTCTCATGTTTTGCTGCCAAGTTACCAGAGAGGACACAGTGAGAACATCTTCCAAGAGTAGAGCTGCTGTGTTTTCTCTCACTGAAAGCGAACAGTTTTGCTTTTGCTGCATGTCCTCAGTTGCCCAGGCTGGAAGGGCATAACTTCTGGGTCCTTTGGAAAATCTGCCAAGCACAGAGAGATCTTGTAGTTCCGATTAAACACCACAATCTTTAGGGGATGCCCGGCTGGATCACCTGGCCATTGGCGGAGCCCGAGACTCTGGATCTTGGGGTCGTGAGTTCAAGCCCCACACTGGGTGTGGAGCCTACTTTGGAAAAAAAATTTTTTTTTTTTTAAAAAGAAAGAGAGAAGGGGGCCCTGGCGCTTGCCCCACCCCCACACAGGTTCATCTCTTCACCTGCTTCTTTCAAAATGTGCGACGTTGGGGTCGGGGTTGCTCTCTCTTCCAGCCATCCCAGAATTTCACAAAAAGCTGTCCTTGCTGTCCTTCTGGACCAAGTGCTGCAGCCCAGCCGGTGTCTACCACAGCTCGGCCGGCCGAGTGATAAAGCAGCTGGAAGCCAGCTTTGCCGGAACCATCAACAGAGAGCACCCCGGGCTTGCAGACCCAGGTAAGGGGCGGCCGTGAGGGGACAGCACCTCTGCCGTTTGGCCTAAGAGTGAGCGCCGGCGGGTCCCTCCCCCGGGACAATGACTGACTCTGCAGAGAAAGCAGCATCCGCTCAGTACCATCTAAGAAAAGAAAGACTTGGACATGTTTTAAATCATGTTTTAAATCAGATTATCAGCAGATAAATCAGATTATCAGCTTTTAAAAGCTCTGTGTTTCTATATTGCCATTTAGGTGGTTGTAGGCATTTTTCATTAAAATGCCACCAATCTGAGAGTGCCACGGGAAATAACCCCTTGGGAAAAGCTGTTGGGCGATTTCCACTAAGGCTAGATGTACCCCTACCCTATGACCCAGCAATTCCGCTCCTAAATATATCAAGGAAAGTACCTGCTTATACTCACAAAAAAGACAGGCCTAGGAAAGTTCATAGCAGCTTTATTCACAAAAGCCAAAAATCAGAAACAACTCAAATGCCCACCAGCAAGAAAATGAGTGTATTTTGTGGGTATGTATGTGTGTATGTAGATGTGCCTATGCATAGTATTGTATCTATGTATTGTGCTTTTATCAATAGTAACAGATTCCCACAGTAGGGGATTACACAGCAGTTTTTAAAAAGAACCAATGACTGCTCTAAGCAACATGTAGATGAATCTCACAGATATTTTGTTGAGTAAAAGGAGCCAGATACAAAAAGCACCTACTAGATCATTCCATTTACATGATGCTCAAAACAGGCGAGGCTAATTCATGTAGATGGAAGCCAGATGATTAGTAACCTAGAGTGGGAAGGGGCACAAGCTTACCTTGTGGGGAGCCAGGCGAGTTCTGCACCTCGTCCCTAATGGCGGTGACAGGTGTGTGTACACATCAATGCGAAACTCACCGAGCGGAGTGCTGAGGACCAGCTCAGCTCCCAGACTCCTCTCTGCCACGTACCGCAGTAAAACATGAATGAACGGTCATGTCTCTTCAAAGCTGCTTCCCATCTTTCCCTTCCAAACAGTGTTCCGAACCCTGGTGTCCCAGATCCTGGACCGGGCTGAGCCACTACTCCCCTCCAGCCTCCCTTTGGAAGTTGTCACCGTTTTCCAGTATTACGGTTATTTTACCAGCCACGGTGTGAGCGACCTCGAGACTCACGTGAACCAGCTGGCCAAGCAAGGTGGGACGTGTTCTTTGTCACACTGTGCGGTGGCTCCCTTTGGAGTCCGCTCTGGGCTTTTTGGGTGTAGTGTTGAGTGAGGGGAGCCTTTTCGTTTCTCCCCAAGTCCACAGCTGGGTTCAGATCTGCCTTTTCAGTGACTTTTGGACCCTTAACATTAGTGGGCCTCTTGGCAATGAAGCGGGGGTTTACTCAGTGCGTCCCAGTCACCCAGCAGGGGTGTAATGTTGACGAGAAGCTGCTAAATGATTTACCGATGTCATTTCTTTTCTTCATTAATGTACTGTATTCGCCATTTGTGGGATCAAGCCTACAGTGGGGACTATTTCAGGTTGCCCTTTTTGGTGGTGCTTTCATATTATAAGCAGAAGCAGGATTCACAAGAAGGCAATGGGAGGTGTGCCTGAGTGGCTCAGTCGGTTAAGCATCTGCCTTCGGCTCAGGTCATGATCCCAGGGTCCTGGGATCAAGTCGCACATTGGGCTCCCTGCTCAGTGGGGAGTCTGTCTTTCTCTCTCTCTCTCTTCCTCTGCTCCTCCACCCTGTTCATTCTCTCTCAAATCAATAAAATCTTAAAAAAAAAAAAAAAAGCAGAGTGGCACGTTGATAAGGAAAGAAGAGAAGATGGAAAACTGAATCTCCAGCTGGGGATCCAAGGAATGAGAAGAACGGCCACCAGCCTAGCAGTGTGGTGCTTCAAGTATTAGAAATAAAATAAGCACCCGCATGGAGGGAAAACCCCTTTAGGAGTGGAGTCAGGATGTGAGGGGCCGGTTTTCTGGTTCCCACGTCCATGCTCTGTAAACCCACCAAGGCCTGACAGTGCTGGGGAAAAGGGGTGGGAATGAGGTACGTTTTTTAGGATTGGATGGGCTGGCACAGCACCGGGCTTAGCCCTTCTCTCTGGAACATCAAACCCTGCATGGACACGTCTGTCCCTGAGGTTTCATCCCAGGGAGAAGCCTCACATCCTCCTCCACCTCCGGCCACACCAGCCGGAACATGGGAGAGTCTGCATAGGCCTCACCACCGGCAGACGCTGGTCCGGAGCTCTGGAAGGAGAGTAGAGGCAAGAGACCAGAGGCTCTCACCTTGGGATAGTTGTCGTTTCTTCATTCTCAGTTTGTCATGGTCTTACTAAAGCAGTTTTCTGAGTAAATTTCCAAATTGTGATGATTTCTGATAGAGTAGTATATCCTAGGGTAGTTGGTTTTTTTTTAAGATTTATCTATTTATTTATTTGACAGAGAGAGAGAGATCACAAGTAGGCAGAGCGGCAGGCAGAGGGAGAGGGAGAAGCAGGCTCTCCACTGAGCAGGGAGCTGGATCTGGGGCTCGATCCTAGGACCCCCGGATCATGACCTGAGCTGGAAGACAGCCACCTAACTGACTGAGCCACCCAGGCACCCCTATCCTAGGTTTTTTTTTTTTTTTTTTTAAGATTTTATTTATTTACTTGACAGACATAGATCACAAGTAGGCAGAGAGGCATGCAGAGAGAGAGAGGAGGAAGCAGGCTCCCCGCAGAGCAGAGAGCCCGAAGCGGGGCTCGATCCCAGGACCCCAGGATCACGACCCGAGCTGAAGGCAGAGGCTTTAACCCACTGAGCTACCCAGGCGCCCCTATCCTAGGTTTTTTTTGATGTTATATCTCATGTTGTTCTTTAAAACTTCTTTAAGTTTTGTAGCACCCCTGCCTTTGGAAGCATACTAATATGGTTGACGATTGTTGAACAGTTAGATTGTCTTCCATTGTTTGGTTGTTATACATACTACTGTCTTGAGACCTCCTGCTGGGGTATTTATTTATAAAGAAGTAAAATGACCAGAACATCCCCAGCAGGAAGAATAGGAAATTAAAAGAAAAAAAAAAATCTCCAAAATTCACTCATGTGTCCACGGTAGAGAAGATGCTGTTCTGCCGATGGAACATGGATGTTAGGTTATATTTTCCCATCTGCACTGATGAGACATGCTCTCACCCTAATGTTTCTGTGGCTAATTGAGACCCGTGCTGGATTCCTCGTCAGGGATTGGAATATATTCCTTAGTCCTGGAACGTGGTCATTGTGTCCACACGGGACTCAGAATTTTATATTTTTATCATGCTCTCTCCATATTCCAACCAACTGACTGGATTTCTCCTAGTTGGCTGCCTCTCTGCCCAAGTACTGACAGAGAGAACGGATAGCTGAGGTCACTCGGGGTGAGGGCTTTGCTATACGGGTAAGACTAGAAGAAGGACAGCAGCGTTTGCTATCATCAGGAAGACTGGACAAAGTGTGTGCTTGTATTTTCTTTGCTCTCTATTTTTACGTTGGACTATTCATCTGTACATTATTTCAGTCTGGCCATACGGGACGGAGGTCCGCCTTCACTGGTTCCCTCGTATGGTTTGCCGTTTGCCTTAATATAGTTATTTGAATGATGTAATATTTCAAATATTAGTGAAAATTTTCACTCATGAGTGAAAATAATAATTTCTCACTAATTGGAAATATCACCTTTAACATAGGCTCATTTTTCATACTTGAGCCTTTTATCATATATATACCTGAGTCGTATTTATATTTTTAGTGAGTTTGTTACCCTATGGTCAGAAGGTGAACTCTGCTTTCTTTTTTTAAAAAAAATATTTAAATTCAATTTATTAACATACAGCATATTATTAATTTCAGAGGGAGAATTCAGTGATTCATCAGTTGCATATAACACCCAGTGCTCATCCCATCTCGTGCCCTCCTTCGTGCCCATCCCCCACCGTTACCCCGTTCCCCCCTCCCCTCCCCTCCAGCAACCCTCAGTCTGTTTCCTGTGATTAAGAGTCTCTCTAATTTGTCTCCCTCTCTGATTCCATCTTATTTTATTGTCCCCTCCCTTCCCCTATGATCCTCTGTTTTGTTTCTCAAATTCCCCATGTGAGTGAGATCGTATGATAATTGTCTTTCTCTGATTGACTTACTGCAGTGACGTGGATGGAACTAGAAGGTCTTCTGCTTTCTTTTCACTTGCTAGTTTCCTTGATTCAGACTCTGCAATCGCTGAGAGATGAGAAGCTGCTTCAGGCCTTACGTGACCTTGCGCCCAGCAGTCTCCCCGCCCAGCAGGAAGTACTCAGGACCTTGGCTCTGCTGCTCACTGGGAACGACGGCCAAGTGAGCCGGGCTGTGATGCTTTACCTGGCTGCGGCCTCCAGGAATGAGCATTTCAGGGAAAAGGTAAAGCCCCAGATCATGGACAGCAAGCTGGAAGCTGGTTTCATTTTCCATCATTTACTATGCATATTTTGCCATGTGTTTTTCTTATCAAAATGACTTTCTACTGCCTATTAATAATACATATAATTATATATACACATTATTATATGTAATACTATGTAAACTACAGAAATATACTGCAAATATTTGAGCGCCCGTAAGTCCAGGCCCCAGAGGGAACTGTTAATAATTTGGTGTATGTTCCTTCTCATTTTTTCCTATGTATCTGCTCACATGTATGATTAATTGTTTCTTAAATGAGGTCACACTGTTCTGTTGTGTAACTAACTTAAATGTACTATATCGCGGTGCTTTTCCTTGTTAGAACATGTTAATCCCCTTCGTCTGGTTTGAGGGATGACTGTGCATCTCAGGGATACTCCATAATTTATTTTCTCGTTCCATACTGATGGGCATTGGTCGAGTTTCCAACTCTGAAAAATGCCACGGTGAGCATACATGCACGCACATTTTATGAGTGGTCTGGGGACAATTCATCATGCTACTGACTCAGAGAACAAGAATATTTGTGATTTTAAAAACTATAGCTGCTCATTGCCAGGGAAGAGGAAGTAGACCTCATCTGTGGCTTTAACTCAATACCATCCGGGGTAACAAGCATCTGTAATTCAAGCACACGGGGGCCCTGTACAGGCAGCAGCCTTGGTCCTTGGGGAGCCCTTGACAATCTGAACAATTGTTCTAAAAATTAACTCATGGGTGGCTCAGTCGATTAAGCATCTGTCCTTGGCTCAGGTCATGATCTCAGGATCCGGGGATCGAGCCCCGCGTCGGGCTCCCTGCTCGGCTCCTCCCTCTCCCTCTGCTGCTCCCTCTGCCCATGTTCTCCCTCTGAAATAAATAAAGTCTTAAAAAATAAAAAATAACTCATGTCAATCCTCAGATCAGCTCAAGAAAATTAAACTTGGCCCCTTCTTGTCCTGGGAAAGGTCAAATGTTGAACACTGAGAAGGGCTTAGCTTTTCTAAGGCATTAGCTAAGCGAGGGAAGGGCGGGATGTTTGCGTCTCCAGCTCAGCTCTCATCCTTAGGTCTCGGATTCATTTCTCACGCATGAGCCTCGCTAACTGAAGACGGCTTCGGTGGCACACTCGTCAGGAGGTGTAACTTAGATACCACCTAGAAATGTCATAGAAATGTATGACCCGCCCTCCCCAAGCCTTGAGTTCTTTCCATGTTTTCGCATATGAAACAACAAAAGTTAGTACATTAATTCTGTACCACCAGATGTGAAAGGCTAACGCCATACATAACTATTTCAGTGAGAGCTGGCGTTTCTGTAAATCTCGGACCTTCGGAAACCTGTAGCCATTGAAACAAACTGAATGTCGCATGTAGGTTCATTTTTTATGCTTTTTACCCACCCCAAACCCTGCACCCAAATAAGTGGGAAATATTTATTCTTCTGTCTGTTGGGATGTTGTTGTTGTTCCTGTAATCATCTAGGACCCAGCCGAGGGGATGCTTACTACGTTACAAGGTGATGGGGCCATCTTGCTTTCCGGGGCGCCTCCTATTTGCTTCCCAGAGCTCTTACCAAGCGGAGTCTCCCAGCTGTCACCCTTTCTCGGGTAGCTGTTCAAACTCCAACCAGCAAGAGGCGGCTGACTTGCTCTCTGAGATCATACGTCTCTGCAAGGCCAAGGGAAGGGCCAAATGCTTTCTCAAGTCAGGAAACAGTGTCCACTTCTGCTCAAGCCTGCTGAGTTTCAGGCCTCCTGCTCCAAGGGACAGTCCAGAAGTCTTATCCAAAGATCCTACTACCAGGGGTGGATTGACCTGGGCCCACATCCAGCACTTGAGACCTCTGGAAGCATTGTTATAACGCAAACGCGCCTGAGAGCAAGGACCATTTAAGCTGTTTGGGGGACTGGTTAAATTTTGGTTTGGTGGTTTAACCTTGGAGGCTCTTGGGAGGAAGAGAGAGAAGAGAGAGAAGTTTTATGTGCTCACGCTTGATGAGAACCATGCAAAAGCCAAAGTGAAATGAGACATTTAGTATCATTATTAATTCATAACAACCAAAAAGTGGAAATAGTGGAAATGCCCATCCGATGACGAGTACACAGTCGGCTCTCTCCTCCCAGTGGGGTCTCACTCAGCCTGAAAGGAATAAAATGCTGTCACAGGCTGCCTAAAAGGCCACATATCATGTGATCGCATTCCCACAAGATGTCCAGACTAGGCAAATGCACAGAGAGAGAGAGAGAGCGAGCAGAGGTTGTTGGAACTCGACGGAGGAGCAACGGGAGGGGCTGCGGCCGGACACAGCGATGAAGATGATCCGGAACGAGGTCGTGATGATGGCTTCTGAGCACACGAGAAACCACCTAGTTATATGCTTGAAAGGGTGAAAATTGTGAATGTGAATTACATCTCCGTTTTTTAAGAGCGTGGGATTGTTCTAGAACCAAGGAAACAGGCCGTGTTGAATCCCAGCTATACGCCGTGTCATGAGCAAACACACCACCAGGCGCTGGTGACAGTTCCAAGCTCTTTCATCCGGGCACTGTGGTGTCCTCACATCTGATAGCCGTTCACGAAGTATAAGTATCATTCTAGGTGCTAAGAATTAAATAAATTTAAAAAACAAAAAAACCAGGGGCACCTGGGTGGCTTAGTCAGTTAAGCATCTGTGTCTTGCTTGTGGCTCAGGTCATGATTTCAGGGTCCTGGGATTGAGCCCCACTTCAGGCTCCACGCTCAGCAGGGAGTCTGCTGGAGAGTCTCCCTGTCCCTCTCTCTGCCCCTCCCCCTAAAATGAATAAATAACTCCTTAAAAAGACAACCAAAAACCAAGGTCTTCATCTTTAGGGAGCTTCAGCAGACATGGAGTCATTGTTGTCTCTTTCCCTATAAGCAATTATATGAATACTCAGATGAGTAGAAGAATAAAAGTCTTCCTACAACTCTGTTTATGGAAGGCTTACTTTGTGCCAGGACCCGTTTTCAATCCTTGAGCCCCGTCACCACACCCAACATTCACAAAGCCCTGTGAGCGGCCTATTATTCCAAGCATTTTGCAGATCAACAGACCAAAGCACAGGAAGTTGAGTAAAATGTCAAAATCCCACATGAGCAAGTGGAGAGGCGTATTGGAAAGACCGCTACTTATAAACACAGATGTATGT
Organism: Enhydra lutris kenyoni; assembly: GCF_002288905.1. Lineage (NCBI taxonomy): Eukaryota > Metazoa > Chordata > Mammalia > Carnivora > Mustelidae > Enhydra > Enhydra lutris. Next base: position 3,916,590 of record NW_019154177.1, read on the forward strand.
AAGTAATGATAATTAGCTTGATAAGAAGAAAGGAAAATGAGTCATGAGAAATCAGAGAGAAGATGGTAGAGAGCCGGTCACATGGTGATTGGTGAAGCAGGGCCTGGTTCTCCAACCAGTTCTGAAGATCTTCAGGAACAAGGTCTGTCCAAAGGGAAGGAAAGCTCATGGGGTTCCCTGTGCAGAGAACGGCCGCCAGGCACATCTGGGAGCGTGGCAGGAACAGCAGGCAGCTGGGAGTGGGGAGCCGACTTCCTAGGATCTGGAAAAGTCCAGAAGGAGGCAGGCGTTCCACGTCAGTGCTGGGCACAAACGGAAGAAGGGAGGCCTCTGCTCTTCTGAGAGAGGGGCTGCTGGGTGCGCTCCTGAAGGATGCCATGCACTCTTGAAGAAGGGGTCCCTTGTCATCAGGTGCTGGAAGCAGAAATGGGTGGGTGGTGATCCAGGCATGAAATCAAGACCTTGACGAGACATGTGGCCGTGGGAAATAGAGCTAAGAAAAGTAAGGCATTGAGAACGACGTGAGCTTGGTTAAAACAAGAACTCATTTTTACATTGAGATTTGTGTAGCAGACTCACATCACGCCACATCCCTGCCTCCTCCGCTCCTCCATCCTGCTGGAATTTGAGCTTCCCAGCTGACATCTAACCCTTCCTGGCCCAGTCCACACATCCCTTTCCTGAACCTGCCCTGGGAAGTGTAGAAGGTGACTGTCTTCCATGGAACTCCCCTGGCCTTGTGCAGCTTTCCACGGGGCTAACACATTTCTTCTCTCCTTCCTTCTAAACCCTCCTAGCACTTTCCCTAGTCCTCAGGGTCCCTGGAAAGCTGCAAATGTAAATTCGGATCTTCCAACTTCAGATTCCCCAGGATCAGTGACTTGGTAAAATATAAGCAATTAATGTATTCAATTAAGAGATAGCTCTTTTAGTAAACACAAATTTTAATGGCTTTTTTTTTTTCTGCTCTGAAGGTGGTGTGACCTGTCTCATTTATAGGGATACCGCTGAAACTTACAAACGGTGTCCCTCCCTGTCTTTCAGGCCTTGCTCTACTACTGTGAAGTGCTGATCAAGGCAAACCTCCAGCTCCAGAAGGCAGCTTGTCTGGCCCTGAAAGGCCTGCAGGTAAAACCCAGCCTCAGAGCCCCAGCGGGTCAGCTCTGAGCCAGTCCAGGCCAAGGACACGTGGCAGCTCTCTTCCCGTGTCCGGAAGCACGGGTGTTAGCAGCATGTCCTACTTCCTTTGCTGTGTAAACTGTGTATTCATTTGGGGATATTTTTGTTCACTTTCCTTTTCCTTTCTTTTTTTAATTCTGTATTTAAATTCAGTGTAGTTAACATTGTACTAGTTTCAGAGGGAGAGCTCAGTGATGTGTCAGTTGTGTGATAGCCAGTGCTTATTATATCCGGAGCCCTCCTTCATGCCCGTCCCCTGGTTACCCCATCCCCCACCCACCGCCCCTCCAGCAACCCTCAGGTTGTTTCCAATGATTAAGAGTCTCCTATGGTTTGTCTCCTCTGATTTCGTCTTGTTTATTGAGTGTTTACAGTCCCGCGGAAGGACAGACGGTGGGACAGACACTTATTAAAAGGCCTGGGAGGGTGGGTCAGGGGCCAGAGCAGCACATGGCTGGGAAACGTGACCTGGTCTGACCAGGGGAGTCTTCACAGAGGAAGTGGTGTCTGAGAGCAATGGGCCAAGTGTACGCTTAAGGGCCAGAACCCTGTGTTGTTCATCGCAGAGTCTCCCATGCCTGGCGAACTGCCCGTTTCAGAAAGTGCTGGATGAATGAGTGATAAACACCCAGACAAGTTCCCACTACCAACCTTGGCTCTGCGCCTCTGTTTTGGTCTCTAAGCTAAACATTAGGAATTGTTCCATTAGCGCTGTGTGGGGAGCAGGGAGGGACAGCAGAAAGGACTCCCAGGAGTGGGCTCTCCCGGAGAGGCAGGCTAGTCGGTCGGCTTCCCCACACCGGAGTCCTCTGGGAAATGGGGGATTTAGCGGAGGGTGGGGGCTTCGTGCCAGGAAGGTCAGGTACTGCGCATCCAAGGAGACTGGGTGGGGGCCCCTGAGTGACAGGGCCCTACTGTCCCCTCGAGCTGTAGGGTACCGCGCCCTCTGGGAGCCCAGACACAATTGTCAGCACTGTCTCACCAGCTTCTCTTCGCAGGCCACTGAAAGCATCAGAATGCTGGTGACATTGTGTCAGTCCGACACTGAAGAGATCAGAGACGTGGCCTCAGAGACCCTCTTGTCCCTCGGTGAGTTCTTTTTACCCACTTGTTTCCTTTCGGCACTTTCGGAGGGAGGTGGCAGGAAAGGCTCCGTGTGCACTGTTTGAGCGGTTTCCCTTTGTGGGCTCTCTGCTCACACTCACACACACAGCGTATGTCACGCACACAGGGTATGTCACACTCGCACACACAAGGTATGTCACACACACGGGGTGTGTGACACACGGGGTGTGTGACACACAGGGTATGTGACACACACACAGGGCATGTGACACACGGGGTATATGACTCACACACACAGGGTATGTGACACACCTGGGGTATGAGGAACTGGTCAATGTCCATGTTGCTTCAGTGGCCCGTTCTCACCATCTGGCTGTTGAGGGTGAGGGTCGCTCTTTGGAGCCCTTCTAGAAGGATCCGGGTGTGCACTATCTGGAGCTGTGAGGTGGAGGCAGTAGTCAGGAATGCTGCTGGGACGGCAAGGCTGGGCTGGCACTCGCGGGCCAGGGGGGCCGTGAGTGGCCAACATTGCGGGGCTGTGCCCCCAGGAGTGCCTCACCCCCTGCTTCCAGGGCCTCCCCCTGGCTCTCTGACGACCCCCTGTTTGCCCCCTGGGCCACCGCCCACATGAACCCTGACACCAGAGAAGTGAAGTGTTTCTTCCATTCTGGAATACCCAGATAAATCTCCCCCTTCGCATCACTTGGGAAAGCATCATGCCTACCGAGCTGCATACGTTTACTCCTGCTGCGCGGTGCCAAGGGTGGAGAGAAGCTTTCTTACTCCTGCCCCCAGAGAGACTTGTTGTTTTAATCCTACACCTGCTTTTAATGTGTAAATACCAGACTCCTGAAAGTCCTCAAATCTAATCCGGGTGATAATACTTGTTGGAAAAGAGCCACTCTGGCTTGACTAGAGTAGCTTAATAGCATAAGGGAGACTCCCCGGGCCTTTATGATGACCGTGAGAACCGTCCATTGTGAGGCGTCCTTTCTCACAGTTTCTGGTGTAGTAACACTTCCTTCTGCTATTGAATATGTCGTCTGCTGCACAGAAATCCCAGCCAGCATCTGTTGGTTTAAAGGATGAGACAGTTATTCCTTACGGCGGTCTTAGGCAGACAGATTATTTAATTCCCTAAAAATGTGTCCAGGGTGTCATTAGTTCGAGGTTCCTTTATCCCTTCATGCTCTGAAACAACGATGCAGGTATGCCCGACGTTAGTAACGCAGAGTCAGCAGAGCCCCTCAGTCCAGTGCCAGAGGAAGAAGCCAGTCCCTGCTTGGTGTGCCCCGACATTCCCTTCAGCTGCACCCCCAGCAGCATCTCCAATTATTATTAAATAATTTAGTTATTTATTTCACAGAGAGAGAGAGAGAAAGCAGGAGCAGGGGGAGGGGCAGAGGGAGAGGCTAAGTAAGGAGCCCGATGTGGGGCTCGATCCTGGGACCCTGGGATCATGACCTGAGCCAAAGGCAGACGATTAACCCACTGAGCCACCCAGGCGCCCCTTCACCTTGGCTTTCACCTGCATGGGTTCCCCAGTCCCTGCGCCCCCTTGCACACCAGCTAACAGTCCTCGACTCCAGCTGCGCATTCAAACCACCAGGGAAACTTTAAGATAGACCCATGTCTGGGCTTTGCTTCCAAAGATGCTGTTTCCACTGGCCTTGGCCCTGGGACTATTACAAGCCTCCAGATGATTCTAATACGTAACAAGTTTGAACTCAACACTCTGAATCACCTTTGATACAGAAATTGAGTCTCACACAGATGGCTGAATCAGTAATTGTATCCACCAGCTCCCCCTGCGATAATGGGGCTGTCCCAGTATTCACATGTGGCTGGGGCATTTCGGTGTGGCTACTATGAATGGGGATCTGAAGTTTAATTTTATTTAATTTTGAGTAGTGACCATTTACATTTGCACAATCACAGGAGACTGGTAGCCGCCATGTTGGGCAGAACAGTTTCCCCATCAGCTGTGGTCATTCCATTGCGTCCCAGCTGGATCTCAGTCCGGTTTGGACCACACTGCCTGACGCCCCAGAGTGCCGGCCCTCTCTCCTCCAACACCCTATCTGCTTCACAGGGCTGTTAAAAGACCAGAGGAGGGGACGCCTGGGTGGCTCAGTGGGTTAAAGCCTCTGCCTTCAGCTCGGGTCATGATCCCAGGGTCCTATGGTCGAGCCCCGCATCGGGCTCTCTGCTCAGCGGGGAGCCTGCTTCCTCCTCTCTCTCTGTCTGCCTCTCAGCCTACTTGTGATCTCTCTCTGTCAAATAAATAAATAAAATCCTAAAAAAAAAATTAAGAAAAAAAAAAAAGACCAGAGGAGAAGCCAGCGCAGACCACTGCGCACTGAATGTCCGTCAGGGCAAGGTGGCCGGGCGGCCCCACCCTAGTTGTGTTCGATCTGCTCTGGGCCGGGCACCTTGTTGAGGGATCTGCATGAGTTAGCTCACTTTTTTTTTTTTTTTAAAGATTTTATTTGTTTATTTGACAGAGATGACAAGTAGGCAGAGAGGCAGGCAGAGAGAGACGGGGAAGCAGGCTCCCCGCTGAGCAGAGAGCCTGATGCAGGGCTTGACCACAGGACCCTGGGACCATGACCTGAGCCGAAAGCAGACGCTTAACCCACTGAGCCCCCCAGGTGCCCCATCTTCTGAGATTCTTAATTACGTTGTTTTCTAGGTGATGTTTAAATGACCAAGAAATTTTTTTATATGTTATATTTTGAAAAGTATTTTATTTGTTTGAGAGAGAGAGAGAGAGAGAACATGGGCGGAGGGAGGGCAGAGGAAGAGGGAGAAGCAGGCTCCCAGGATCCAGGATCCTCTTCCCCCCTTCTCCCACCCACCTCCCCTCTGGTAACCAGCAGTGTGTTCTCTAGAGTTAAAAGAGTCTGCTTTTGGGGTTTGTCTCTTTTATCCCTTACAGAACAAGCAAGAACTTTTGAGGGAATGCCAGAGACTAAAAGAATGCCAGGGTGTGAAACAGAAGCTCTACGGGCATTTGATGGCCATAACTTTGCATAATAAATTTCTTCCTGAGAAGTCATACAGAGTATATTTTAAGAGTGTTAGGGATTTCAGTATGGCTGGTCCTTGACTTCAAAGCACGAAACCTCCACTGGACTTTTTTTTTTTTTTTTACATGACCTAACTGACATATCTAAAGATTATTTATTTATTTATTTGTCAGAGAGAGAGAGAGAGAAAGAGAGAGAGAGTACCCACAAGCAGGCAGAGTGGCAGGCAGAGGCAGAGAGAGAGAAGCAGGCTCCCCGCCAAGCAAGGAGCCTGATGTGGGACTCGATCCCAGGACCTAGGATCATGACCTGAGCCGAAGGCAGAGGCTTAACCCACTGAGCCACCCAGGCGTCCCCTAGCTGACATATCTAAAGGGTCTTTTATAAAAGCCAAAGTTAGGCTTTCACACTTGAGCTAAAATATTACTCTTTGCAAAGGACCCCTGCTGGGCTAGGTCACTTCCCTCAGTTGTCCTCTCGAACAGACGACATTTATTTGCAAATTATTTGAATACTTCGTTCTGATTTTTCTGTCTAAAACAATGATTAGAAAATGGGGGGGGGCGGGGGAAATCACAGGCAAACAGCATAAGAAGTAGGCGTTCCTGCATTTAATACAAGAGGAACAGAGAAGGGACTAATGAGTTATGCTCAATCACAAGTTCATTGCGAAGAAAAAAAAATTTAAAAGATTCATGAAATTCTGGGAATACATTGATGTTAGTGGGTTTTCGAAAAGGAGTGTAATTATGGGTTTTATAATACATTGTAGTCCCTGGAACCAGAAGCCTCTTGATCAACCAAAAGTTTGTTTTTGCTTTCAGGGGCGGTACCTTTAAGCTTTTCAGTAATACATCAGATGGGAAAGTAGGGATTTGCCTGCATTTCAAAGAACATGGTGAACTCTTCTCTAAGCAAAGGCCACCAATTTTTAGAGATTTCTGTTGACTGTTTCTGCATGCCTTGACTTTTCTGAGACACGTTATTTTTTTCCCTACCTTTTTAAATTGCTCTGGAATAGAACCCTGTGTTTGAAACAAAGTATTGACCCAAAACCCTGATACATAGAACACTGAATACAGCACTTTTCCAGGTGAGACAGAGACACAGACAGACAGAGACAGAGACAGAGACAGAGGGCCTGAGTTGGGCCCATCCCTACAACGCTCTTCCCACAGCAGCACCCACCCCGGATACCTTGGCTAACTAATCCTATTTAAAAAACGGCAAATACCCGGCCAGTTCCTAGTTTGCTCATGGATATACTACAGTTTAGAAGAGTTCAGTTCTTTCCCTAGAGTCCCACAGAGTCTAGGTGGGTCCGGATTCCATCACAGTGCGTCCCAGGTCTGGGAGTCCATAGGTGAGCTGGGCCTTGATGTGCTCCTCCATAAAATGGGAACATCTGCACTTCTCCCTCATGGAGGCCATGGGAGGATTAAATGAGCTAACCCATTCTCTCTCTCTCTGTCAAATAAATAAATAAAATCTTTAAAAAAAAAAAAAAAGAGTTTAAAAAAAAAAACCGAAGGAAGGCTCAGTGGGTTAAGCCTCTGCCTTCAGCTCGGGTCGTGATCTTGGGGTCCTGGGATCAAGCCCCGCATAGGACTCTCTGCTCAGTGGGGAGCCTGCTTCCTCCTCTCTTTAAATCTTTAAGAAAAATCTTTAAATCTTAAAAAAAAAAAATCTCAGAAGATGGTTCCTTATCTAAAGTTAACATTAGCGAAATAACATTAGCGATCCATTTCCAAACACCTGGTATCATTATCCTGAGTGATGAATAAAAAAGTTACCTTCCAGCTGCCATTCGTTTTGATGTTCTGTGTGCAGGAGAAGACGGGCGGCTGGCGTATGAGCAGTTAGACAAATTCCCTCGAGACGGTGTTCCCGGTGGAGGACGCCATGGGACCGAAGTCGCTACGGCTTTTTAAGGAACTCTCCCCCACAGCTGTCTTCCCGAGTGGCCCCGTTCATCAAGCTGGTGCCGGGAGCGAGCTGGAATGCTTACGACTTGAAGCGTTCTGCTGAGGTTGTCTGGAAATTCACATGTTATAGATGGAATTCAAAATCGAGTTTCCCAGGACCCGGCTGCCTTTCCTTCGGCCAGTCGAATCGGGCTGTGTGTTGCTCTGTAGATTATACTGTCAGTTGCGTCTGACCATACTTAGTAGAAGAGTCCATTTATCTCATACGTATGGATCTTTAAAACAGCCATCTTTGTACTTTCTTGGAAGTTCTTCTAGCAGCCTAAAATAGTCACGTGATGCTTTGATGACTGTCCTACGCCTTGCAGTTTTTCTCTGTCGTGTTCTCAGGGTTGAGTGGCCCCGTTAGCTACCTAATTTCACCTTCATGCAAAGCACAAAAAAAGAATTTCTTCAAATAAAAGTTTGCCTGCAGAACTTGGTCAAAGTGACACATTGTAAGAGGTTAATGTTTCTTTTCATTTCATTTTCCTCAAGCCTCCACTACTTCTTTTATTTCTTTCCTCCATCCTGAAAATCCCAAAAGCACGTTTCCATGATGGTTAAAAGACAGGCGGATGACGAAGACCTACTTTATAAAGATTATACCCGTACTCCTTAAAAAAAACACATTCAAAGTTTAAGCTTTTTTAAACAAGAGCCATTTTTTTACAATACTTTTACAATAGAGATATTTTGCTGCTACGACCAAACGAAACCAAAAGTCATGGATTCAGAAAGCTGTGATGCTGTTTCAAGTAGAAGAACTTGGAAGTTGGAGGACTCTTAATGGGGTGAGAGCAGAAGGATGATCCAAACCATCCTTGCTTCTGCAGGAATTGCCATGAGATTAAGAAGAAGAATGCCCCGAGGGACCGTCACTGCCCCCAGAGAAATCCTTCATCCCTGGGTGGGATCTAGGCCAAATCATTAAAATAACAGCTTCCTTTATTGCTTCCCTGTCAGGGTAGCAAGCCCACTAAATAAAGGACAAGACCACTCAGTAGCTTTTCTTCCTCTTAAGAGTAGACAAGAAGGGATATGCCAAGATCTCAAAATAATATGTGTGAGTGTTATTTAAACTGTGCAGTATCAACTGTATTCTGGACGTGTTTGTATAAAATATCATTGAGGTGTCGTTTTAAATATTTACATTTTAGCAAGACCTTTAAAAGCAACTCGTATTCCATTTTAAAGTAAAAATTGTTGTGGTGTCTGGCTGGCTCAGTTGGTAGAACACATGACTCTTGATCCCAGGGTCATGAGTTCGAGCCCCACATTGGGTATAGAGCTTACCTAAAATTAAAAAAAAAAAAAAAAAAAAAAAAGTAAAAATTGTTTGCCAGGCTTCCTGGCAAATAGTTCTTTCAACTGTGAAGTTATAATGTGTGTATATATTTGTATATTTATAAATATTATATATATACATATATCTTTCATCTTAAAGGTACACTGTACAGTCTACAGTTAGTATATACAGTCTATAGTCTATGTTAAATGTTGAAATGATTCTTTTTATAGAAATTCAAATCACAATGTTACAGAGTTTTTTGTTTGGTTTGTTGGGTATTTTTTTCTAATTTTTTGAATATTGCATGAGGAATTCCATATCTTTTGTATTCATTTCTGCATTTTATTTTTGCTCGAAGGGGTGCTTTTAGTTTCGTGGCATTTGTATCCATCACTCTTTCAATCATGTAAGTTAAAATAAAAATTATTTTTGAATTATTAGTCTCACGTGCTGAGTCTGCTCTGTTTTTCCCATGCCCTCCTTAAACCAGCATGGCTACAACATGGTGCACCTCATGCTCAACCTGTGTTTATCCTTATCTTGAAATTCCTTCACTTTTAAATGAGGATCATAATATTTCCCTCTCAGATTTGTTGTAAAGCTAGTGGAAGAAAAAAGAGCTGTGTTTGTGAATTGTGTTATGTATGAGCAGAGACGTGAGCCCCCAGAGGATGAAAGAGACTTCATTCATGTGTGTTCCTAGCTGGAGCCCCACCAGCATCATCACAGACGGGCCCCTCGAATTCAGCTGTGAGCGTAAGTATCCACCGACTGACATTAAATACCAGTGATTGCTTTTACTGAGTCAGCAGAAAGCCAGAGAAAGGGAGCAGCAGCAGGCTTGGAGAGGAAGACCAGGAAGTCTGAGCTGGACGCGCTGTATTGGAGAAGACTCACAGACAACTAGATGGCGGTCAAGTTGGTGACTGACTGTGTTTGGAGTTCAGGTGAGAAATCCAGTTAGAAATAGAATTGGGGGTGGGGGGTGCCACTGGCTGGCTTGGTTGGTGGAGCGTGTGACTCTTGATCTTGGGGTCTTGAGTTTGAGGCCCATGCTGGGTGTGGAGATACTTCAAGATAAAATGTTTGAGATAGATAGATATGTATATATTAAATTGGGAGTTTTGGGCATATGGATGGCACTGGAAAGCCGTGAAAACTGGCTTATTTTATCTGGGAAGTATAGATAGAAACAAAGAAGAGCCTACAAGGCCTGAGCCTTGGGACACTCTGCTATTAGAGGTCATAGAGAGGTGGAACCAGCAAAGGAAAATGGAGGGTGGCAAGCCGGAGAAAAACCAAGTACGACAGCTTAGAAGTTAGGGGGAAAAAGCTTCTCAGGGAGTAAGTATCTAATGCCAAAGACTGAGAATTGGATTCTGCAGAATGAAGGTCGTCAGTGAGGCTGACCATCAATCCCAACAGATTCACGGGTTGGAAATCTCTCTGAGGACTACATCCAAGAGAGGATGGAAGAATATTTGAAATGGTGAGTACGGCACCTCTTTGGAGAGTTTTTGTATTAAGGGGGGCAGAGCAATAACTCGGTGGAGGGGTTATATGAGGTCAAGAAAGTGTTTTGTGTTGTTTTTTTTGAAATGAGAGAACATACAGCACGCTTGTTGCTGAAGCAAACAATGCAGTCAAAGCGGGGAAATTAGTTCAGGCGGGAGAAGGCCGCAGAGCCATCTCCCTGAGTGGGCCGAGGGGTGGCTGAAGTGTGCTGTGCGAACGGAACGAGAGGACACGGGGACGTGGAGAAAAGGTCGGATTACGTGACAAATAAACGGCACAGGGATAATCCTACGGAAGGAGGTTCAGTGCACGCAGGCCAGCTCCCAGCAGGCGCTGCCCAAGCAGAGGTACCCAGGCAGGAATGCACCTTGTGTGTGTGGGGAGAAACCAGTGTGGTCGAAGCTGATGTGCTACACACCACAGAAGTGAAAGAAACTTGGTTTAGTGGAAATCGTAGAGCGCCTTCGATGCCAGCCTGAAGAATCAAGGCATCCGTGCTTCCTCCTGATTGGTGTGTCCCATTCTCCAGGGTTGCTAAGTGATGTATTCCAGAGTTCTTGACTCTGAACTTCAGCGGCTGCCCGCCACAGGCCCTTTTCATGCCATGGCTAACACCCGTGCTTATGTGCAATGCTGGATGTGGATTTGCCACTATTTTGTGGGGCTGTGTCGGCGCCTGAAGAAGTTCTGGAATGTCACCATTAACCACTTTTTCACAAAGGAGAGGGAGGAAGATGTCCCTTCGGTTGAGAGTATTTTTCACAAAGAAAAAATTGTGGTGCTTGGCCATTTATTAAAGAATGAATCTCTAGCCATTGAGAAGAGGGCTCAAGCTGCGTATAGAATCGGACTTCTGGCCTTCACAGGTACGGACTGAACCAGCTGGGCTAACACAGCCCTTCCGAAATCTTTTTGCTTATTATAACACTGTAAGTTAGTGATTTTTTCAGAGCTCTGGTCTTCAGATGCCAGTGACATTTCCTTTGCCTACATTTTTAGTTCTTTGTACGACCGAAGACATCGACCGATCATTTTCTCCTCGAGGATCTCTTGTTTTGAAAGAGGGAGACCATCAAATAAATGACAAAGAATTTTCCTACTTTTATTAAGTCTATCAAACTTCATCAAACTCTAGTCAGTCTAGACTGATCTCTTTTTTAATGGGCAAATGAATTACCTAGATGGAGTTTGATACACTTCGTTTTCCAAATGGTGTCCTTGAGAGAAAACATTTGCCGTTTGCAAGGACCGAAGGGTTCCTAGGGGCCAGAATGTGTGAGAACCACTGGCATAGAGCGAGAAGGAAGACGGGAGACTCCCATGGGAAGGAAAGGGAAATGGCGCCCACCGCTTGAGAAGGCCAGGTGCCTGTTAGCTTTATTCACCATTTGGGGAAGAGCTGGCTATTTACAAAAGGGCCAGAATTCCTTAACTTGATGTTATGTAGCCTTAGTTATACTGGTGGGAAGCAGGGAAGGGCTTGTGCCCAGGCTTCAGCGGAAGCTTTATCGTTGGCTCCAATATTCTTGTGGGCCTGTGGGACTGTGGTGGTACCAGTGAGAGAAATCCAAGCTCTGTCACAACTCCCGCCGCCAGAACCTGGCCAACCACGGCAGCTGCTCCCCACCATCTAAACAGTCTTCACCCCATGTTTTCTTGGCTCTATCTTCCTGGGGTTTGAGATTTGAACGAGGGCAATCTGGGGTTCAGGTGTATGATGAACGTAGAGTCTAGGACCAGGTTGGGTCAGAAACCAAAGGAAGGAAAATCTCGTCAGGTCACGTTGGTCACGATCTGTAAGCGTTGGGCTGAGAGGTGAGAAATGAGACAGAACAGAATAGCAGTGGACAACAAGTCATGAAGAACCTCTTTCTCTCATCCGTCAGATCCTGCTGGTTTTGAAGGGCAGCATTTGGGTTTTCCTTTTGTTTGCTTGAATACTCTGGTGTTTTCTAAGTACTGACGACAGAGAGCCAGGAAGAAGACCATGAGGGAGCACGGCCAGTTCTGTTCACCTTCAGATACGGACCCCTGCGTGCTTGAGTAAGGGAATGAGGGAGCAGCCTTGAGCAGGCAGGGAATTTCCAGCACTTTGCCTATTTTTTGCTTTTTAACACCCCTTTCCGTGTTCACAGCAGCACAGCAGGGGGAGGGGAAAAAAAGAAAGTGCAGAGGAGTCCAAGAATCAGTACACAGCGAAAAGCATACGGAGGCATCACCACTCCAGTGTCCGGAGCTCGTAGATAAACCCAATACTTCTGAAGTGCCAATGCTTGTTTTGCAGGTGGACCGACTGCTGGGAAGTTCGCCACCGAGTACATGAAGGAAGTGGCTCAGTTGTTGAGAGACCACGAGATGCCGCCCAAGGCCAAGGTCTTGCTGCTGCAGAGTGTAGCCTGCTGGTGTTACTTGAACCCCGTGAGCCAGAAAAGAGCCAAACGTTTGAAGTTTATTCCCATCCTCACTGAGATTTTTGAGGACAAACTCGACTCCACCGTCAAAAGTGAAATAAACAGCAGCCTCCTCGTTAAATTTTGGACTTGCTACGTGCTCTCCGTCATGACGTGCAATAACCCGTCTTGTTTGAAGGAACTTAGAGATTACAATACCCTGAAATACCACTTGCAAATACTGGCGACCGAGAACTGGGCTGGGTGGCCTGAGAATTTCGCGGAGGTGCTGTATTTCCTAGTTGGTTTTCACAGGAATTAATGTCTCTCGAGGCGGGTGCCCAGTACAGCTGACCAGGCTGCTGCGGTAGCTGGAAAGTGGAAATAAATTAATAGAAAGTCGATACAGTCTTCTTCGGGGTTTCCTTTTAGGTAGTTAAGAAATTTTGTATAAATCTTCAACAGTTACTGGAAAAACGAAACATAGGAAAAGCGCCGCTGGTTAAAAGGACCTCATGAGAATTAAGTTCATAGTATGGGAATTCATTGAAAGTTGAGGCGTGTGGGTGCCTGGGTGGCTCAGTGGGTTAAGCCTCTGCCTTCATCTCAGGTCATGATCTCAGGGTCCTGGGATGGAGCCCCATATCGGGCTCTCTGCTTAGCAGGGAGCCTGCTTCCCCCTCTCTCTCTGCCTGCTTCTCTGCCTACTCGTGATCTCTCTCTCTCTCTGTCAAATAAATAAATAAATAACTTTAAAAAAAAAAGAAAAGAAAGTTGAGGCATGTGTACCACTGTTAGAAGCTACGGTATGTTTGGGGGTTATTAGATGACATTAAGCCAAGGCACCTAGAAATGCCAAATCCTAACCCAACCCACAGCTCCCCTTTGGAGGACACACTCACCCCCCCCCCGTATCCTTTCAGCCCTAGGGATTTCAGGGCCCGCCCTCCAGCTTGCCACCCCTTTGGCAGAGAGAGGGTCTTCTTGCTACCAGAACGTGATCTCATGATCTCGTTGTAGGTAGGGCAGCTGGAAGTTCGGGGGAATTAACACTCCAGAAAAGCAGCCCTCAACTCCCCTGATCGAGCTCCAGATGGAGATGGGGGGCCGTGACACCTAGACAGCCTGAAGGTAGGCTCTTGGGTTTTCCTACAAAGATGTGCACCCTCCCTATCGGTTCTGTTAGGGACTACGTAACGCAAAACCTGTGCTTGACTTCCGTGTTCCCCAGGCTCATGAAAAATTATTGCAAAAAGTAGTATTTATCGCAAGTGCCTAAAGGACGGGCTCCTGTGGTTTCTCCGGCTACACTAAGAGGCGCCCCTAGCTGACGCTGCAGCCATCGTAGGCTGCACTGGGTACTTTCCTTTGTCACAAACTAGCTTTGACGGCGCTGGGCTTCAACTTCACGCTTCCGGCTCGCCTGAGAGCCTGTTAAACAGGTGGTGTGGTTCTGGGATCCGAGCTTCTATTTATTCAGGAATGCTGAGCGGGCCTCGAGTCACACCACGTGGAATCCCCGGGCCTCTCGGGGGACGTGTTCTCAGACCTTTGACCGGGCGAAGCTGTGTTCTGCTGAGCGACCGTGTGTTCTCATCCGAGCCGGAGAGTTTCTCCAACCAGAATCCCATTCATTTATGATGGTAGATTAAAGGTTGGAAATTGGAAGTCCCATTGAGAGGCTGGGTCAGGGTGAGAAATTGCTTTTTCTAAAAATGCTTTTTAAATTAAATTTTAATGTATTTCAAAGTAATGCATGATTTAAAAAGTCAAATAACGCAAGCCCTCTGGTGGAGAAATAGCAGCCCCGAACCCCCTCCTGAGTCACACTCCCCGAGGGGACCGTTGGAATTCTTTCGGCTGTTTCTTCTGGTATTTGCTTACCTCCATAGTTCTAAATAGTTCACATAGATTGCTAATTTTTTTTAAGAGTTTATTTATTTATGAGAGACAGAGCAGGAGAGCACAAGCAGGGGGAGCTGCAGAGGGAGAGGAAGATTCGGGCTCCCCACTGAGCAGGGAGCCAGACACCGGGCTCAGTCCCAGGGGTTCGTGACCCGGAGCCAAAGGCAGACACTTAATGACTGAGCCACCCAGGTCTGACTTATACATTGCTAATTTTTTTTTTCAATTTTAGGTATTTTTCCTTTTATTTCTTAATAGGACAGATAAGGACTTGGGGTTCTAACACTACCTCTCCTCCTCCTCTCTCAAGAATAATCATGCCATCATTGGAAGAGGCATTATCTGGGATGCCTGGGTGGCTCAGTCGGTGAAGCGTCTGCCTCAGCTCAGATCATGATCCTGGGGTCCTGGGATTGAGCCCAGCTTTGGGCTCCTTCCTCAGCGGGGAGCCTACATCTTCCTCTTCCTGTTTCTCTCTCTCTCTCTCAAATAAATAAATAAAAATCTTTTTAAAAAATCAATTAGGGGCGCCTGGGTGGCTCAGTGGGTTAAAGCCTCTGCCTTCGGCTCAGGTCATGGTCTCAGGGTCGTGGGATCCAGCCCCACATCGGGCTCTCTGCTCAGCAGGAAGCCTGCCTCCTCCTCTCTGCCTGCCTCTCTGCCTGCTTGTGATCTCTGTCAAATAAATAAATAAAATCTTTTTTAAAAAATTAAAAAAAATCAATTATATCACTGTTACTTACCTATGTAACTTGTTAATTAAAACAAATAGGAATACTTCAGTATTTTTCAGGGCTAAGTTGTATCGTGTAGTAGGAGTTTCTTCTTCCTACAACTCTGTTTTCCCTGGAGTCTTGTTTGTTTCGTGGCTTCAGTTTCACTAATTGATTCCCACTCTGTAGAGCTGTTCTCCGCTCTCAATAGTTTCACACGAGGCAGCGTCCGCTCTGGCTTCCTCTCGAAGGCCACCCACCGTCACAGAGCCCACCGTGCTCTTGTTCTGATCTGGGCCTGCCACACGGCTAACAAATATTTTAGGGTTTCCCTTCCACACCCAGGAATCCCCACTGCCCCTCCTATGTAGGACCCTCTGTTTCTACTATTGCTTTCGTTTTTTGGTTCACACCCACATTTGGCTTTGGAGCAAGTTTTCCACTAGTTTCCTCAGGAAGAATGATGAGATGAAATTTTGGAGATCTACCCTGTGTTCTTCTAGAGTGATCACGGGCCTCAGCCTGCCTTTGACCGTGGAGGAGCCCCAGAGGACATGGAAGCCCCCTCTCCTCAGAAGGGAAGAGCCAAGCTGAGCTCATCCCGTTTATTTTCCCCGACGCCTTCAGTCAGCGAGGACACTCGCCTCTGCTGAAACCAGCAGTGTTGGCCTTGGAGCTTCCCACTCCTGGGAGAAAACGTCACATTTAGAAAAGTCGCAGCTTCTTTATCTTTCCAGAGGTATTCTATCTATCTACACAAGAAAATAGACCTATATCCCTTTTCTTAGTCTTTTTTGTTTTAACATCATAACATTTTATTTACATGAATACTTTTTTTTCCTAGTGTTCACTCATGTTTAAAGTGAAGTATAATTAACACACAGTGTAAAGATTAGTCAGTTCCGTACATTACTCAGTGCTCGTCGCCGTAAAAGTCCCTCCCATCCGCTTTATCGTTTCCTCCCATCCCCCACCCCACCTTCCCTTCAGCAGCTGGCAGTCTGTTCTCTGTATCTAAGAGTGTTGCCAATGGCAATAGTTCCCACTTTTTTATGCCTGAGAAATATTCCATAATATGTGTGAGATATATGTATATTTCTTACATCTTCTTTATCCGCTTATCTATCTAGGGACACTTGGGTTGCATCCATACCCAGGCTATTGTAGATAATGCTATGATAAACATAGGGGTGCATATACCTTTTCAAATTAATGTTTTCATTATCTTTGGATAAATATCCAGTAGTGGAATGACTGGATCGTAGGGCAGCTCTATTTTTAACTTTCTGAGCAGCCTCCACACTGTTTTCCATAGTGGCTGCACCAATTCACATTCCCAACAACAGTGCACGAGGTTGTCTCTTTCTCCAGATCCTCACCAACACTTGTTTCTTGTGTTTATTTTAGCCCTTCTGACAGACATAAAATGACCATCTCTTTGTGGTTTTAATTTGCATTTCTCTGATGATTAGTGATGTTGAGCATCTTTTCATATGTCTCCCCGCCGAGCAGAGAGCCCGATGCGGGGCTCGATCCCAGGACCCTGAGATCATGACCTGAGCCGAAGGCAGCGGCTTAACCCACTGAGCCACCCAGGTACCCGTGGCGATGTTTTCTTCTACAAGTTTTAGGATTGCAAGTCTCACATTTAAGTCTTTAATCCATTTTGAGTTTATTTTTGTGTGTGGTATAAGAAAGTGGTCCGGTTTCATTTTTTTGCGTGTAGCTGTCTAATCGTCCCAGCACCATTTATAGAAGTTTGGCTTTTCCCCATTGTATGTTCTTGCTTCCTTTGTCATAGATCGGCCATAAAAGCATGGGTTTATTTCTGGGCTCTCTGTCCATTCTACTGACCTACGTGTCTACCTTTGTGCCAGTACCATATTGCTTCGATTACTACAGCTTTGTCATAGATCCTGCGGTCTGGGAGTATGATATTTCCAACTTTGTTCTTTCTCGAGATTGATTTGGCTCTAGGGGGGTTCTGCAGTTCCATATGAGTTTTAGGATTATCTGTTCTAGTTCTGTGCAAAATGTTGTACATACCAAGACTTTATCTTGGTCTTGGTTTTGTATCTTAAAGAGTTTCTTCTTTTCTACTGCTTCAGAGCAGTCCATTGTATGACTGAACTGTAATTTATATAGCCAGGCTTGGAAACATGGACATTTATATTATCCCTGCCTTTTGACAGGTTAAAATTATAATACCTTTAATATAGATCATTTCACACACGTGTGAATGTATCTGTGGAACATATTTCTAGAAATAGCTGGCTTAGCCATACTTATATTTTCATTTCTTTTCAAGTTTCTTTCTGTGCCCTGCTTTGGCACGTTCCCCTTACCTATTCCTTTTTTTTTTTTTTTTTAAGAGTTTATTTATTTGACAGAGAGAGAGAGATCACAAGTAGAGAGAGAGAGAGAGGAGGAAGCAGGCTCCCTGCCTAGCAGAGAGCCTGATGTGGGACTCGATCCCAGAACCCTGAGATCAGGACCTGAGCTGAAGGCAGAGGCTTAACCCACTGAGCCACCCAGGCAGCCCCCCCTTACCTATTCTTGACTAGTAACTGTCTTCATTGGGGTGAGATTATGTCTTTTGTAGTTTACTATCATTTTTCATGGGATCTAGAGAGACCCAGGAGCTCAGCGGCTGTGTTTGACTCACACACTTAACCCGAAATTGCTGGGGCCCCTCTGCTGTCAATGCCTGGCGAACTTTGGGTTAACATTTTATCTGCGGAGGAGTGGCTTGTAAGGCAGTCTGTGTATATTGCTGTATTCAAGTTCTTTTTTGGTCTCTGGCACACCTGGAAGTGGAAGGTGGGAAAACATAAGGCTCAGACCTGGCCTTGGGGCATTTTTACGCTAAGCTTTGAATTTAAAACTGGTTTGCCGAAATTCTGACAATCAGTTATTTTCCTTTGTTGCCCCTTATAACTCCATCTCTCCCCAACATTTGAGTTCTCCTAGAAGCAGACTCAAGTCAAGAATTTGAGAGCAGGGACTGCATTTGGAAGATGATCTAAGGAACTAGCAACAGGGAAGGGAAGAAAGAGGGTAGCAGGCGTGTTGTCAAGGAAGTTATACTGTAGGTGGATGGCACTTGTGACCCTGCTGAGGGACCTGCTCTGGTAAATACTCAACAAACCCACACCTCACAGTTATCCCACCCAGAGGCCCCGGGAGCTCGGATATACCAATTCCTACTGTTCTTGGTTGACCTAATGACCTAATAATTAGCTAAAACCAAAAAGTCAACTCAAGTATCTTAAAGGCAGAAGGGTGAACGGGGGTCAGTTTTCTAAACAGAGAAAGTTGCAAGGGCTCCAAGGATGCGTAGTGGACGTTGTGTCGTGCTCTGGCTAACTAGAATCAATTCTTTCCTCTGGCGACATTGTAATTTCTCGTGAGGGGCCAGCTGGCCCATGGTGTCGTCTCAAGAGACTGTCACCCAAGCTATCTTGCCCTCCCAAGGAGCGGCCGCATAAGCCAATCTCACCATCTCAGGAAGGGGAGACAATGCCGATGAGCGCGTGTGAGAGGATGCCCGGTGCTGGTTTCTGCTTCTTCAGGACCATTCTGTTCTCCCAGGGAATTCCATTTTTGTTCATGGTAGACAGGGATAGTTTCTGTTTTTTACAAAGAACTCGGAGGAAGGCAGGAAGAGAGCCATGTCCCAGAACCTTTTAAGAGTATTTTTGCCACATCTCTTGTGTAACACTTACTTCTCCGCACAGATCCTCTCACCACCCCCCCACACATACTGTTTTGAAACTTGTCTGTGCTCATAGGTAGAAAAGCAATTAATTTAGGGTGATTTTAAAATCTGGCCACTTAATTTGTTTCTATTTGCTCTTGGGATTTTCTTATGTAAATGAGTTCTTTTTCCTTCCCATAATTAGCTTTCTTTGATTTGACTGCTCCAGGCTGAGACCTCAGAAATAACAGTCATTGTGGCCCATTCTTCTCTAGTTTGTGACCTTACAACTGTTTCTAAAGCTTCGCCATTAATGAGTCACCATGTTATGTTAGGCGTAGGAAGATAGATTTTTATCAAGTTAAAATTTCTTCTTTCCCTAGCTTAGCTGTTAAATTTTATCGATGCTGTTTTATTAGGATTATGGGCTCCTCCCCCTACAATGTGAAGAATTTTAAGCGTGTACTAATACTGAAACAACCTTGCATCCCTGGGATAATCCCCAACTTGGTCACCATGTTTTTTATCTTTTAGTAGGTACCTGGATTAGATTTAACATTTTGTTTAGGACTTTTCCATTCGTATTAACAGGCCTCTAGCTTCCCCCGCTCCAAACCCTTTTGTGGGCCATCCTGGTTATTTTAGTGTGCAACACTGATCTTACGAAATATACTGGCAAGTTCACTATAATCCAGGCTTCACACATAACATTTTTCCAGTTGACTGTTAACCTGTTGCTGTTATCCTCACTGTAGCTCCCCTGAATTTAAGTCAACTTCAAATAAGTTATGATAATTTGCCGGGAGTGATTGACCTATGACCTTGTCTTCAAGGCATTTCACTGAGGTGTTCCGACATTTGATACCTAATTAAAAATCAGACTCATCATATTCAGTAAATTCTTCCAAATTCTCCATCAAGTAGGGTCACAGTTCCCAGATACCGGAGACTTAAAAATCCAACTCCAAAACCACTCCCCACAAGGTCCTTAGGCAACTGATTTGGTTTCTGTCAAGATTCTAGTTTTACCTAAATGGCAGCAAACAGCAGGGACTCTTACCTGCTTTCTTCCATGTAGCATCACTGACATTTGCCCACGTAGTTTTTGCCAACTGTTACTTTTTTATTCTGCTGTGTGGACAGACCACAGTCTGTTTATCTTTCATTTTCTGGTGGACATTTTGGCTACTACAGATAAAACAGTGACAACGTGCAGACTAGTCTTCGTGTGGGCGTGGGCTTTCATTTCCGTTAGGGAAACATGCCTGGGAATGGGATGGCTGGAGGCTGCGGAATGTAGGTTTAGCTTGTGAAAAATGACCAAACATCTTCACAGCATGTGTAGTGTTTAACCTGGCCACCAGCACTGCAGGAGATCCACTTGCTTCCTCAGTGTGACGCCCAGGACAGCCATGTTTGTTCTGCAAACGTCATCCTGAGGTAAGCAGCCGCTCAGTCAGGACAATGGGCGTTTCCCTAATGACTGAGGACGCGGATGTCTGGTCACGTGCTTGTTCGCGGTCTCCGTCCTTTGGTTAAGTGTCCAAATTTTCCCCATTTTAAAAGTGAGTCGGTCTACTTACTGAGTTTAAGAGTTCTTTATAGATACAAAGCTTTTGTTGGAGCTTTCACAAATATTTTCTCTCAGTCTATGGTTTGTCTTTTCATTCTCTTTAGTCTTTCAAAGAGAAGTTTTTGATTTTTACCAAGTCCAATTTACTATATAATTTGTACTTTTTGTGTCTTTTGAGAAATCTTTGCCAATTCCAAAGTCACTTTAACTTTTCCCTTTATTTTCTTCTAGATTAATAGTGATAGCTTTTACATTAAATTATGCCCTCACTTCCCTTTCCTCTTTGCTCCCCACCAAATCCTGGCAATCCAACTTTGGCATTTTCTAGAAATACTATTTGCCAAGTAACCCTCTTCTGCTAAGCCCTCATCATTCTAATAGCCTCTCAGCTGACTGCCTTCTATCCTTAACCCGTAATATTCTTCGGTTTATTTTTTACTGTAGTAGAAAGCACGTAACATTAAATACACCATCTTAACTGGATCTTGGGCTAGTGGCCCGCACCTAAAACAGAGCTGCACTAACACAGCAGCCACGAGCCTCTACTTCAACGTACATGGAAGCTCAGTTCCTCGTTCACACCAGCCACATTTCGAGTGCTCAACAGCCACGAGTGGCTCACTGGCCATCACGCTAGGGAGCAAAGGTATTTCTAACACCTCAGTTTTTTGGATAATGTTGCTGTACACTAATAATCGCTTTCATTTTTAAAGCATTTAGTTCAGGCACCGTAGTTATGTTTTAACCCTCAAATAACATTGAGGTAGACTAACTCAATAAGAGATAAAAACATCCAAGTTCTATCAGGATAAATACCTTACCCAAAGGAATCCTTTAAAGCTTGACAAAGCTCTTTACTGCCAATCTATACGTAACACACTTGTGTGCTTCTCACAGAACATATTCCATCCCAATGTGATGTACTTTGTAAACAATTTCCATTGTCCTTTTCTTCATTAGAAACAGTACATATGGGAAATCCCTAATTAGTGCATCCTCTTGCTGCTTCTTCCTCAGTATACATGCTCTATGTTCTACCGTATGTGAAACACGTGAACAGAAAGCTTCACCTCCCGTCCACATCCACAGCACATCCCTGCATCCAAGTGGACGTTCACCTGCCCCCACTTCTCTAGAGGACAATCCCCACCCCCCCACCGCTGTAAACGTCGGAGAAGAGTCTGATTATTCCAGCCAACTGGTCCTATTCCTGGCTACTCGGATCCACACAGGGAGCTTCTGATCCTAGATTCTCCCACTCCACGATCAGAAGTGTGCGGTAAGAGCATCTGGAACTCAACAGTCCCTACAATGAGCCTGACGTACAACCAGACTTGGAAGTAAAAACTCGACCATCTCAGTCTTAAGAGAGATAAACTCGGGGGCACCTGGTTGGCTGAGACGGTAGAGCAAGCAACTCTTGATCTTGGGGTCGTGAGTTTGAGCCCCATATCGGGTGTGGAGCCTACTTAAAAAAAAAAAATTTTTCTTCTTGTTTCCTCCAAGATAACAGAGCAAAAGAAAGAAAAGATGCACTTTCTATAGCCTGGTTATACTTCATTCCTCCCAGATACGCACAATGCTCAACAAGGGACTGAAGTTTATTTATCATACACACAAGTCATGTCTGACCACTGAGAAAATGCTATTTACATAAAACATCATAGATTAAAAATACATAGTATTTGTATTTTAATACAACGGGGGTCCCAGGATTCCAACAAGAAGGTCTGACTCCCCCTCTGCAGTATAGCCATTGCTCTGCTACCAAGAACGCTAGTGGAGGTAAACTCCGGCAGCGTCTCTCGGGAGTCAGGCACGTGCGACTTTCACACACCGGGCCTGGCATCTGTAGAGGAAGACACCGCCTCTTCGGAGCACGGAACAACGTCTGGGTCTTCCACAGCCGAGTCCTCACCGGTTTCCTCTTCCGAGTCACACTCCTGACTATTTGGTGATTCGAAGTTACCCAGAGGCTCCTCCTGCAGTCGCTTTTGAAAGAATAAACCAACAATTTACTGTGAACACCGTAAAGGCCGAGTCCGCTAGCAGTGTGCTGGCAGCACTGGCCCTCACTGCTCTGACGAGGTGCTTCTCCTATCAGCTCTCTGTTAAATTCACTGACAGTCAAGCGTTCTATTCAAGTCCCCCCAAGCTAGACCCATTTCAGCAAAGTCACAGCACTAAGGGTGTGCTCGTTTCAAAGCACGACGTGCCTTCGCAGACCACTCGAGTCAGGGCCTCGCCAGCTACCCAGAGCGAAGGGCCAGGCTTTCTGACTTCCAGTCTGTGGGGGACCAACACTCACACGGCGGTTAGGAGAGCTGTCACGGCACTTCCAAATGAAAACGTGAAAGAGAATTCTGTCGTGGCTTAATACGTAAGCAATTCAGTACTAGAAAAGCTTTTATTTGAAAACTTTCTTCCTATCAGCAAGATGATTTTTTGCGAACATGAGTAAGTTTAAGACCTATTGTTTAGTCCAAGACTGTAAAGTAACAGTCATCAGTCTAATTCTTTTTCTTTAAAGATTTATTTATGAGAGAGGGAGAGAGAGGGGAAAGGATGGAGCGTGCAGGAGGAGGGGCAAAGGGAGGAGAGAGAAACTCTGGCCAACTCCTTGCTAAGTTTGGAGCCCAATGCAGGGCTTGCTCTCAAGACCCTGATATTATGACCTGAGCTGAAACCAAGAGTTGGGACACAACCCACAGAGCCCCCCACCCCTGCAGGCTAATTCTTATAAACACATTAGCTTCTTCCAAATTAAAAAGTCAGGTAGGGGGGGCGCCTGGGTGGCTCAGTGGGTTAAGCCTCTGCCTTCGGCTCAGGTTGTGACCCCAGGGTCCTGGGATCGAGCCCCACATCGGACTCTCTACTCAGCAGGGAGCCTGCTTCCCCCTCTCTCTGTCTGCCGCTCTGCCTACTTGTGGTCTCTCTGTCAAATAAATAAAATCTTAAAAAAAAAAGTCAGGACCACCAACCTTATGCAGTACGCCAATTAACTGTTTTATAAGTGACAATAATGTCACACTGGCGTTCAAATTAAATTAAAACCTGTCTAAAAACCTGTCAACTGTGAAAGAGAAAAATTTTCCATATAGAAGTAAATCCCTTTTCATATTTCTGCAAGAAAAGCCCTGTCCTTTTGCGCCACGATTATAATGCTACCCAACAGTCACTGGGCCCTTCTCATGGGCAGGGACTTCTCTCCACTTTCCTCGGCGTAACTCCCGAGTCTCCCCACGGCCCGCGAGGCGCGCACCCCTCCTCCCGTCTCACGGATGAGGAGGAAGACAAAGCCCGGACCGTAGAGACTCCGCCTGACTCAGCAGAGGTCTGGGTGCGCGACAGGGAGCTGAGCCTCAGGCGCGGGAAGTCCGCCGGCGGAGCCACAGCCCGCCCGACTACACTGCGCCGCGGCCCGGTGAGGAAAACAGAGGCCCGGGAGTCGCGGAGCGCCAAGTGCCCACCTCTATCACCTCCGCCATGTACTGCACGTGCTCGGCTACCTCGGCCAGCTCCTCGTTCTCCCTCCTCAGGCGGGCGATTTCACTGTCCTTCCGTTCAATTTCTTTATGAAGCTGGACGACAGAAACGAAGTTCAGTGTCCCACACGTGTGCCAAGCTACGAAGCAGATTAATGCGCCTCCAAGCCCCGGAGAGACACGTTTACACCAAGTTCCCAACGACGGAGCCCCCTTCCGTCCCGGGCCGCCCGCCAGGCTCGTTTACATCACGGCCCGCAAACACGCTACGCAGCACCGGACCCGCGGAGCGTTAAGCCCCGCCGCGCACGGCACTCGGGACGTACTTGCTCATTTTCCTTAAGTGCTTCATAGAGAGCCTTCCTCCGCTTTTCTGCCACTTCTTTCCAATATTGAGAGGATGGATTTTCTAAAATAAATTTTTAGGTAAACCTTGAAAATAATTACTATTATATGCTGCTGTAAAAACCCAATAATTTTTCTACTGAAAAATATTCCCACAATGCTTAGAGGACGTCGCCAGCTTCCTCTGCTGACTCCCACTGCCATCCCGATTAGGCCTCGTGTGCGCGGCCGCTGCCTCGAGCTCAGCCGTGTCTGCGGGCTCCCTTCAGTTTCCCCTCCGCGCAAACTCCTTTCTCCAGATTCACTCTCTAGATACTTTTCTCCGGAAAAGACGATTTCCATGTCTTGTGACACTTAAGGCGATGTAACACCAGAGCTGTCGTATTAATCACGATCCTTTTCTTTAATATTTCATCCATATTTGGATCTTACTGATAGGTAAAGCCTGTCCAAATTCACAGTATACTTAAAACCGTAAGAAATTTTAAATTATCAAACATTTGAGTAAAGTATTTAATAGTGTCTCCAGATTAGGAAGCTGTGGGCAGAGTTCAGAACAGTATAATAAATGATTATTTTATTTAATGTTTAAATACTAAATTAATGTTAACAATTTATTAAGTGATTGTAACTAAGAAATTTAAGATAAAAGTGGCATATTTTTTCATACCTGCAATCATAAGATCAAATGCTTCTTGAGTAACTTCACTAAAATTTTTATTTTCACTGTGTTCTGGGACAGTAACAACTCCAGAGCTGGTAGCCTTAGATGTTAACGGGTCGTTCCAGTGTTTCCTTTTGGACAAGCCTTTAACCAACTATAATGAAAATACATACATCAATCTCATTTATTTTGATCTAATGAACGAGACAGCTGGGTGGTTTTGTCATGTATGTATCAAAAATAGAGCAGTCATACGTCTCTGGCATTTTTGGATGTTTAAAAAAAAAATCACACAAATTGAAAACTACCAAAATTGTAGTTATTTTTTAGGAATTTTGTTTGTAGCGACTATCTTAGATTGGCCTTAGGTCTAAAGCTTAGCTGAAATTATTTTTATTGTTTAAATAACTGAGTGCCACAGAAAGGCGGTATTTTCAAACTTGCAAAAGTCTAGACACCCTCGACTGTGATTTTCTCCTTTACAGACGGGGTAAATGAAGGAATCTACCATTTTATTCCCCAAACATCAAACATTGCTCCTGTAGGTTCATCCGCACCCCCGCACGTCATCCCAGTGCTACTGCAGGTCTTCCTACCGATTCTCAACTTCCTAAACTGAACCACCAAATCAAAAACCGTTTCTGTGAGGAACACACAATGGTTATTCTTGAACTATTTCCAAGTTTCAATGATTCAGGCGTCTCTGATCGAGGAACTCCTGGAAGGATCTTTAATGTCAAGTCAGTGCCACCTGTAGCCCGCTCTAGCCCAGTAACACGCACCTCATTTTCTCTTCCAACAAGGGACCCAGCTGCAGAAGGCTGAATCGTCTTCAGCGTTCTTCTGGGCACAGGACTATTCTACAAGTGAACAGAATTTATTATCTGGTTACTGAGTTGCCAAATGGGTTATTACTCTCTTATTCCTACTATAATTAAGGAAATACAAAACACTAAGAATACTAGGGTGTGGTCTGCCATGTAATATTATATATGAGCAATATGTTGGCTTTTTTAACTAGCAAACTTGTTAGTTCCCTAATATTACAATAAAGGTTAAGGAAATCCTAATGGGTCACATTACCTAAACCTGACACAAGTAGCTTTTCTCTTACATTTCAATCAATACATGCTGTATGACAGTCATCTTGTCAACTAACCGTAGCTAGTTAAAAAATATAACAAAATTTCTAAGCTCTAATACTTCAGACCATATGTGATGAAACCGAAGTCCAACAGGAATATCTGCACTCCCTCTTAAAAGGATCTGCCACAAAGAAACAGAAACGTACCAGACATAATAACATCTATATGGTAGAAACCCACAAAAGGGGTAAACTGGGGGAAATGGTTATTTACACCACAAAATATTTCTTTCCCTACTCAAAAAGATGCACCTCAGACTTCCTTTAAATAGTGACTATCCCCTAACACATGTATATGCAGTCACCAAAGCAATACAATTTCCAAGAACACACCTTACGCAGAAGCAAATGCACATCCAAGAGGACCACACCCCCCACCTTCATCTGACTGCAGAAGCCATTTCGTTTCAAGCCCATTCCTACCCAGACAGCCACAAAGTCAGGGCCAGGGGCACACCAGAACACTGTGAATTTACCCACATTACTGTTCTGGAAAAAACACAGCCTTCCTTTCCTGATCTGAAAGCGCTCTCTATTTTTGCAAAAAATCATTAGTTATCCTGCCGCCACGGGACAGCAAACAATGGTGAACACTCAAACAAGGGCAGCAAGAACATGACACCGAAGCAGCGTGAGAAAGTTACGGCTCCCAGCTGCACTTCCCAGCACGAGAGCTCACCTTTCCCACGGGACAGTTTCTGCAGCCGGTTATGATCTCACTGCTGACCTGAGCAACAAATGCCAACTACTCCGAGAACAAACATTACAACAACATTAAAGATGTAATTTAGATTATAGACCAGTCAATAGCCTCCAGACAAACAGAAGAAAAACCGAACTCTGGACCCTCAAGAATAGGAGGTGTTAATTCATTTAAATGCTTGCTGCTAAATAATGGCCACAGAAGCCAGATAAATCACTGCCACACACACAGAAATGACCATTTCAAGATCAACTTTCATGCGTGTAAGCTTGAAGCACCCAGCCCCCACGAGGGAATATGGCTATTATCATTTTCTTTATATAGATCATGCGCTGGAAAAACAGACTCCTTAGAGCCAAGACGTTCAGGTTCTTTTTCTTTTTTTAAAGATTTTATTTATTTATTGGACAGACCGAGATCACAAGTAGGCAGAGAGCCAGGCAGAGAGAGAGGAGGAAGCAGGCTCCCCTCTGAGCAGAGAGCCCGATGCAGGGCTCGATCCCAAGACCCTGAGATTGTGACCTGAGCCGAAGGCAGAGGCTTTAACAAACTGAGCCACCCAGGTGCCCCAAGATGTTCAGGTTCTTAGATATTAATAGGTCTTAATCTTTTTAGAAAACCATAGAGGATTCCAGAAAAAAAAGATTAACACAAGAGCAGTACTCACACGGAATTTTGCATAATTGGTAGGAAATCCATAAACTCCTATAATTCACTCTTACAGATCTGGTTTTAGTCCCAATTCCTTCTTTTACAGAGACATAAGCTTAGGCTGGGATGCTCAATAATTCACCCAACATCACAGTTTTGGAGGTTAAATCAAGAACCACACAGAACCCAGTCCTTTTATATCCAAGATAGCTGTACTCTAGCTAAGTAAACATTAGATTTTTCTTCAGATATAAGGATCTGCTGAAATGATATAAACTGTCTGGGATCTGTCTCAATTAATTAGGCAACTTAAGGAGGAGTGAATGACAATGGAGATGAAACAAGATTAGCCATATACTTTTAACTGTTGAAAATTGGGAAGTTGAGATTATTATACTATTGACTATTTTTGAATATTTGAAAATTTTCCTAACAAAAAGTCTAAGCCACTACACAAAGATCAGTGGGAAGATAATATCATCCTAAATGGCAAGGGATGGACTCAAATTATCAATGCAGAGTGTTATTTAAGAAAAACAATGTAAGGACACCAAGGCAAGGTAAGCCATCTATCAGAAAGCAACTGCTATCACTTATCACTTTTATTTACTCTATTTAAATCTGAAAAATGATAGTTTTCCTGAAGATGTGGTCTCATTCCCTTACCCTCTAAATTGTGTGGCAGAACCTCATTAAGTTGTAAACTCACTTAGAACTTTAAGAGCAAAGTCAGTCAAAGTTACAAATTGAAAATTAAACTCTGTTATTATTATACAAATAAAGATTTCCAGTGATGGCATCACAATGGGATTCAAGAAGCACAGCAAACAAGCGGGTTCAATGGGAGTAAGTATGATGTTGTCTGGTCACACGTGCATTATGATGTAGAATGTGTCTCTGTGGACAAAGACACCAATTCTCAAGATACAGAGGATTTTAATAAAGTCATTTTATAAAATGGAGGAGTGGAAAGAAAGCAACCACAATCTTATTTACAGAGAATCCTAAGGAATCTCTAAAAAAAACTACCAGATCTAATAAACAAGTTCAGCAAGTTATAGGATTTAAGATCAAACTCAAAATGCAAAAATCAACTGTTTTCCATATACTAGCAATGAACACACAGAAAATTTAATTCATGAAACGACTCTATCTACAGTAGCATTAAAAATAAAATACTTAAGAAAAAATTAAACAAAAGGAGTATAAAACTCAATACTCTGAAAACTACCAAAACATTGTTGAAAGAAATTAAAGACCTAAACAAATAGAAAGAGATCGCATGTAATGGGATCACAAAACTCACTGTTCAACCATAATTAATTTTTTTAAAGTTTTCTACTGTTACCTGTCCTCCGGCCCAAAAGTTCGGCACTTCAAAGTTTATAGAAACGACGGCCAGATTAAATTTAGTTAAATTACGTTAAAATGCTTCTAAACCACATGCTCTAACAAATGACGGTGAATCTGTCACATACCTTTACATTCTCTTTGCTTCCCTCTTGTTTCTGCTTCATACTCGGATTCATTATGCACCTGGTAAAGTACAAAAAACTAGTAATTTATATCATAAACAGAAAGCGGTTTGCACCTGAAGGTGGAGTTTAGATTCTTCTGATGTTGAAAGTATTTACAATCACAGAAATCATTACTACTGTACAGTAGAACTACTATCTTCTCTCACTGTACCCACACTCAGCCCTATCAATGACTACAGCTGACTAAAGTCAGTGACTCTTACTATCCATACTCAACACACACACACCCCCACACACGTGCAGTAATTCTGGTTGGAAACACCCTGTCACAACAGGAAAAGTCGGTGTTCTAAACATTGTTATTTACAAAACACTGTGGGGTCCTGATTAAACAGAGGGTTCAAAAAAAAAATCTGAGAAATGGTCACCAGGTACGTGGGTATATTCAAGAATAACATTCTAGGGGCGCCTGTGGGACTCAGTCGGTTCAGCATCTGCCTTTGATTTAGGGTAT
Organism: Enhydra lutris kenyoni; assembly: GCF_002288905.1. Taxonomy (NCBI): domain Eukaryota; kingdom Metazoa; phylum Chordata; class Mammalia; order Carnivora; family Mustelidae; genus Enhydra; species Enhydra lutris. The sequence continues at coordinate 3,945,895 of NW_019154177.1, forward strand.
GATCTCAGGGTTCTAGGATCCAGCCCCACAATGGGCTCCTGCTCAGCAGGGGGTCTACATCCACCCCCCCCCCCCCTTTCCCCCCTCTCCCCAATACATAAATAAAATCTTTTTTTTTTTTTTTAAAGAATAGCATCCTAACTTTGCTGGTTTTTTTTTTTTTTTTTAAGATTTTATTTATTTATTTGACAGTCAGAGATCACAGGCGGGCAGAAAGTAAAGAGAGAGGGAAGCAGGCTCCCTGCTGAGCAGAGAGCCCAACACAGGTCTTTATCCCAGGACCCTGGGACCATGACCTAAGCCAAAGGCAGAGGCTTTAACCCACTGAGCCACGCAGGCGCCCCTAACGTTGCCATTTCAAAGGCAGTTTTAAGCTATAATAAAATTGGCTCTGATAACCAGCAATACGTTAGTAGTGATTTAATATCCGATCTAATGAGATTATGTATTCACATTGGTAGGGAATGTTTAATCATCACTGTGAACTGAGGGCGGGAAGCAAGGCAGAGCGGGCAGAAGATAAAGGAATTATGCAATGTGGTTAACCAGACCGCAGGGCCAGACTCGCTGCAAACCCAAACTCGGAACCTCCCGGACAGGTCTGTGCCTGCCAAACCCACCTCCCTCATGGCTGTAGATTACACCTTTACTGGGTGCAGCGACTTTCAAACTCGGGACTATGACTCACCTCCTGTTCATGCATTTATACGGTACCTTAGCACAGGCACAGCCGAGAAAGCTTTAGTTAACCAAAAACCCCCTAACTGTCTGATGCATCCTATTTTCCCTTCTATCTCATGTTAAGCAAATGCTGGCGGGAACCCACTGAACTGAGCAATGTTTTCTCAAACTGCAGGTCGCAGGCCGGGATCCCCAAATCGTTTACTTGGGTCACGAACAGTATTTAGAAAAATTGAACTGAAGAGGTGAGAAAACACCGAGCGCATAGCATGCGAGGCGCCAGGACTGCTTCGTGAAACTTCTCCCCTCGCCCGGCTGCGTCCCGAACTGCGATGTACAGCGAGTTCCGTAAGCGTCACGGCCCAAACCGGTGCCAGCCCCGACCAAGGTTAGTCTTTCGTAGGTTTATCATACTCCGGTCGGCAGCCCTGCACCTTCCCTCTCTGCACAGGGCCGGGTCCCCAGGGAACGCAGACGAACGGGAGACACCAGGGTCACCAGCCCCGGGTCGTTTTCAACGGGCGACACAGGACCCAGCGACCTTCCCCCCGGGGCCCAGGCTACGGAACCCTCGGACCCCGGCCAGCTGGAGGCCCGGAGGGTGGAGGTTCCCCCTCACCGGGACAGCCGGGCACAGCCAGCCCCCCGAAGCCGCCGGCCGGAGCTCCCTCCCCAGGCCTGTGGTCCGCCGGGGGTCCGCCCGCTGCCGGGGGGTCCGCCCGCTGCCGGGAAGTCCGCCGGCTGCCGGGGAGTCCGCCGGCTGCCGGGGGGTCCGCCGGATACCGCCGCCGCGCACGAGTCTGGGACGCGCCCGCCAGCCAATCGGGAGCGCGGACGGGAGAGCGCGCCAAAACCGACCCAGCCAATGGGGCAACCCCTCGGCCGCGGGGCCCTGCCTCGCCCGCGCTCCCCGCAACGTCCACCCCAACCCAGGCCGCGGCCCGGCAGCCGTCCCGAGAGCGGCCCCCGCGGACCCACCTCCCTCACGCTTATCGGACGGGAGCGCTCAATCCTCGCAGCCGATGCAGGTCGTTGCGGCGGGAGAACCTCGCTCACGGCCCACAGCTCCTGGAAAAGCTTGCGGACTGCGCTCGCCTGGCGCGACGGCCACGTGACCAGGGGGACGCCCAACGGATCCCGCCAATCGCCTCCAGCCCCGCCCCTTCGGCCCCGCCTCCTTCCGCGCCTGCGCGGTGGGTGCTGCGCGAAGTTGGGCGGGGACGTCCGGGCGCGACTGCCGGCGGGGAGGTAGCTGGCTTCTGGCCTTTCGTCGGAATTCTCTCCTCAGTGCGGTGCTTTCTTCTGTCCTCGCCCTTTGCGAGGGCAGAGGGCGGGGCAAGCTCTCCCAGGAGGCGCCAAGTCGGGGAGAACAAACTGTTGTGTAAAAAGCCCCCGACGTACCTGTGGCAGAGCGGTGGTTGGGCGGATCCCCGACTGTGTCCCGGGTCCCGAGTGCGCTGCGGTTCGGGGGGAGCCACGCGGGCCTGCCCTGGCCCTCGGTCCGACCCGCAGCCGCGCCCCGAGAGCCGGGCAAGCACCCAGGACTGGGCTGGCGCCGGGAACACAGCGCTCACCGCAGTTTTAAGGAGCGGGGTCCCCTGCGAACACCCCTAGCTTTGCTTTCTCTTGACTCTGCAAAATCCTCAGCTCCGCTGCGGACAGGACGTTTGGAGTCACCGGAGTCTGGTCCTTTGTGTACACGGACCTTAACGCGAACCTGTCTTCCCATCCCGTAACTTCCCGAGCTGTCTCCCCTGTGCGCCCACCTGCTTACCTGCTGTCTCTCACCGGTTTCTCTCCCCACGACCTCACAATGTGCAGAGCACAGTCCCGTGGTCCTGGCTTTGTTTGGGCGAAACACGTAAAATCTAAATTCAAAAAAGAAACAACCCGATGACTGGGAAACTATCAGTAGACCGGATTTCCAAGGTGGGAATTCTGATTACCGGTGCCAAGTACAAGCACAGTGTCCTTTGGTTTTGAGACACCAGACTGTCAAAATAGTCCCTCCGACCTCCAATTTCTTCATTCAGCCCCGGGGTACAAAGGGATCATTGAAAAGATCCAAAATGGGTAAGTATATAAAAGTCCTATTCAGGGGCGCCTGGGTGGCTCAGTGGGTTAAAGCCTCTGCCTTCAGCTCAGGTCATGATCCCAGGGTCCTGGGATCGAGCCCCGCATCGGGCTCCCTGCTCAGCAGGGAGCCTGCATCCTCCTCTCTCTCTGACTGCCTCTCTGCCTACTTGTGATCTCTCTCTCTCTCTCTCTCTGTCAAATAAATAAATAAAATCTTAAAAAAAAAAAAGTCCTGTTCAGGTAGCCTGTACTAGGTAGGGTATAAGGCAAAGTTCATAACGTTGTTTCTTAACAGAACTAAAAAGCTGGAAAAGACAAATCTCTTCCATGTGAAAATGGTGAGCAAACCAACAAGGTAGAATCATGAGGTCACGGAGTTAAAAACTAAGGAGCAATAGGGGAATTGATGATTTTCCAGAAGTATCACAAACCCCACTTACCCAAATGTTACCTATAGTTGCTAATAGTATTGCTTAGTTTTGGAACGGCGTGGGGAAGATTTTACTTTATTTATTTCAGTATTGTTTGACTTTTTTCTTCCAATTCAACATACCAAAGGAGATGATGCCTGCTTTAGGAAAAATCATGAGGCTCCCAGAGTCTGAAACACCTGTTTTACCAGCTCAGGTTAGATCCTTTTTGCTTTGCCCGCTAGATGGTCAACTACTTACTGTGACTCAGATCTGTACCTGCGCTCTCCCAGTTCGGTGGCCACTAGTGACAGTGACTACTGAGTACTTGAGATGGGGTTAGTGTTCATTGAAATATGCTGTAATGTAACATACACACTGGATTTCAAAGATTTAGTGAGAAAAGAAGAATGTAAACCATTTCCATAATTGTATTGATCACATGTTGAAATGATACTTTGGATATACTGAGTTAAATGCAAGTGTTGTTAAAATTCATTTCACTGGTTTCCTTTTACTTTTTAAAATACGGCTACCTGAAAAAAAAATTAATGATAGATGTGGCTCACGTTTGTGGCTCACATTGTATTTCAGTGAGACACGACTGTGCTAAAATACCACACCATACGTTATCCCACGGAATTTCCTTAGTAGCCCTGTAGGTAGATGTTTTCTACTCGCTTCTTGACAAGACTGAGAGGCTAAATTACAAGCCCAAGATCTCAGACCACTAGCCATTGACAGACTGAGACTTCAGATCTTCTGACTCAAAATCCACAAAAGGAAAGAGGGAGGTTCTGAAAACATTCCTCTGTCCAGAAGCAGAAGATCCTCAAACCCTGGAACTACTGGGAATGTCTCTACCATGTACGCTTTCATACTGTTTTTGAAGAACAAATTTATAGGGAAAACAGTTTTGTAGGGATCTGGGAAAAAGGGACAAGTGGTTGTCGTCTTATCAGAATTTGGCTCTAGACATCCAAATATCCTGTAGTCTTATCTGCACTTAGGAAACCAAGGGTATTGAACGAATTAAGATTATGCAGTAACATTGGGTCATGTATAATCCTTCAGTTGATGGCAATGTTACGCTGCACAAGTTAAAGAAAAATCATGGATATTTTTCTGTAATCTTTCTATGAGCCACTTCTAGTCGAGCGCGGACTCCGTTGCTATGCATTATAGAGCTGTTTGTTCGTATCTTGCCTAAGAACATTTATAATCAGTTTGTGGGAAGAGAATGAGGGAAAGAAGAACAATAATGTACTGTGCTAGAAAAAACAAAACCAAGTCATCTAACATGGTATAAAGAAAAACGAAAAATTAAAACGTTACTGAAAGGCAGTAAGTCCAACCGAGATGTACGTACCTTTTTAAAATCTATCATTTATTTATTTATTTAAAGATTTTATTTATTTATTTGACAGAGAGAGACCACAAGTAGACAGAGAGGCAGGCAGAGAGAGAGAGAGTGAGAGAGAGGGAAGCAGGCTCCCTGCTGAGCAGAGAGCCCGACGCGGGACTCGATCCCAGGACCCTGAGATCATGACCTGAGCCGAAGGCAGCGGCTTAACCCACTGAGCCACCCAGGCGCCCTAAAATCTATCATTTATTAAGGCTTAACTAAATTGCCACGGTTTTCAGCCAGAGTTCAGAAATTGCTATTACATGATAATCCCTATTTTTCTGAAAGCTGCCCTCGGGGAAACACATAACAAGTTATTACATTCTTTTTAAAAAGCTCATATAGGATCATTTGGAGAGTGATTCAATTCCTCTACTCTGGATTACACAAATAGTTGTATTTATGTTTTAGGTTACCTGAAATGGGCACAAAGTTGAAAAAAAATGAGGGCAGAAAAGAAATTCAGACTCAAGCAGTTTATCAGAATTTGGGTTTTTATTTTTTAATTTTTAAATTTTTCTAAATAGGCTCTATGCCCGACATGGGGCTTGACTGAACTCACAACCTGGAGATCAAGAGTCACATCTTCTACCAACTGAGCCAATCAGGTACCCTAGTGTTTTTGTTTTTAAGGTAACATTTTAATAATAACATGAGATACGTACTAGTTTTAATGATGATAAATCAACTTTAAGATAAAAGGTAGTGGGGCGCCTGGGTGGCTCAGTGGGTTAAAGCCTCTGCCTTCGGCTCAGGTCATGATCCCAGGGTCCTGGGATCAAGCCCCACATGCGGCTCTCTGCTCAGCGGGGAGCCTGCTTCCTCCTCTCTCTCTATCTGCCTCTACTTGTGACTTCTGTTAAATAAATAAATAAATATATATTTAAAAAAAAAAGATAAAAGGTAGTAAACAAATGATTGTAAAGGACCAAGGAAATGAAAAAAACACATAGTAAATGCAGTCCACGATGAACATACACCTTGTAGTTAAGCCATTATATGTAATTTTTCTTCTCATTGTATTTGTATTTTATTTTTAAAAAATTTTTTAAAGCTTTTTTCTTTCTCACTTTCTCCCTTTCATTTTATTTAAGTAATCTCTACACCCAACATGGAGCTCAAACTCACGACCCTAAGATCAGGAGTCCTATGCTTCCCCAACTGAGGCAGACAGGTGCCCCATAAAATTTATTATTTCTTAGTAATCTCTACACCAGTATGGGGCTCAAACTCAGGACCCCAAGATCAAACGTTGCATGCTTTTCCTCCTGAGCCAGCCAGGCACCCCAGTGTCTTTGTATTTTCAAAGGGTTTTTTAATTTTCACTTTTCAGAACCAATATTGATTCTGAGAAGTTCATTATTTACAAAAGACATATCTGGGTCAGCTGGTTGTCGCTTGTGTAAGAAACTGCTGAAATTTCCAATGGGCTCTCAGTGTTCCCTTTTCAAAACAAGTGCATTCAAAGCAGAAATTTTCTTATTAATTTCTCTTTCCTTTGATATTTATTTATATTTTATTTTTTAAACCCAGGCCATGTCTGAAAGGATTTGGGCATGGAGAAAATTTTCACAAAATTCACAGAGTTAATTTTACAAAAGTTAACTTGTTGAGTCAGCTTATGTGTTGAGAATGACCTGCTAAGCTACATAAGGTGGGGACGGGTGTATTAGGTATTTGTTCAAGAGAAACAAAACCAATAGGATAGATATAGATTTGAGGAATTTGCCCACATGATTATGTCAGCCGGCAAGTCCAGAATCTGCAGGGCCAGTGTCCCAGTTTTGACTCTGAAGGCCTGAAGCTGCTGTAGAGCCTGCGTCCCAGTTCAGCTGTCGGGCAGGAGAATTCGTGCTCATTGAGGGGAAGAGGGGATTGAGGGCATGGGGTTGGGGGAGGGTCGGTCTTTCGTTTGATTGAGTGAGGCCCACTCACATTACAGAAGACTATTTGCTTTACTTGGTTTACTTATTTAAACATTAGTCTCATCCAAAAACACCCTCAGAGAAACACCTAGAATAGTGTTTGACCAAGTATCAGGACACACCATGGCTCAGTCAAGTTGACCTAAAATTGGGCATCACAATGGGAAAGAAAGCCTTGCCTGTACCTTGACCTAGGGTGTCCTTCAAGTTCCCTTTGGACTGGGAAGGTCTGGAAGTGCACTACAGCCCATGCTCAGCTGATGGGTTAGTAGGACATCTATGAAGCAGCGAGCAAATTATGCCTTTTGTCTTACTAGTTTCAAAGGAACCAAAAACCATGAAGCGTTGTGTCCAGTCTGCCGCTCTGTTCTCTAGTGGCAGACGTTGGTTCCTTGTGAGGTCTATAAAGGGAGGATCTGTTCCAAGCCTGTCTCCTGGTGTTGGAGATGGTTGCCTTCTCCCTGCTCTTCCTCCCATCCTCCTCCCCCTGCATGGGTCTCTGTGTCCAAATTTCCCCATTTGTAAGGACATCAGTTATATTGGGTTAGGATCTGCTATAGACTGAATGTTCGTGTCCCTCTAAAGTTTTGAAGCCTAATCCCCGACCTGATACTATGGGGAACTGGGGGCCTTTGGGCAGTAGTTATAAGTGGAATCAGCACCCTTATGAAAGAGACCCCAAGGAACTCCCTCAGTCCTTCCACCATGTAAGGACACAGTGAAAAGTGGCCAAGAAGCACAAGGAAGCAGGCCCTCCCCAGACACCACCTGCAGGCACCTTGATCTTGGACTTCCCAGCCTCCAGAACTGTGAGAAATCAGTGTTTATTGTATAAGTCACCCATTCTCTGGTATTTTTGCCATAATAGCCCAAACGAGTAGGGTTGTACCCTATCGTGTTCACTTGATTGCCTCTGTAAAGACCCTATCTTCAAATAAGGTCACGTTGTGAGATACTGTGAGTTAGGACTTCAACCTATGAGGGGGTGGGGCACACAGTTTAACCCATAACAGAAAGCATTCAGCTTTCCCAGTCTGCCCTACTCTGCGGCTTGTCCTCACGTCAAAGCGGGAATACCCAGCACACACTCCAGGACTGTTTGGAGCAAGTACCAGAGCAGTCCGGCGGTATGTGTGCGCTTTTCCTTTTTTGTGCTCATGTTGTTTCAACTGTATTGCATTAGAAGCAGAGCTAAGCGGTTCCTACATTTCAAAAGGGCTCTCATGCGGCTCTCGATCCTAAGGTCCCAAGTTCTAGCCCCATATTGGGCACAGAGCTTACTTCCAAAAAGTTTGAAAAGGCTCTCAAGAGGAGAAAAACCCTTTTCCTTGAAAATCTGTTCATCTTGTTCTTAATGAAAGCAATACATTCTTTTAGTTTTTTTACTGTAATATTTATTTTTTAATTGTTATGATTATTTCTTTTTTAAAATTAACATATAATGTATGATTGGTTTCAAAGGTAGAGGTCAGTGATTCATCCATCTTATATAATGTCCAGTGCTCATTACATCACACACCCTCCTTAATGCCCATCCCCCAGTTGCCCCATCCCCCCATCCCCCCACCCCCCCCCCCCCCGCAACCCCCCGTTTGGTTCCCTATGATTAGAGTCTCATAGTTTATCTCCCTCTCTGATTTCATCTTGTTTTATTCTTTTTCTCTCTTCCCCTATGCTCCTCTGTTTTGTTTCTTAAATTCCACATATCAGTGAAATCATTTGATAATTGTCCTTCTCTAACTTATTTTACTTAGCATAATACCCTCTAATTCCATCTACGTTATTGAAAATGGGAAGATTTCATTTTTGACGGCTGAGTAGTATTCTATTGTATATCTATACCACATCTTTTTTTTTTTTTTAAAGATTTTATTTATTTGAGAGAAAGAGAAAGAGAGAAAGCATGGGGGTGCGGGGAGGTCAGAGGGAGAAGCAGACCGCTGAGCAAGAAGCCAGATACGGGACTCAATTCTGGGATCATGACCTGAGCCAACGGAAGACCTGAGCCACTCAGACACCCTATACCACATCTTATTTATCCATTCATCTGTTGATGGATATCTGGGCTCTTTCCATAGTTTGGCTATTGTGGACATTGCTGCTATGAACATTGGGGCGTGTGTGCCCCTTCAGATCACTACGTTTGTATCTTTGGGGTAAATACCCAGTAGTGCGATTGCTGGGTCATAGGTTAGCTCTCTTTTCAACTTAAGGGTTGAAATAAGGAATAAGGAGCCTCCATAGTTTCCCAGAGTGGTTACACCAGTTTGCTTTTCCACCAACAGTGTAGGAGGGTTCCCCTTTCTCCACATCCTTGCCAACATCTGTGGTTTCTTGACTTGTTAATTTTAGCCATTCAGACTGGTGTGAGGTGGGATCTCATTGTGGTTTTGATTTGTATTTCCCTGATGCCACATGATGTGGAGCATTTTTTCATGTCTCTGTTGACCATTTTATGTCTTCTTTGGAGAAACGTCTCTTCATGCCTTTGCCCATTTCTTGACTGAATTTTTTTGGTTTTGGGTGTTGATATTTGCAAATATCTTCTCCCATTCTGTTGGTTGTCTTTTGGTTTTGTCTACTGTTTCCTTAGTGGTGCAAAAGCTTTCTATCTTGATGAAATCCCAATAGTTCATTTTTGCCTTTGTTTCCCTTGCCTTTGGAGACGTGTCTAGCAAGAAGTTGCTACAGCCAAGGTGGAAGAGGTTGCTGCCTGTGTGCTCCTCTAGGGTTTTGATGGATTCCTATCTCATATTTAGCTCTTTCATCCATTTTGAGTCTGTCTTTGTGTGTGGTGTAAGATAGTGGTTCAGTTTCATTCTTCTGCAGGTGGCTGTCCAATTTTTACACCACCATTTGTTGAAGAGACTGTCCTTCTTTTTTTAAATATTTGGAAGAATTCCCCTGGGAAGGCATCTGGCCCTGGACTGTTGTTTGTTGGGACATTTTTGATTACTGCTTCGATTTCCTTGCTGGTGATGGGTCTGTTCAGGTTTTCTATTTTGGTATTTTCTTGTTTTGGTAGTTTATATGTCCCTAGGAATGTGTCCATTTCTTCCAGATTGTCAAATTTGTTAGCATATAGTTACTCATTATATGTTCTTATAATTGTATTTCTTTGGTGTTGGCCGTGATCTCTCCACTTTCATTCATGATTTTATTTATTTGGGTCCTTTCTCTTTTATTTTTGATAAGTCTGGCCAGGGGTTTATCAGTCTTACTAATTTTTTCAAAGAACTATTGCCTGGTTTTGTTAATCTGTTCTACTGCCCTTTTGATTTCTGTTTCATTGATATCTGCTCTGATGTTTGTTATTTCTCTTCTCCTCCTTGGTGTAGGCTTTATTTGCTATTCTTTTTCCAGTTCCTATAGTGCAAGATTAGGTTGTGAATTTGAGACCCTTGTTGTTTCTTGAGAAGAGCTTGTATTGCTATACACTTCCCTTTTAGGATTACCTTTGTTGCATTGCAAAGGTTTTGAACAGTTGTGTTTTCATTTTCATTTGTTTCCATAAATTTTTAAAATTCTTCCTTAATTTCCTGGTTGACCCATTCATTCTTTAGTAGGATGCTCTTTAGTCTCCATGTATTTGAGTTCTTTCCAAATTTCCTCTTGTGATTGAGTTCTAGTTTCAAAGCGTCATGGTCTGAAAATATGCAGGGAATAATCTCAGACTTTTGGTACCAGTTGAGACCTGATTTGTGACCCAGCATGTGATCTATTCTGGAGAATAGTTCCGTGTAAGAAGGATAATAGTTCCAACAGAGAAGAATATATATATACAAAAATAAAATTAAAGACAATGAAAGGATAGATTGTAATGGTAAAAATGAAAATTGAAAGACAAGAAAAACCAAAGAGGAAAAAAACAACAACAAAAGGGAAGGGATATAAACAGACAGGTGACTAGAACAGAGCAATACACTAATTCCTGAGTGTATTTGGGTCAGCTTCTTAGAGAAGACTACATCTCAAAATTGTAAAGAAAGAAAAACTTACATACATACGAAAATAAAACTAAACCCATTGAAAAAGTAGGATGTAACTCTAAAGATGAAAATTAAAAGACTTTAACCAAAAAAAAAGGAAGAAGAAAAAAGAAAAAAAGAATATGATCAGACAGGTGAATAGAACAGAGCCATAGATTTTGGGTGTATTTTGGTCTGCTAGAAGAAACTGTATCCCAAAATCGTAAAGAACGAAAAGCTTTTGTATATACAAAAATAAAATCAAATACAATGAAGGGATAGAATGTAACTATAAAAATGAAAATTAAAAAGGATTTTAAAAAAGAGTTGATAAGAAATTGGTTGAAAAAGAAAAGAGAAAAAAAGTTTTGAAAATTAACTTGGAAAGACAAAAATCATGGGAAAAAAACCATGAATTCTATGTATTGCTTTCCTCTAGCTCTGGAGTTCTGCAGTTCTCATTAATCAGTGAACTTGATCTTGGTTGTTCTTGCTGATCTTCTGGGGGAGGGGCCTGTTGCAGTGATTCTCAAATGTCTTTGCCCGAGGCAGAATTACGCTGCCCTCGCCAGGGGCTAGGCTGGGAGCTTTTGTTCCCTGAACGCTTTCTGTAGAGCTTTGGAGGACGGGAATGAAAATGGTGGCCTCCCAGTCTCCAGTCCAGAGGAGCTGAGAACTCGGGGCCCCACTCCCCCGTGTGCCCTTGGAGAAAGGCCGTCAATCCCTCCCATCTTCCTGGTCTCCAGCTACATTCTGAGCTCACCCGGCCTGTGACTAAGCGTTTCTGTCTCTGGCACTCGGCCCCATTTGGAGTCTCCAAACCCAGCAGATTCCTGCTGTGTGTTCCCATGCCACTCCTCCCAGAGGCGGAAGGTGAGTCTCCCGGATCTGCCACTTGTGGGGTCCCTGCTCTTCGAGCAGGGACCCTCCTATGCCGGGGATCATGGTTTAAGGTAACCCTGAGCGGAGAGCCCCTGCCTCAGCTCCCTGATTACAGCCGGCTTCCCCCTGCTGCAATCAGGCACCCCCAGTCTTCCTGTGACCCTGGGGATCCTGAGACTACCCTGAACCACCTAGGATTCCACCCAGCTTCGCCCCCTGAGCAATATCCCTCACTGGAGCAGGCTTCTAAGAGTTCTGGTTTTGTGCTCCGCAGCTCTCTCACCTGCTGGGAGCCGGCTGACAGAGCCCCCCGCCACCTCCCTGTGATTTATCTTCCCATATACGGCCTCCGATTCACTTCTCCGCACGCCCTAGCTTACAGAAAGTGGTCACTTGTCTGTTCGCAGAGTCGAAGCTGTTCTTTCTTCGATCTCCGGTTGAGCTCACAGGTGTTCAGAATGATCCGGCAGTGATCTAGTGGAATTCCTGGGACCCGGCGAAACTAAGGTCTCCTCCTCCCCCACCATCTTGGACTCTTCCGTCAATGTTTATTTATTTGCTTATTTTAGCAATCTCTGCACCCAACATGGGGCATGAACTCTCGACCCCGAGATCAAGAGTTGCATGCCCTTCTAAGTGAGCCAGCCAGTGCCCCAAAAGAATAATTTTTGAGCGAGTTTTGAAGATGAGGTCAGAATTTCAGCTTTTGACATCCTACCTCACCAGTCTCAGGAAGTTCTGACTCCTTGGTAACATGTTTATGAACACACAACACGTGTCTCCATAACAGACCTGTCAGGAAATTTGGGGTAAATAAATGTAAACATAATACAGGAGGTACAGGATTTATTCATGGACACTAGGAACAAGTGGGAGGCTTATGAAAATAATAGCATATATGAAAAAAAAAAGCAATAAAAATTTTGAGGGAAAGCTTAGGACTAGCTCAAAGGGAAATGGCCATACTTGAGTTTGGAAGAGGGAAGGAGACCTTCTGGGTGTACAGCTTTCCCAGTGCAGGAACAGGTGTGGTCAGTAAACCAGATTACATTTCCCAGTTTCCGTAGCTCTTGGGAATAGGCTTCCAGCAGCAGTGAGAGAACAATTCTAGTCTGTTTGGAGAATTACATCTGTTATTATAGGTTTTAACTTAGAAGAACATCTCAGGCTGCACGTAGCAGACATAAACTGGTTAACTTCAGGATAAGGGGGAGGTGCCTGAGATGAGAAGGGAAGAAACTATGGCGGGGGGGGGGGACAACTTTAGGGACTGGACAGCAGGAGTCCTTACCTGTGTCTCCAGGATCCTGCCGTCCATGTGGTGATAGACTCTGCGTCCCGGTGAGGGCTGCTTCAGGTGTTAAGAAATAAAGCACGATCACGAAACCTCACCACCCTTATGGGCCGGAGGGGAAATGGCTATGAATAAACTTAGAGTGCACCTTTTAGTTGAGCCAGGGAAAGGTTCTTCAGTCACTGAGCACTAAACCTGCCCATTCCTTCTCGTCTGCAAAGTAGGATGAGAATAGAGCTGTTTCTCAGGAAGGTGAAACATGGTGACCAGCCCAGAAAGTGAGCCCAGAGTACTGAAAGCGGAAAATGCAGGGATATAATTCAGGTTCTCAAAAGTAGTTGAGGCCAAGGACACTTTTTGAGGGTCAAGGAAACGTTCTGTGTCTTGACCGTGGTGGTGGTTACGCAACTCTGTGTAATTACCCAAACTCATAAACTGTGCACTTGAAAAGGTGATTCTATCGTATGTAAGTTATATTGCAGTAAAGCCAGAAGATGAAGACGCTGCGGTAATGTAGGCAGGTCCCTAGAGACCCCGCCTGGATGCTGGGGAGAGTGTGGATAGAAGGCCCGCACCCAGGGAAGGTTAGGGCCCACCTTGTCCGCCGCTGAGTGTCCGTGCGTCGGAGGATAACAGCCTGGAAGGCAAACAGAGCTTGGCTGAAGGGACGGTCAGGTGGCCCAGAGCCCGGGAAAAGTCAGCAAAGTTGATGTCAGAACAGCTGAAATCCTTAAAGGCGTCCTTAAAGCCATGTCATCTCATTCCGCGGCCGTATAACTTCAATCCTATCTTAACGTCTGTCTCTTATGACACATTCCACATATGCCATTTCACAAAACCTGCGAGGTGAACAGTGCACCTGCGACCAGAGGGACCGAGAGCAGGGGGGCTGCTGTCAGGACACGTGCCGGGCACCAACCGATCACCTCGTGGCTCCAGATTCACTGACGGTCCCGGAGGGAAGATTTCCAAGTTCCTCGGTGACTTTTGCTAATGTCACTCCCCTGCCGGTGAGGTCTGGATCCCAGAGAGGAGGAAATTCCGGAGGCGCTCTTCCTCGGCACCCACGGAAGCAAAGAGAACGCCAGGGCTGCAGCAGGAGCGGCTCTCGTCCCGCTCGCCGAAACACGTTCAGGGCAGACCCGCCTGTGCTGAGATCTGGACCTTGCTGGAGAGGGCATGCCAGAGGCGGGGAAGTCCTGTGGTGCTTCGCCCAAGGAACTTGCTGGAAATCTCTGTGGGCTTGCCTGAAAGCCACCCTCAAGGGCACCACATGAAGCTGCCCACTGGAAGGTGTCTCCCCGAGGCCAGAGCCATTGTATTGCAATAGTGCCCTGGGGGCGGCCGGGAGGGGACAGGGAACCTTTGGCTGCTGGGTGCCGAGCAGCTCTGTCTGCAGCCGTCCCTCACCAGCACCACCGGTTTTAGCAGGAAAACTGGGAATGTAGTATGTAGTTTACTCAGCAAAATTTCCTTCTACTTATCAACTACCAGGACCACTGCTGTGCTGATGAGTTACCTCTTCCAGTGACCTCGGGGAGTGCCGGAGTCTGTGCACCTGTGCGCTCATGCAGAGATACTTTATCTCCTTTAGATCTCGGTTCTGACCAAGCCCTTCCCTCCAAGAAGTAGGATGAGTAGCTCGTTTTAAATCAGATTGTCTTTTCGGTCTCCCTAGAGTGGAGTTTATTGTGTATTACTTATTATGCCCGAGAGACTAGATCCACATGGCCCAGAGGCTGTCAGGAAACTAGAATTCCTTCGTCTCAGTGCCCAGTCATCTCACTTAGGCACTGGGCAGCTAGTAGGGAAACTGCGTGCGACTCCCTAGGCTTGGGGAAGCTCCCAAAGGTCATCACCCTCGGTGAAACTGCCATCTGAGAAAACGGTGGGGAGTGTGGACTCGTCACACTCTCTCTGCTCCTAAATTTCCTAATATGAGAATGTCAGGAGTTCAGAGTTCATTTTCCAGATCGCCAGGGTTATACTTTAGAAATGAAGACTCACTGGGTTGGTCCTGGAAATCTCTTTAAAGGTAAAGGTACCACCTATGAAGTATTCTTGTTCTGAAATTGAATCTGAATTGGAAATCTATTGCCAGTTTAAGGAAATACTGAAGATAGAGAATTATGTTAAACACCACGGGGATGCCATCCACAAAATCCAAAGTGTAGGAAATTCTACAGGACACATAACCTATGTTTTCCCAACAATTAAATAGCAAGATTAAAAAAAAAAAGTAGCAGGAAGGATTTGTAGAGTATAAGAAAAAATATTAACAAATGCAACTTGTGGATCTTGTTTGAATTAACCAACTATAAAAAAATAATAAGGGAAATCGGAACTCTCTGATGACGTTAAGATATTAGGTATAACAGTGGTATTGTGGGGTATCACTCTAATGGTTTTTTATCTGTAAATAGTACTTAGAGATTAATGGTCTGATACTTGCTTTGACATAAATCAATGTAGGCAGGAAGGATAAATGTATAAATCAGGTATTCTTAACATGGATACCATGGACATTTGGGGCCAGATAACCCTTACTGTGGAGCGGCTCTGGCCTCTACCCACTTGATGCCAGGAGCTCCCCTCAGTGGCGAGGGGCAGAAATGCAGACACTGAGCGGCACCTCGCCGGCTCCCTCTATGGAGTGTGCGACTCTTGATCTCGGGTCTGTAAGTTCTAGCCTGTGTTGAGTATAGAGATTACTTAAAAATTTAAAAAAAAAATCTTTATTTTTTAAAAGATTTTGTTTATTTTGGGGCACCCGGGTGGCTCAGTCGTTAAGCATCTGCCTTCGGCTCAGGTCATGATCCCAGGGTCCTGGGATCGAGCCCTGCATCGGGCTCCCTGCTTAGCATGAAGCCTGCTTCTCCCTCTCCCTCTCCCCCTGCTTGTGTTCCCTCTCTCGCTTTCTGTCTCTTTGTTAAATAAATAAATAAAATCTTTAAAAATTTTATATTTTTATTTGAGAGAGAGAGCACAAGGTGGGGGGAGAGGGAGAAGGAGAAGCAGGCTCCCTCCTGACCCCACCTCAGGGCTCAATCCCAGGACCCCAAGATCATGACCTGAGCTGAAGGCAGATGCTCAGCCAGCTGAGTCACCCAGGCAGGCCCAAAATAAAAAATCTTAAAAAAAAAAATGCAGACATTGACAAATAACCCCTATGGGGAAAATCACAGTTAAGAGCCGTCAGTCTAAATAAAACAGTATTGACCTTGTGTTGATAACCATTGAGTAAATTATGGTTTATCTACACAATATTACACACAAAGAATTAGGGAGATCTCTGAAATGGAGAATTCCCATGATATGCCATTAAATGAAAAGAGTGGAATGAGAGTATATATAGCATTCTACCTTTATTGAAGAAAGCAATGAGAATATACGTCTGTACTTTTATCTTCATAAAAAAGAAACACAGAGAAGCTCAATCAGAAGCTAATGGAAATGGAATATGGTTATTTAATGGGAGCAGGAAGGGATGTCTGGGTGGCTCAGTCATGTTAAGTGTCTGCCTTGGCTCAGGTCATGATCCCAGGGTCCTGGGATCAAGTCCCACGTCGGGCTCAGTGGGGAGCCAGCTTCTTCTGCCTGCCACTCCCTCCGCTTGGGCACTCGAGCTCTCTCTCTATCTGACAGATAAAAATAAAATGTTAAAAAAAAAATAATAATGGGGGAGCGGGGGAGGAGTGAGACTTTTGAACATCTATTTCTGTACTCTTGAACTATGTAAATATTTCACAAATGGAAAAAATAAACAAAAACTGTATTAATGATATGGATATTGAAGCTTTTAGAGGGAAATAAGCCAATATCTGCAGTTTATTTAAAAAATTCTCTCTGCTCAGTGGGGAGCCTGCTTCTCCCTCTCTTTCTCCGCATGCCGGCTGCTCTGCCTGCTGTTTGTGCTCTCTCTCTCTCTCTCTGTCAAATAAATAAAATATTTTAAAAATGCTTCAAAAACATAAAATAGGTGGATGGATATGGGGATGTTTAGATGAATGTGGTGAAGCAAATAGAGTAAAATGCTAATGGTGGACTCTAGGGAATGGGTGTACAGATGCTTCCTGTAAACCCTTTTTCAGCTTACCTGTTTGAAAATTTTATAATAAAATGTTGGAAAAAATTAAGTGAAAAAGAAGGAACAAAAGCAAACCCTGAAACAATCCTGTGTATTAAGTTGGTAACTTAACCACAGAAAAAAGAATTAATTCAATTACATTTTGAACACAGTATTCTGTGGACTCAATGTTTTGTTTTGTTTTGTTTTGTTTTGTTTTGTTTTGTTTTGTTTGAGAGAGAATGAGCAGTGGGGAGGGGCCGAGGGAGAGAGAGAAGCAAACACCCTGAGCAGGGAGTCCAGTGTGGAGCGTGATCCCAGGACCCAGAGAACATGAGCCAAAGGCAGTCGCTTTGAGCCACCCAGATACCCGAGTGGAATGTATTTTAAAGACAAAAAGTTTCAAAAAAGTCTTGAACTTTCTGTATTAGAAATTTCCATTGACTTCATGATAATCAGATCAGTCAGCTCTCCTGAGTCACGACAAATACCAGGCCAACGGAATTCTTCCTGAAAGAGCGGTTTGGGTTCAGTTTCACAATGTTAATAACCTTATTCTCAATAATTTACTCAGTAGTCCTGGCATGTAGTTCTGGAAAGAATTCTTATATTGCCCACTAGGTGGCAGTACTGTCTAACATAACTGAAGGAGAAACACTCCTTCTGACAAGCTGAATACTGTATTGTAATTTTCTCACCTATTGACGAACTATACTTTCATTAATATCTCTGTACTGTTCTTTAGAATTTGAGCAACAAAAGTAATAGATCCTACTTCCGAATTCAGAATCACTGGATGGGTAGGGACCTCCAGAGTTCAGCCCATCCTTTTATCTACCTCCAAATTTACCCTCCTACTCTATTTTTTCTCTGCCCCAGAAATAGGACGTTTCTCAAAGTTCTGTTCCAACATTTAGCATAAAGTCAAGTGGTTCATTCAGTGATGTTTCCATTCATTCTTCAAAGAGCAAACACTTTCAGAGTAATGACCGTATGCTCGTAGCACTCAATGTCAAGGCTGTGACGGCTCCTGCAGACACAGTCCTGCTGGCCTCGAGGAGCTTATTGTCCCTCGCCCAAAACAGGAGTTGCTGTGGCTCCTATAGCATGGCTCGCTCTGTTCTGCTCCGCTCAAGCAGAGGAACGACCTTACAACCATTAGACGTGGAGGCCCCAGTTGGGGAGAAAAGACAAGGGAGCATCACGAGGCGTAGTGAGAAATGCATGGTAGTCAGTAGAGGGCGCTGTGAGGCCCACTACTAGCCGGTCAGAGTAGTCCAGGAAGATGTCTCAGATGAAGGGACACTGTAAACTGAGACCTGAAGCTCAGGGAACCAGTGGAATGGGGCAGCGGAGGGGATGGAGTGGGGTGAGAAGGGAGGGACTCTGCAGGTTGCACAAGTTGGAGGGGGAGGGATACCATCCTACTCTGATCCGTGTCACCAACACACTCTGGCACAGTTGACTTAGATTACACCTCCCTCAATCTAATGTTGTCACACGATGTGGCCTTGAATCTTCCCACTTCTTTGAGTCTAGGTGTCCTCACTCTGAAGGTAACTGAGATCCCTCAGGGACATTGTGGGGCGGGAGATGTAAGGGTCTCAGTGTCTCAGTCTGAGGACCTCTGATTTGTAAGACACAGACCAAGAAGAGAGCAACCCAAGAGGCAGGATAAAGCAGGCGAGCACGGGCTCTTAGAGATGGGTACAGCGGTCACGCTGCAGTGGCTTGAGGACAGAGGAGCAGGTGAACCTGTGGAACCAGCAAGCACAGAAAACTCTAGAGGAATCTGGCAGGGGAGGGAAGACAAGACAGGGAGAGGCCTGAGCATGTTTACCTGCTGCTAGAGAGGAGCGAGGAGACAGGGAGAGGGTGCAGGGGTCAAAGAAGCCAGTGCGGCAGCTGGGACGGCCGGAGAGCCTGGGAGCTGAACACAGGGACTGGTAGGGGGATGCCCAAAGGTGCACTGAGCTCATTAAACACCCAGACTGGATTTTTTTTTAAGTTTTTTTGTTTTTTGTTTTGTTTTGTTTTTTGAGAGAGAGAGAAAGAACAGAGGGAGAGGGAGAAGCACACTTCTCCCTGAACACAGATCCAGATGCAGGGCTCGATCCCAGGATCCTGAGATCGTGACCTGAGCCGAAGGCAGACACTCAACCAAATGAGCCACCCAGATGCCCTTGGATTTTTTTTTTTTTAAGACTTTATTTTTTTAGAGCAATTTTGAGTTCACAGCAAAATTGGCCACAGGTACAGACTTTTCCCAAATGCCCTCTGCCCCCATCCCCCGTTGTCAGCATCCAGGGTGGGAGTGGTACGTTTGTTACGATTCATGAGTCTACTTTGGTGCATCTTTATCACCCAAAGTCCATAGTTTGTTCACCTGGGGCTTTCCTCTTGGTGGCGCACATTCTCGGATTTGGACCAGTGGGCAGTGATGTGTGTACGTCACACCAGACAGAGTATTTTCACTGCCCTAAAAGGCGTCTGTGCCCCGCCTGTTCATCACTCCCTTTCCACACCCCCTGGCAACCACTCATCCTTTTGCTGTCTCCATAGTTTGGCCTTTTCCACAGCGTCATTCAGTTGGAAGCAAACAATACGTAGCCTTTTCAGATTGGCTTCTTTCAGTTAGTAATAAACATTTAAGTTTCCTCCCTGTCTTTCCATGACTCATTTCTTCTCAGTCCTGAATAATATTCCATTGTCTGGATGTACCAGTTTACTTAGAGTGGATCTTTTCTAACGAATGTTATTTTTAGGAATCATGAAATGAAGCAAATAGTAAAATGACCAGAAAGTAAATGCAGAAACTGCAAATTTTCTGCTTTGAAATTTGTACATACCTGAGTAAGAAAAAAAATTTTGATAAAAAAATTACAGAACGGAAAAGTAATACTTTGATACTTTTGTATTGCATGCAAAACATACAATTTAGGGGAAAATATTAAATGGTGCGACTGGGTATGTTCTTTTTTTTTTTTTTTTAAAGGAGGGGCAGGGCAGGGAGGGAGAGAAAGAATCTTGAGGAGCCTACACAGCCAGCGAGGAGCCCTGTGGGGCTTAATCTCAGGATCTGAGATCACAGCCTAAGCTGAAACCAAGAGCCTGATGCTCAACCTGAGCCCCCCCCCAGGTGCCCCAGACTGGTTATGAGTCACTTTCCAGTTTTAATCAATTAATTAAAAAAGAGGAAAGGCCAACTTTATTTTTCTTTTTTAGGAAATGTCCACTTTAAAGATTTTACTCAAATTCAGTAAAATGTTGCAAGTATGAACTAAAATTTGTACTTACCAAACACATTTATCACACTTCTCCATTTGCACTGTTTGACAGTTTTGAGTTTGAGACACAGATAAAAAATCCAGGTAGTCCCAAAAAAATGGCAGAATTGAAGTTCCTCAAATTCTGTCTATCTATCTATCTATCTATATATATATTTTTTTTTTTAAGATTTTTATTTTTTTGAGAGTACAAGCAAGGGGAGTGGCCGGCAGAGGGAGAAGCAGGCTCCTCACTGAGCAGGGAGTCTGATGCGGGACTCGATCCCAGGACCCGGGATCATGACCTGAGCCAAAGGCAGACACTTAACTAACTGAGCCACCCAGGTGCCTATATTTATAATTACTGTGCTATCACTTTTTTTTCTCAATTTAGTATTTAAAAGCAAAAATACAATACAGCAGGGCTGGAGACAGGCACTGTACCCAAAGTGAACTGTGATTCCCCTGGGCACGTGCTCTCCAAACCAGCTGTGTGTGGCTTCGGTGGGTGTGTGTGATGCCAGCCACTGGGAGGTTCTCTGAATAGAGAGGACAGTGGTTATTAAAGGAATAGTAAGAAGTGCTCATTTCAAGTTTATACATCTGTATTAGGAAAACCCAAGGGTAACTGCCACAGTTGTTTGGAACTAACCAGCTAAAGATTGTTCAGGGGGGGTGGTATTTTATGTGATGCTGTTTAGAATCGCCGGCCCGCGGTGAGGTTTGAAGACCAGCAACTCGGTTTGGACAGCTATGCAGTCCGCTCAGGTGCAGGCACGAGGGTGTCCTGTAACACCGTCCTGTCCCCCCAGGTCAGCCAGGTGGACATGCTTCCCTGGGGCAGAAGGAAAGGCTGAAACGAGGCTTAGCAAGGCGCACGCTTGCTATGGAGGAGAGGTGGGTAGGAGCAATACCCCCTGGGAGAGAGGGGAAACTGATGCAGACTTGTCCCCGTGGGGGACTATTAAGACTCACAGACACTGCGAGGAAAGACACATGTGGCGGTACGTGGCACAGAGGTGCAGGGCCTGGAAACGGTATAGGAGCCCCCCTCAGCTGCTGACCAGCCGCTCTGGGCCTCAGCACTTCCAAAGCTGAGATTAGCAACAGGCCTCTGAGAACTGAGTGAATAACCCGAGGGGTTTTATTTTTTAATTTTAGTTTTAAGTGATCTCTACCCGCAATGTTGAGTTCGAACTCATGACCCTGAGATCAAGAGTTGCACATTCCACCGACTGAGCCAGCCAGGTGGCCCAAATAAGCTGAGTTTCTGAGGCTCCTCTGAGTACACCTAAGCAGTGGTGGGCCCTAGAGAGGGGAGCGCCTGACGGGGTGGGTCTACCAGTGTTCCCCGGCATGAGCCTCCCCACTGGGAAGAGAGTCACCGTACCCTCCTCTTGGAGGTTCTTCTTCTGCCCCAGCTGCGTTGGGCTCCTGCCCGGACAGCAGGGCTGGCTTCTGGCAGAGAGCACAAACCACAGACATTTTATGTAGAAACTCTGTGTTTGGGATGACTTTCCTCAGAAAGGTCTAGGGACTTGCCAAGAGCCTAGAGCCCCATGAAAATGCTCTTAGGGACAATAGAAATGGTTAGAGTTGTTGTGCAGAGAAGAGAGAGGAAGCACGGGATTCAGGACCCAGTGGAGGTTGAAGACTGCTTTTGCCAAAGCTTCGAGTTGCTTTTCTGTTGACTTCCGTGGAGAAGGAGGACACATTGTTACCCTTCTCTAAGTCCAGGTTGGGAACGTTTTTTCTCTACAGGGATAGAGATTAAACATTTTAGGCTTTCTTTATTGCATCCCGTTTGTTTGTTTTTACAACCCTTAAGAAAAGGAAAATCATTCTAAGTCTCAGGCAAGTCAAAAACAGGCCATGACCATGTTTTGCTGACCTTCAGAGAGTTGGCACATTCTTAAACTGAAGAGAAATCACAAGGAATGAATCTATCAGAGAGAGCAAAGTTGCTTTCTAACCTCCTGAGAAAGGCAGTTTTCTTGCAGGAAACTTGATGAAAATTTGAAAAGGGTGTGTGCAGGAATAACTTTCTTCCTACCAGAGTGAAAAAGAAAAGAGAGTTGTTGTGGCAAGCAAGGTACATCTGAGCAGGCGTAGGAGACACGAGAAGAGCCACGGCCGGGCTACCCTCCGTGGAAAGGAGAAGCGGGGGACGTTACAGGGTGTCTTGTTTGTCTTAGAGATTTGCTAATGCAACTTTTTTCCTTTGGGGAATGTATGGGTTAGATATGAAATAGATGTATGGAAAATAGACTGAAAAAGAAATTCAGTAAAAAGAAACCGCATATATCCCCAACTATGTTTATGTTGGGCTCAAGACCTCGGAGTGTTTAAGAAAATGAGGAACATAAGCTCCAGTCCCAATCGTCTATGAAGTTGGAAAGAGGAGGAAGGCATCTAAAGGACCAGTGTTGAGTACAGAGTTTTCTCAGCTCAGGATTTTAAAAGGTGTGTAGAAAAGAGGAAAGGGGGAGTACCTTCCTCAGAATGAATTCAGTGTGAGCGGAAACCGGCACTGTGTTGTGAGAGGAGAACAGAGGGTTCTCTCCTCCTGCTCAGAAGCTGAAGCTCGCTGACGTGAGCAGCGAGGGCTGGGTCAGGACTGGCGGCATCCTGTGGGCCAGTCCAGGGCAAGATGCTCACAAGAGTCCTCGTGTTACAGAACATTGCTCCTAACTTCAGGATGGTACGAGCAGTGTAAAAACCAAGCACAGGGCCACTCCGAGCAGCTGCTGGGGCCTCGCTCATGAAGCAGGTCCTGGAGGAGGCCCCCAGGACAACCATCTCTGCTCCTTGTAGGTTCTCAGCACAAGTCAACTGCATATAGAAACTAGTACCAGCTCCGTTTCATCTGCACGCGGTTCCCGTAATGGCCTTTTCAGCTCTCTGCTCAGGGTTGCAGGACACAGTTCAGGCTCAGGACCTACATCTTTCTGCCAAGCGGGAGCTGAGATGGCCTGAGGTTCTCTGCAAACAGAGAAGAGAGAAATAGCAATGTCAGACCTGCCTGGAGGGTACCCGGGCAGCGGGAGCAGAGGCGTGCCCCGGTGAGCTGTCCGACGAGCAGAGTACCCCAGGCCGCTAGTCTCAGCTCCTCTAGGTAGACAGCAGGGTGGAGGTGACAGCAGGGAGACTCCGTCCAGGCCTCCCACCCCACCCGGAGCGAAAGGGCTGGTAAAAGCATATTTGGCTTTAAAAAGAAACAGGAGGAGCAGTATTCTCTGCTGCTCTGATGGTATTAGCCTAAATGCTGAGAGACAGCACTAAGCCAGGGAAACAGCCCAGTATGTCTCTCTACCTCCCTGGTAAAGCAATATTTATAGTAATCTGCAAAGTTTTAACAAAGGAAAGAACTGAAGCCCGGTAAGAGTGTGTAAGAGCATCGGATGGTAACACCGGGGTTTAAAATGCATCCAAGTGTCTAGAACTATACAAAATAGGATAATATGGCAATCGGCCCAAATCCTCTGAGTCATCGTGATTAGTCCTTGAGAAATCAGAGGCCACGCGAGGAGAAACAAAGACTGGGCAAAGAAACAGATCTCAAATTTTGGGGGGGGGAAAAGAGAAAGTTTAATTCTCAAAATAGGAACTCGTAAATTTGAAATTTAAGTTGTTGGTCATATTGTGAGCACAGCACTCCACGAATGGTTCCCAGAGTCGTCTGTAAGAATGACATGGGGACGGAAGGCCACCGTGTCCTGTAAAACAGGTCCCTTCAAGCCAGACCCTCTTTAAAAAGGGGGTTGTGACAGAGACGCAATTAGAGTGCGACATCAGTGGAATAAAACCAGTAATTCCAGCAAAGTGATGAGCAAAACCTAGCGTGTTGTCCTTGGGGACAGGATAAAGAAACGGGGACAGATGAGTCAGCAGTCGAAACCATACAAACTGCGTTGTTAATGTATCCGAGTCGGCCTGTCCTGGTGGTGTCTCGTCTCGCAGATCTGCCCATCACGCACAGCGCGGCGTAGCAGCTTCGTCAGGAATTTCCACGTCGGCACAGGAGATGTGCTCATCAGACTTAAAGATCAGCCTCGTGCTGGGAAGGGATTCCAGCCCGTGTAGACTCACCGCTGTCCCTACAGGCTGCAGTCCTGATGCTGGACCAACAGGTTGATATTTTAGCTAGAATACATGTGGAGAGATGTTTTTAGGTTTGGGGTTGTTGTTGTTGTTGTTGTTGTTTTAAGATTTTTATTTATTTATTTGACAGAGAGACAGCGAGAGAGGGAACACAAGCAGGGGGAGTGGGAGAGGGAGAAGCAGGCTTCCCGCTGAGCAGGGAGTCGATGCAGAGCTTGATCCCAGGATCCTGGGATCATGACCTGAGGAGAAGGCAGATGCTTAACAGCTGAGCCAACAGGTGCCCCCAAGATGTTTTTAGGTTAAAAAATTTTTTGTTGTTGTTGTTGGAGTGGCTGGGTGGTTCAGTGGGTAGAGCGTGTGACTCTTAATTTCAGGGTTGTGGGTTTGAGCCCCAGGTTGGGTGTAGAGATTACTTAAGAATAAATATCTTTTTAAAAAATCACTGAGATTAAAAATAAATAAAAAAGATTTTGTACAAATACAAGAAGGAGGAGACCAGCCTTGGTAGCAACCCATGAAGCAAACAGAAAATGTAGAAGATTGCTTATGCACTAAATGAACTAGTTCTGTAGCTCTACAGTATAATTTTTTTTAAAGATTTTATTTATTTATTTGACAGAGAGAGATCACAAGTAGGCAGAGAGGCAGGCAGAGAGAGATGGAGAAGCAGGCTCCCTGCTGAGCAGAGAGCCCGGTGCAGGACTCGATCCCAGGACGCGGGGATCCTGACCTGAGCCGAAGGCAGAGGCTTTAACCCACTGAGCCACCCAGGCGCCCCTACAGTGTAATTGTTAAAAAGCTAATGTGTTAAGCCAAATTATCAGAAACAAAAGTGATCGTTTATTAAGAAGTTAGAATGAGAGCCCTGGCTCTTGAGCTCGATGGTGAACTAGTGTACAAATCCTAGCTCTGCTGCTTTGGGTGACCTTGGACAAATACCTTAATCTCTTTGTATCCATGTTCCTCTGTTCCTCCCTTTTTAAAAATGAAGGTAATAGTAATATCCATTTAATAGGGTTCTTTTGAATATTCAGAGATGATATGTATAAAACCTTTAGATTAGGGGCGCCTTTAGATTAGTGGCTCAGTCAGTTAAGCATCTGCATTTGTCTCAGGCTGTGATCCCAGGGTCCTGGGATGGAGCCCCAGGTAGGGCTCCCTGCTCAGTGGAGACTCTGCTTGTCCCTCTGCTCTTGTCCCCCCTCCAACCCCCCGCCCCATACTCTCTCTCTCTCTCGTTCACTCACTCTACTCTGCTCTTTCTCAAATAAATAAATAAAACCTTAAAAAAATTTAGATTAGTGTTCTATTAATGTTCCCCGTCATTGTTCAGTTTGGGACACTGTACATGTTTCCCTGTGTGTGTGTTTTTTTATTCAATCACATATTTATTGAAAAATAACACCTATATTAAAATCACATATTTATTAAAAAATCATATGTATATGAAAATACAGAACTAAAAGACTGGTAACCAGAAGATAACCCTTGTTCAGTTTCCTTCATAACTTCCATGTGTATGTACCAGTGGGCACAATGTTCTGCACGTTTGGTTTTCCCCCCACATAAGATGTATCTTTCCATAGCAGCACCTGTAGATGTGCTCTCTTCATCTTTAAGCCACATGGTATTTTGTTGTGTAGATGTACCCTAATTGATGAGCTTGTCTCCACATCCCACTGAGGTTGTATTCAGGCTTTTGTTTTAGCAGACAATGCTGTCCTGGTTTTCCTTAGCGCTCGGACTCCCAGGTTGGACTGACTGCGGTTAAGTCCGGGTACTGTCACCGATTAACTCTGTGGCCCTGTCTTAGCTTCTCGGAACTGTAATCTCCTTAAGTGTAAAATGGCAGTAGTAATCGTGCGGAACTGGTGGGGTTCTTGGGAGGATGAGATGAAAAACGTCTGGGTCGGTCCCTCATACGCGGCAAGCTCTCGACAAAGACAAAATACTGGTATTTTTAAATTTTCCAGCTTGATTTACATTTGAGATTTTCTGCAAGGTGAGTTCTCGGAAGTAAAATTGCTAGATCCAAAGGTGTTCATTTAAGTGCTCGCTTCGGCAGCACATATACCAAAGGTGTTCATTTAAAACCAGTAGATGCGGGGCTCCTGGGTGGCTCAGTCGGGTAAGGGTCACGATCTGGGGTCCCAGGATCGAGCCCCGCATTGGGCTCTCATCTGAGCTGGGAGCCTGCTTCTCCATGATGTCCCACTCCCCCTGCTTGTGTGCTCTCTCGCTCTCCATCAAGTAAATGAATGGAATCTTTAAAAATTAATGAATAAAAATAAAACTGGTAGATAGCACTGATTTGCCTCCGTGTCGGGTCCTCCGCTTGCCCCTCTAGACAGATACACACACCGGTCTCTGCTCTGCTCTGTGCCTTTGGAGGCCGACCTCTGCAGAGCTGTGTCGGTGTCTTCACCCACTGACTTCCAGTCCGGCTCCCTGTGGGAAACAGGAGCGGGATGGCAGGGTCCGGGGAAGGAGCCCCAGGCTTGCTCCCGACCCCTCGCGCCTTGTTTCAGTCAGACCCCCTCCCCCGGCCCCGCGCTGCCACTTCCGCTGCGGCTCGGCCTTGGAGCTTCACCACCCCTGGTAGGGACCCCAGCTCTGAGCACGTCTATAAACCATCCTTCCCTCGGACTTCCTTCAGTTACTCTGTCAATGTGCCATCCGGCTGGCGTGCTAACCGATCTGCATGCCCGCGAATAAGCTATGACAATACTTGTTTTACCATTCTTTTGCCAATATTGTCACATATTTTTTAAGATTTTACCTAAAACTCTCCCTTGTTTATTCTCTTCTGCGCACCAGTGCTATTATTTATCTTTTATCGCAACCCTTCCTGTTGAACTTAAGTGTTTTTTTTGAGGAGTACAGATAAAGATTTATTTGTTTATTGGACTGGGAGAGGAGAGAGCACACGCAGGTGGGCGGGGCAGGGAGAGGGAGAGAGAATCCCAAGCGGACCCCATGCCGAGCGTGGAGCCGGGCTCAGTCCCACAACCCGGAAATCATGACACGAGCCAAAACCGCGCCAGACACTCAACCGACTTTGTCACCCAGCCACCCCTAAAGATTGCATTTTTTTTTAAAGATTTTATTTATTTATTTGACAGAGAGATCACAAGCAGGCAGAGAGGCAGGCAGAGAGAGAGGAGGAAGCAGGTTCCCTGCTGAGCAGAGAGCCCCACGCGGGGCTCGATCCCAGGACCCTGAGATCATGACCCGAGCCGAAGGCAGCAGCCCAACCCACTGAGCCACTCAGGCGCCCCAAGATTGCAGTTTTTAAAAGTAATCTCTACACCCATCATGGGGCTTGAATTTTCAACAATGAGATCAAGAGTCACGCACTCTACGCACGGAGCCAGGGAGGGGCCCTTGAACTCCAGTTTCTTAAAGGCCGTTGGTGAGTCTTACCTCACTGTACTTCAGACCGCTGCAGCAGAACGTCACAGACTGGGGGGCTTATAAAAGATGGAAATTTACTTCTCACGGACTCGGAGGGTGGCAAGCCCAAGATCAAGTGCAGGCAGATTTGGTATCTGCTGAGAACCTGCTTCCTAATTCATGTGCATCTTCACAAGCTGGAGGGGCCAAGGGAGCTCTCCGGGGCCGCTGTGGCTGTGGCTGTTGTGATTTAGTCTGGGGGCCTGGCTGACTCCGTCAGAAGAGCCTGTGACTCTTGATCTTGGCGTCGTCAATTTGGGCCTTGCGTTGGGTGTGAATATTACTAAAAATAAATACTTTACCAAAAAAAGGTATTCAGGGATGCCTAGGTGGCTTGGTCAGTTAGGTGTCTGCCTTCAGCCCAGGTCATGGTCCCTGGGTCCTGGGATGGAGCCCCGTGTCAGGCTCCCTGCTCAGTGGGGAGTCTCCTTCTTCCTCTGCCTCTGCCCTTCCCCGGCTTGTGTTCTCTTACTCATTCTTTCTCTCAAAAAATAAATAAATAAATAAATAAATACATACATACATACATACATACATAAGTATTCATAGATCATTAAAAAAAAAAAAGTAAGTTCTATACCCAACATGGGCTCAAACATGACCCCAAAATCAAGAGTCCCAACTGGGACTACCAACTGGGCCAACTACCAACATCAACTGGGCCAACCAGGTGCTCCTCTGGGATCTTTTATAAGGCATCAATCACATTCATGGGGACTCCACCCTCATGACCTCATCACCTCCCAAAAGCTACACCTCCAGATACCATCACTTGGGGGATTAGGTTTCAACATATGAATTTCTGGGGATGCAAGCATTCACCCCATAGCAAATATAGACATTTATTTCTTCAGTATTTTATTAGTTCAGTCTTTAGAAGGCCAATTAAGAATATAAGAAAATTCAACCAAAACTGTATTGAGAATTATTGGGAACTTAATACTTTACTCCAAAATATATGCTATTAAGGAGTCACTATATAAATTTAGTTAGGATTGATGATGACACTGTTGGCATATTTTAAAAAAGAAAAAAGTAGGGGCGCCTGGGTGGCTCAGTGGGTTAAAGCCTCTGCCTTCAGCTCAGGTCATGATCCCAGGGTCCTGGGATCGAGCCCCGCATCGGGCTCTCTGCTCAGCAGGGAGACTGCTTCCTCCTCTCTCTCTGCCTGCCTCTATGCCTACCTGTGATCTCTGTCTGCCAAATAAATAAATAAAATCTTTAAAAAAAAAAAATAAATAAATAAAATAAAAAAGAAAAAGTCCTTATCTTTAGAAAGTATCCTTATACTTATAAGTGAGATGATACGATGTGTATCTAGATTTACTTTAAAATGCTCCGGAAGAAGAAATAACACAATGTGGGGAGCACATGGAACAGGCCCGGGAAATGTTGGTAATTGTTCAAAAGCGGATGAGGGGTAGGTGGTGTTTTATTTTACCCATTCTTTTCCCTTCTTTACCCATTCATGATCTCTGCTGTCCTGTTTCTTTGAAGATTTCCAAAATAAGTAAACAAACAAAATCAATGGCAACCACAAACAAACAGCTAAAAATTCAAGTAGGGAGAGGAGGGCTAACGAGATGCACAGTGGGGCAGGGGCGGCTCTCTTGCCTGCCCCTGGTATTTTAGATCTAATCGAGGTATTCTTAGAAACATTTGACAAGTATTTTTGGAAATGTCTGAGCTGGATTTAATTCTCCTTGTAGACAAGGTTGACACTATTTTGCAGAAATGGTAAGGGGTGGAGGGGATGGTTTTGGCAACCAACAGGAGTGAAACTGTTACATACCTTGATGCACGAAATACTGAGAAGAAATCTGAGGTTGACCTGCAGGGCTCCAGCCTCTGCTGGATCAGCTGTAAAGAATATGAGTCTTGGGGCACTTGGGTGGCTCAGTTCAGTGTCTGCCTTTAGCTCAGGTCATGGTCTCAGGGTCCTGGGATGGAGTCCCCCATCGGGTTCCTTGCTCAGCAGAGAGTCTGCTTCTCTCTGTCCCTCTGCCCCTCCTCCCTTCTTGTGCATACTCTTTCTCTCTCTCTCGACAAATAAATAAAATCTTAAAGAATATGAATCTTCCTGAAATTCCAAGAAATACTACATCGATGACATATGTATAAAAGTGCTAAGCCCGCCTTCTCTTAGATAAAAAATTAGAAAGGCTAAAAAAAAAAAAATTAGACTATTCTCAGGTAAAACCCAGAGGGAAAGATCATTTAAGGGTTGCATGTGTTGTTCACCCAAAATAGGGGAGTGTGTTAATTTTTCTTCTTGGATTTAAGTCAAGGTGCCATAGAGAAGTTGTGTAACATTGAGTAGTTCTTTGTGTTTCTGTTTTTCTTCTAATCTGCACTCCTGTGCCCACCAAAGGCCTCCTCTCCATACTGGCTACTACATTATTTCAGAAAGTGATTTAGACATTTCTTTAATTATGTACAACCCAAAATGTTGGTGTTTCAAAGGGATTACACATGTAGCATTCTTTAATTCTTTCTGCTACTTGTCACAGTTATTATTTGAAGAACGAAGTATGTATTGCTTGAAAACATTATGACCTTTTTCTCTTGGCTAATAGAAGCACCAAAGCAACTGGGACAAAACCCATCAATGATCTGCTTTCCCTTTAGTATGACTATGAACATTTAGTCATGACGTTTCAATTGTGGTTTTATGTTCACATCGTATTTGGAAATCTCCCAATATTTATTTATTTATTTAGAGAATTGGGGGAGGGGCAGAGGGGGAGAGAATGAATCTGAAGCAGACTCCACGCCCAGTGAGGAGCTCACCGCGGGGCTCGATCCCACCAGCCTGAACCCATGACCTGAGTCAAAATCAAGTCAGACACTTAGCCGACTGAACCACCCAGGCGCCCCCTCCCAATATTTTTAAAAGAAAAATGTCAAACATATATGGCCTACCCACATATTTCTCACATCATTTTTATTTTGAAAAATTATGTATGTACACGAAGATTAAAAGCATAATACTATGAAAGCCTGTGTGCCCGTTACCTAGATGCAGCAACTGTCAACATCTTGCCATGTCTGTCCCTGTGCGGGTACTTTTTCTTTTTAACGACCCATGTGTAAGTGTTCGTGAGACTTTTGCTCTTTCTGTGCCTTCCTCCTCTGCCTGGCCCTGCTCAGAACCCTTCACCAACTACCCCCCCTATTTTTTAAAAGACTTCTTTTTAGGGGCGCCTGGGTGGCTCAGTGGGTTAAAGCCTCTGCCTTTGGCTCAGGTCATGGTCCCGGGGTCCTGGGATCAAGCCCCGCATGGGGCTCTCTGCTCAGCGGGGAGCCTGCTTCCCTTCCTCTCTCTGCCTGCCTCTCTGCCTACTTGTCATCTCTGTCTGTTGAGTAAATGAATAGAATCTTAAAAAAAAAAGATTTTAAAAAAATTTATTCGAGAGAGAGAGAGATCACAAGTAGGCAGAGAGTCAGGCAGAGAAAGTGGGGGAAGCAGGCTCCCCGCTGAGCAGGGAGCCCAATGTAGGGCTCGATCCCAGGACCCTGAGATTATGACCTGAGCCGAAGGCAGAGGCTTAACCCACTGAGCCACCCAGGTGCCCCCAACTCCCCTTTCTGCTTGGCCCTTGAACATGGGCATTCTAAATGGCCCCAGTTCCATCCTTCATCTCAAACTAAGAACCAGGACATTTTGTCTCTTGTTAAAGGCCTATCAGGCACCAGAAGATGGAGAGAAATTGCTTCCTGTGGGAGAACCCATGAGACTGTCTGGCTCATTAACTACTCACTGCTCCTTCCTTTTGTCCTTCCAATCTTATGTCTTCCGGCCTTCGCATGTTTACTGAGAAACTGTACCCAGAACTATACAGAGGAAGGAATGCAGGTAAAAAGCAAAAATTCCTTTGTGTGTTCGAGGCCTAGGGGAAAGATTTGGTGGCGATTACAGCAGAACAAATACCGTCTTTCTCGATTGCAAAGTTGCAGGATGTCATTGGTCCATGATAAAGTTCTGTCTCCCCGTCACCCCCAACAGATAATTCAAAGTTGACGATTCGAAACCCCATTAACAGGTTAAATACACACAGTGCGCATGGATTTTGGTCTTAACGCTTCACAGAGCTAATGAATCTGTTTTGCTCAAAAGGACCGCACCTAATCCCCTTAGCATCAAAAGGGAAAAGCTTGTTCGACTAACTCCCTGTTTCCCTGAATGAGAGGCCAATGCTCCCTTCTGAACTTCTTTGCCGTTGAGGACTGAGGCTGCAGTTGTGCTGAGAAGGAAACCCTGCAGAGGTGACGTGGCCTTGAGAGTGGGGGAGAGGCAGCGGAATAAGGCACTGATGCCTCCGATAAGGAACAAGAGAGGAGGCGCGCTGAGCCCTGCACTGGGGCGTTTTATTTTATTTTATTTTTTTTAAGTGGAATAAGAAATTTAGATGTTTAAATCAACAAAATGCAGAATATAAACTAGCGTGTAAGATGACCCCTAATAAGCAATATATGTTAATTATTGGAAAAGACAAGCTTAAAAAAAGGAACTAGCTTAAAAAGCAAGTTTCCTTTTTAATTTTCTGTTATTTCCCAGATATGGCAAAACTGTGGCCGCTGCAGATTTAACAGAAGTAAAACAGCTGATGTTAATAGGAAGTCACAAATGCATTGGTTTTGGTCTTCGTTGGCTTTTTAAAATAAAACCGTTGCCTTTTTAACTTTCCATTCCCTTTTACGTATAGAATACTCTCAAATATCTAGCTTAAGGATCCCATTCGGACCTTTTTAATAATAAAATAATCTTGACCAGGCCGCTTTCTTTTGAATTCACTAAAACAGTTAAGAGGAAGGAATAGTTTAAAAAGGTATATATTCTGGGAATATAATATACTTTTAGTCTAACTAAAGACTAAACTAGTTATTAACCTGTTGTTATAAAATGGTAGCACTATCGTAGTAATTTACTTCAGTTTGATTATCAAAAGTGTAGCACACAGACGCCTGGGTGGCTCAGTCGGCTCAGTGTTTGTCTTCAGCTGAGGTCATGATCCCGGAGTCCTGGGATCCATTCTCATATTGGGCCCCATGCTTGGTGGAGAGTCTGCTTCTCCCTCTGCCTGACACTCCCCTGCTTGTACTCTCTCTGACAAATAAATAAATAAAATCTTTAAAAAAAAAAAAAGTCTAGCACAGGTGAAGTCTGAAAAGAAGCCTAGAGTTGAGTTAATGATAATATACCGGAGTTGGTTTCTCATATTGGCAGCTGTAGTGCAGTAATGTGAAATGTTAACATTGGGGGAAAGTGGATGAGAATTAGTAGGAATTCTGTAATCTTTGTGACTTTTTGTAACTATAAAAGTATGCTAAAATAAGTTTATTTAAAAAAAAAAAAAGCCTGATGTGTGATGTTGAATAAAACAATGGATGTATGGCTAATGATCTGCTCGATATCATCCCAGTGATTACTATAATCATGAAAATTATACCTTAAAAAAGCTTGTTAATTAAAGATTTGACATTTTCCAAGTAAAATCCATGTTAAAATATTCAGCTCAGTTTTTGATTCTAAACTAGCAAGGAACAAATCAAACACAATCAGACTAAGAACAATTCTCTAATATTTTGGGTACTTAGGACACCAGAAATACTGTCTTTCTTCAACCTAAAATAAGTTAGATGAGGCCATTTGAACAAAAGAAGGCTGTTATCTGCCAGTCTCTCCTGTGTTTCTGGTTAATTTGGAAAGAAAAACAAAGAACTGTGGGGAATTGGATGTCCACGTGTTCCTTCTTTTTCCTTTTTCCAGTGTTTAGATATTACTGAACTTAGGGCAGTGGTAAGATCCCATTGAGATACAGGACTCTTTCAATAAATAATTCTGTAGCTAGAGCTCTTTGAGGATATCACATGCCTTCTCATTAAATAAACAGAGCCACAGAACCCATGTCCGTTAGGATTCTCATTGGTCCCAGCTCTGTGTTTGACATTCAGTCTCATAGACCAGACAGTGGCAAAGAATGGCCCGTGGGCCACGTCTGGCCTGTTGTCTTTTTTTTTTTTTTAATAGTCCTCGAGTTCAGAATGGTTTTTACATTTTTTTTAACCTTTTTTATTTTTTTTTAAAGATTTTATTTATTTATTTGAGAGAGAGACAGTGAGAGAGAGCATGAGCAAGGAGAAGGTCAGAGGGAGAAGCAGACTCCCCATGGAGCTGGGAGCCCGAGGCGGGACTCGATCCCCGGACTCCAGGATCATGACCTGAGCCGAAGGCAGTCGTCCAACCAACTGAGCCACCCAGGCGTCCCTTTTTTAACCTTTTTTAAATGATGGAAGAAAAAATGACCAAAAGGACAATATTTCATGACACACGAAATGAAATTCAAACTTCAGCGTCTGTAAATGAAGTTTTATTGGAAGCTACCATAGCAGGATGGCTGCTTTCCTCCTGCAAAGCAGAACTGAGTGCCTCTGACAGAGACCACATGGCTTGCAAAGTTTCAACTATTTACTCTCTGAGCCTTTCAAGAAAAAGTGTGTCCGTTAGTTGTAGACAACTTCCCCCATGCACACACTCTTCCTCCTTGGTTTTCTGAGCAGTGTTCCCATTTTTTGACTTTCCAACGGAGTGCCTGTGTGGGATCAAAGCAGCAATGGAGCAGGATTGGTCCAGTGAGGAGAGGTCAGAGAGGGTGGCTATCCAGGAGGGGGCTGGTAGACACAAACAGGCAGGAAGGTAAGAGGTCAAGTACCAGAAGGGCTAATATATGGCCAAAGAGGCTAGGCAGGTCCTGGTGATGTGACAGAAAGGAGATACCATGGTAGGAAGTCAACTAAGGAAGAGGAGACATGAGGTATGAGTGGTCTGGGCAAGTCCAGAAGGTCAGAGTTTGCAGGAGCTGCATGAACAAGATCCCAACCCAAGATCTAATCTTAGCGCCAAGGGACTGCCCCATTTTACATAGCTCTCTGGGGTTGGACAGCCTTAGGTCCTAAACTACTAGAGACCTTCAGAAGAAAGTCTGTGTTTAAAAACACAGACCTGAGGAGTGCCTGGGTGGCTCAGTTGGTTGAGCATCTGACTCTTGATCTCAGCTCAGGTCTCGATCACAGGGTGGTGAGTTCAAGCCCCATGTTGGGCTCCACACTGAGTGTGGGCCTACTTACAGACACAGATCTGAGGGCAACTGCGTGTTCATACAGATGAAGTCCTTTGATGGATGCTGGATACTAGACTCTGCTACTAGACTTTCCTTAATATTTAGTCCCACACACTACTGACTGGAAGATGCTGACACTTGTGTGTGCCAGCAGGATAACCTTGAGCGGGAGGCTAGTCCTTCCTTCACGACTAGGCCATGTATCTAGTTCTGTATCAAAGTGAAAAGCCATCTTCTTACCAATCTCCCAGGCAAGAAAATCTCCCTCGTACGTCACTGCAAGTTCCAAGTGCCTATATTCCAATTCCCATTTGACTAGACAGAAAGTATGTAGTGAACAATTCCAGGGAGAGGAAAAGTGACAGAAAGAGGAAGGTCATTTAAGTTGTGCTGATTCAATCATTCTTAATAGCCAGTGATAACAATAGATCATTTAAAACTGACAAATCAAGTATTATAGAATAAGTATATTTTAAAAATATAAAGATAAATACTAAAAAGAACAGAAGGAGGGAAGTCATGTTAATATACTAATTTCACTAGTAAGGAGTCATTCGTCCTGTCTTAAGGAATAGAGGAGGGTCACCTGGGTGGCTCAGTCAGTAAAGCCTCTGCCTTCAGCTCAGGTCATAATCCCACGGTCCTGGGATCAAGCCCCACATTGGTCTCCTTGCTCTGCAGGGCAGAGCCTCTCTCTCTCTCTCCCTCTGCCTCTGCCCCTGATCATGCTCTTTCTTGTCATCTCTCTTTCTCTCAAATAAATAAAATCTTTTTTTTTTTAAGATTTTGTTTATTTATTTGACAGACAGAGATCACAAGCAGGCAGAGAGACAGGCAGAGAGAGAGAGCGGGAAGCAGGCTCCCTGCTGAGCAGAGAGTCCGATATAGGTCTCGATCCCAGGACCCTGGGATCATGACCTGAGCTGAAGGCAGAGACTTAACCCACTGAGCCATCCAGGCAGCCCTCAAATAAATAAAATCTTAAAAAATAAAAAATAAAAAGAAATGGAGGAGTACATGTAATGTATGTAAATATGTATGTATGTAAATGTATGTAAAATATGAATTCATATTTATAAAAGTAATGACTAGAACGAAAATACAGATGGGTATTTCCTCATACTTTAATAGGAAAAACACCCACCTACACTACACTCACACCCATACAAGAAAATAAAGTCCATGGAGTGAAAGATTAAAAAAGTTATAAAAAAAACAAAGAAAAACACCCCAAACCCCAGAAAACATATACAAAATCTGATGCAGAATCAAGACCAACCGTTTATGTGTATGGGCTAGATTCTCTGTGACAGACAGTTACCTAACCCCCCGCTTTCGTGTGGGGGTTATCCCCACCCCTTGGGTCACTAGTCACTAGTCACTAGTGGGCAGGCCTTTGTCAGCCTCCCTTACCCTAAGAGTAGCCAGGCCTGTGGTCTGTCTGCATGGCCAGTGAGATCTGAGGGTACAGCCGCTGCAGGGCTACTGGGAAATAACATTTTTTCCCCTGATGAGAAGAGCGTCAGGAGGACAAAGGCTTTTACGCCAGCTGTTTTCTCCCTTTGAACATAGCTGAGAGGTTGGGCGCCACAGGAGCCATTTTGAGTTCATGAATCAGAGAGAACAGGACTGGCAGAGCAGAAGGAAGGAGCCCACGTGCTGAGGCCACAGCTGAGCCATGGAGGGCCTGCCAGCCGCCAAGATGCAGTGACTCATATCTTCACTTCCAACGCTCATCTCTTTCTGTGCCTGCCATGACGGAGGTCTCTGTTAATGTTGCTTAGCAGAATATTCCTCTACAAAGTTTTTAGCCGGTTGCCATTTGCAGACCACTTAGATCCTTCGCTTGGAGCAGAGGCTAGTTGATTTTGTACTAAAAATCTTCCCAGCAGAGCCTCTGCCAGGTGTTGGAGTATATAAATGGCCCTCCGCTTGTGGGATGGAATTCCAGAACACTGGAAATGGCAGTGCAGTCACAGAAAATGATTCAGGAAGGAGCTTCTTGAGGTCACAGGAAGATTACGTAAACTGCTCCGGACAGCTGAGAATTCTTGATTCTTAGAAGTGCGTAAGCTCCACAGTCACGGGGTGTTACAACGGCTAGAGGTCTCTTACTGATTTCTTATTGACTTCTATTAAATTCATAATCTCTCTAACAGATTTTCTTTCCTTCCCTCCCCACTCCCTGACCCTCACAGTTCTTGACTTCCTAATCAGTCTCAAGCTCCCGCAATTATCCTGACCCCTAATTCCTAAGATCTCCACACCCTCTCCCCTCCTAGTT
The DNA here is from genome assembly GCF_002288905.1 of Enhydra lutris kenyoni. Taxonomy (NCBI): domain Eukaryota; kingdom Metazoa; phylum Chordata; class Mammalia; order Carnivora; family Mustelidae; genus Enhydra; species Enhydra lutris. The sequence continues at coordinate 3,982,830 of NW_019154177.1, forward strand.
CCCTGGGAGACTCACCCTCCCTCCTTTCTAAAATACATCCGTTCCTTCTGCTCCCGTCCTTCCTACACCACCTTGGGGACTTCCCTTCTTCCTCTCTCTTTCCAACCCTGTTGGTTCCTTCCCTGTTTAGCCGCAAGGGGTCCTTGGATAGTCCCCCATTACTCCCACCGTGCTGTTACTCCCCCCGGGGGCCTCTCTGACCTCAATGCTCCTTGCCTCCCTCTCTGTCCATAGCCTCAACCCACTGCATACTTGGCAATCCGGTTTCCTTCCCCACAGCTACACTGAAACTGTTCTCTTAAAGGTCAACAATGACTTCTTTTTAGCTAAATCCATTATTCTTTTCTGGTTTCTCAATCTCTTGACCTCTCTGGTGCATTAAAAAAAAAAAAAAGATTTTTTTTTTCCTACCTCAAATGCTCTGTTCTTGGCTTCCATCCTGCTAGCTCACCCGCCGTTCCTTCTCTTTGTATGGCTTCTCCCCACTTTGCCCTCCCTCTACCGGATACTCCCTTTCTGCCACCCGGGGTCCCGAGCCTCTCTTTGCTCTTTCACTCCAAAATCCCATCTTCCCTACAGCTGGTACCTCTGTGCCAGAAAGGCCTGTGCCCTTGCTCACTTAGGCATTAGCCCCTTGCTGCTTACTGTGGGTAAACTCGTGGCGAGATCACTTGTACTATAATTTGACGGTATCTCTCTTCCCAAACTCACTCCTCCTTCCCATCATCCTGCCTTAGGTCATGGCAAGGCCATTTTCTTAGTCTCTGTATTAGTTTGACAGGGCTTCCATAGCAAAAACCCACAGAAACAACAGAGGATGAAGGTAGCTTAAAGGACAGAAATGTGCTTCCTTACAGTTCTAGGGGCTGGAAATCCAAGATCAAGGTGCTGACAGGTTTGGTTTCTCCTGAGACCTCCTTAGTGTGCAGACGGCTGCCTTCTTGCTGTGTCCACACACATGCTGTAGAAGGACACCACTCACACTGGATTAGAGCCACCCCGGTGACCTCAGTTCACCTTAATTGTGCCTTTAGGGCCTTACCTCCAAATGCAGGCACAATCTGGAGTACTGGATGGAGGACTTTAACGCAGACATGGGGGCGCCAATCCCAACCATTACAGGGCCCCCAAGCCAAAAAATGTTACTGTCCTCTGTACTGACCTCTGTCATCTTCTACCCAGACATTTGGTCTAATGGGCTTTTTCTATGAAATGGTAAGTCCGTCTCTTTGCTACCAGTCACAGTGCTGTCATCAGGCATAAATCTAGTATAAATTTCCTTGCTTAGTCTTTATAAGGCGATCTATAATCGGATCTACCTCATCTTTGCTTTTGCATTTTTAAAAAAGGATTTATTTATTTATTCTAAGGAGAGCACACTAGCAAGGGGAGGGGCAGAGGGAGAAGGGGAGAGAGAAAGCATCCCCAAGCAGACTCCCCACTGAGTGTGGAGCCTGATGTGGGGCTTGATGGCTTGGTCTCAGGATCCCAAGACCACGACCTGAGCCGAAATCAAGAGTCAGATGCTCAATCGACTGAGCCACTCAGGTGCCCCTCTTTTGGCCTTTTTATCAAAGCCATTCAGGTACATAAAAAATAGAAATGATAATATTTAAAAAAAGAAAGAAAGAAAGAAAGAAAGAAAGAAAGAAAGAAACTCCTCCCCTAACCCCAGGCCCATTGCCCAGATGTAGGCTTCATGCAGTTTCCTTGATCTAGAATATGCTTGAGGAAATCACTCTCCACCGTATCTCTTTTTTCTTGCCTTGCTGGGTACTCCATAGTTCTAAATAATAATATTATACACGTGTTTTTAAGTGGCATGTATGTATTCATTTATCATACATTTAGACATCCTGCTCTTTATGAAACGTAAGAGTTAGGCTCAGAAACACTGCCCCCATATCACCTTGCCTCATTCTGCCTCCCAGTTTTTGATTGCTACAAATTATTTTTAGGCCTGAACTTTTTTGCTTGCTATCAACATTTGGGAGTATTTCTTAATTCCTTACAAAGTAAAATGAGATTACTAGTCCCCTTGCTCTTCCATTTCTCTTTCTCCTTCTGCTTTTTCACTTTTGTTTAAAGAATTCTTTTGGGGCACCTGGGTAGTTCCGTTGGTTGGGCGTCTGACTCTTGATCTCAGCTTGGGGCTTGATCTTGGGGTCATGAGCTCAGGCCCCGCAGTAGGCTCCACACTGGGCATGGAGCCTACTTTTAAAAAAAAGAAGAAATTTTTTAAAATGATGGTAATTTTATAATTTATTATTATTTTTTAAAGTAAACTCTATACCAACACGGGGCTCAAACTCATGGCCCTGGGATCAAGAGTCACGTGCTCCAACGACAGTTTCTATCAGGTAGATCTTTAGCTTCACGTTGTCAAGGATGATGACATTTATAATCTGTGTGTGACAGTGTTTAAGAGCTACATGTTTATGGGTTTATTCTGAAAGTGTGATGTCAATATGCAGGCCTTACGATATTATGACTATGTAGGTATTTGTCCACAATAGAGCCAATATTGTGCCAGGACTGGATTTTTCCCCCTAAGATGTTAACCATCCTGGGACCATTCAAAACACTGTGCTCTTTTTTTTTTTTTTAAGATTTTATTTATTTGACAGAGACACAGGAAGAGAGGGAACACAAGCAGGAGGATGTGGGAGAGGGAGATGCAGGCTTCCCGCTGAGCAGGGAGCCTGATGCAGGGCTCCATCTCAGGACACTGGGATCGTGACCTGAGCTGAAGGCAGACGCTTAACGACTGAGCCACCCAGGTGCCCCAAAACATTATGCTCTTAATGTCTGCACAAATACATCCTCTTTTCTTTCGTTCTACCGATTGCTCAAAAATCTTGCCACATTTTAGTTTGTTTCACATTTGGACATTTTGCTCTTAGCGTTTCTAATTTTTTTTTTTCCTTGTTGAGAGGTATGTTTATTTCCTGATGATAACAGAGTAGGTGGTTTAAGGCAACATAAGTTTATTTTCCTACAGTTCTGGAAGCCTGAAGTCACAGCATGGGCAGGGCCAGGCTCTGTCTGGGCTCTGGGAAGAATCCTTCCTTCTTTCTGGCCTCCAGTGGCTCCGGCAGTCCTGGCATTCCTTGTCTTGCAGCTTCAATGCCCTAGTCCCTGCCTCCCTCTTCACATGGCCTTCTTCCCTGTGACTCTGTGTGTGTCCTCTCTTCTTCATAGAAGGACCACCCTAAATCCAAGATGCCTTCATCTCCAGGTCCTTAACTAGTTCTATCTGCCAAGACACCATGCCCAAATACTGTCACATTTTGAGGTTCCACGTGGACATGAATTTTACAGGGATACTGTTCAACTCACAACAAAGGGAAAATAAAATTTTCTCACTATATTATTAATATTTTTGGAGCTCCTGGATGGCTCAGTCATTTGGATGTCTCACTCTTGGTTTCGGATCAGGTCATGATTTCATAGGTGGTGGTGGAATCAGTCCCGCCTTGGACTCTGCACTCAGTGAGGAGTCTGCTTGAGATTCTCTCCATCTGCCCCTCTCCCTGCTCATGCATGTGTGCTCTCTCTCCAAAGCAAATAGATATTTAAAAAAAAAAATAAATAGTAACCAAAATATGGGAAGAGCCCAGGTGTCCATTGACTGATGAATGGATAAAGAAGATGTAATATATATAGAGAGATTATATATATACTACACACACACACACACACACACATATGCACACGCACAATGGACTATTACTCAGCCACCAAAAAGAATGAAATCTTGCCATTTGCAACAACATGGATGGAGCTAGAGTATTATGCTAAGTGAAATAAGTCAGTCAGAGAAAGGCAAATACCATATGATCTCCCTCATATGTGAAATTTAAGAAACAAAACAGATGAACGTAAGGGAAGGGAAGAAAAAATAAGTTAAGATAAAAATACAAAGGGAGGCAAACCATAAGAGACTCTTAACTGTAGGGAAGTAGACTGAGGGTTGCTGGAGGGGCGGTGGGTAGGGGATGGGGTGACTGGGGGATGGGCATTAAGGAGAGCACTTGAATAGAATGAGCATGGGTGTTCTATGCAACTGATGAATCACTAAATTCTACCTCTGATAAACTAATAATACACTATATGTTAACTAATTTGAATTTAAATAAAATCTATAAATAAATAAATAAAAGATATTTTTTGCACCATAATTTAAGGAAAGAGAGAATTTTGATCCAAAATGAATCCAGGACTTCAAACACAGTCATCACCGCCTTGTTTCTTCCTCTACGTGCTTTGCCTTTGTTTCCTTCCAGACCAGCTTCATGTCAAGCAAGCTGACATCTCATGCTGGCAAGGATGGGTCCCAGCATCTCTCCACATTCATGTCCTCTTCACAGGCTGTGATTCTAGCAGAAATAAAACTACTTTATTGACAGTTCCAATAAAATACCTGAGGAAGTCTCTTAACAGACCTTGCTTGGTTCATGTCTGAACAATCACTGTGGCCCAAAGCATGAAGTGAGCTTACTTGGCTAAACCTGGCTCACCTGCCCATCCCTAAAGCTGAGAGGTAGGATGGCCCTACCCCATGGATGAGGAAAGGATAGTGTCCTAAGAGATTCTGGGTAGGCACAAAAAAACACGTAATCCCTTGCAAAGCGGAGAATAGCTTTATCAATAACTTGATTGATAGTTCAGCTGTACATAAAATTCTAGGTTTATAATTTTCTTCCAAAAGGTTGAAAGTAATATTTCATTGTTTTCTTTTATCCCTACATTATGAAAAAATTTGAAAGTGCAGAAAAATTGAAAGAATTCTATATTGAACGCCCATATATCTAATCATCGAGATTCTACCATTGACATTGTATTTGCTTTATTAAATATCCTTTTATCCATCCCTCTGTTTATCTGTTGATCCATCTTATTTTGTCAGAATTTCAAAATAAGTCACAGACCCTCCCCTTGACTCCCAGACCCTTCAGCATGCATGCACATCATTACCTAGCATTTAATATTTGTTTACAATTTTTTTTAAATATTTTATTATTTATTTGACAGAGAGAGATCACAAGCAGGCAGAGAGGCAGGTAGAGAGAGAGGAGGAAGCAGGCTCCCTGCCGAGCAGAGAGCCCGATGCGGGGCTCGATGCCAGGACCCTGAGATCATGACCTGAGCCGAAGGCAGCGGCTTAACCCACTGAGCCACCCAGGCGCCCCTGTTTACAATTTTTTTCATTTGCGCTAAAATGTATAGACGACAAAATGCAAATATTTGAAGTGTACCATTCATTGAGTTTTGACAAACCCATATCAAGCTGAAGAACATGACAACTTCCCTCCTGGCCCTTCCCAGTAAATCCCTGCACCTGCCCCCCCACCAGCCCTGTAGAGGTAACCATTGTTCTGATTTTTTTCAACATGGATTCACTATGCTTTCATGCAGATGGACTCATACAGTAGTCACACTTTTGTGTAAGGATTCTTTCATTCAGCATCATGTTTTTGATACTCATCCATGTTGTAGTCTCTATCCATCCCACTATATGAATGCACAACCATTTATCCATTTTTATAATGATAGACACATGGGGACTGTTTCCAGTTTTCAGCTATTGTGAAAAGCTGCTACACACATTCTTGCACACATCTTTTGGTAGGCATAGTTCCCATTTTTCTTGGACAGATCGCTGGGAGTGGACTTGTAAAGTCAGAGTGCTTTCATTTTATGAGGACCTTCAGATCTTCTGCCAAAACAGTCTTCCCATTTTATAGCTCTGCCAGCAAAGTATGAGACTTCTGGTAGCCCCACAACCTTTGCCAACATTCGTTGTCCGTCTTCCCAATTTTGGCCATATTGGGTATTTCATCTTGATTTTAGTTTTTAGTTCCTAATTTCTAACCATTTTGATCAGTTTTTCATGTGTGATGTGCTTATTTACCTTTAGGTAGTATCTAATCAAATCTTTCACTCATTTAAAAATGTAGATTATCTGAGGCACCTGGGTGGCTCAGTCAGTTAAGCATCAGACTCTTGGTTTTGGCTCAAGTCATGATATCAGGATTGTGAATTTGAGCCCTGCAGAGTCTGCTTGGGATTCTTTCCCCCTTCCTCTCCCTCTCCCTCTGCTCTTCCCCCCTAATCTCTCTCTCTCTCTCTCTCTCTCTCATACACACACACTCACACTAAATAAATTAATAAATAAAATCTTTAAAGATAAATAAAAAATGAAAACATGGATTATCTTTTTTGAATTGTAGGTCTCTTTTACTTTTTCTTTCTTTCTTTTTAAAATATTGTATTTATTTATTTGACACAGAGAGATCACAAGGAGGCAGAGAGGCAGGCAGAGAGAGAGGAGGAAGCAGGCAGTGAGCAGAGAGCCTGATGCAGGACTTGTTCCCAGGACCCTGGGATCATGACCTGAGCTGACCCACTGAGCCACCCAACACCCCTCTTTAATTTTTTCTTGCAGGGTTCTTTATATATTATGGATTTTAGAACTTGGTCAAGTATGTTTTGGAAATTTTTTTTTCCCAATCTGTGATTTGACTACTCATTTTCTTAACAATATCTTTTGATGAACAGAAGTTTTAAAACTGACGAATTTTTCAATTCGTCCTTTTACGGCTTTTGCTTTCCGTGTCCTTCCTACCCCCAAGTCATGAAGATATATATTCTTCCATGTTTTCATCCATCTTTTTGTTGTAGTTATTATGTTTAGTCAAGAATTCATTCCAGTTTACATGTATGGTTTGAGGCAGGGCTCAGGTTTCTTCTTTTTCATCTATACGGATATCCAGTTGTTTTAATATATCTTAAACATTTTTTTAGTGTTTTCTGATGTCTAATAATTGCAGATAGCCTGTTACTGGTCTGATTTTTATTCCTTTGAAGGTGACTGATTTCTTCCCTCTTTCAGTGTTCTCTGGATCTTCTTTTTTCCTTAGTACTTCTAATATTACCCTGCCAATCTTTCAGTATCCTCTTTCGATCTGAAGATTCATGGTATCTTAGCTTTGGTAGATTTTCTTCAGTGATTTCTATAATAACTTCTATCCTTGCATTTTCTCCAGGCTCTCTTTCTGAAACATATATTGGTTGTGTTGAGGACTTGGATCAGGCCTCCAGGTCTTTTATATATATATATATTTTTTTTCCCCACACTTTTTGTCTTTCTCTTTTTTTCTCATGTTGTATTTCCAACTTTCTAGAAAAAAATTAAAGTTTGGCAAGCCAATTTTTAATTTCCAAGTACTCTTTCTTGTTCCCTAATTGTTCCTTATTTATGGCATCTTGTTTTTACTTTAGGTATTGTATCTAGAATATCTCCAAAAATATTAATTAGAGGTTTGGAAAATTATTTTTCGGTTACTCAGATTGGTCGCTGTGAGGTCAGCCTTCACTTTTGCTCTTCTGTTTTGTTTTGCTTCTTTTTTATGTAGCTGATTTCCCTCCTGTGCCCAGTGACGTGGGGGTGTTTTTTATTTTAAAAAAAGAGAAAATAGGGGCGCCTGGATGGCTCAGTGGGTTAGGCCGCTGCCTTCGGCTCAGGTCATGATCTCAGAGTCCTGGGATCGAGCCCCACGTCAGGCTCCCCGCTGAGCAGAGAGCCTGACGCCTCCTCTCTCTCTGCCTGCCTCTCTGCCTGCTTGTGATCTCTCTGTCAAATAAATAAATAAAATCTTTAAAAAAAAAAAAAAAGAAAATAAGCTGATTTTTTTAGATGTGTTTCCTGTACTATGGCATATAGAGCTGTTTTCCTGCTAGCTAATTACCCAGAAAGCAGAAGAACCTGACAGGAAGTTCTGTGATCATGAGTAGAGCTTGCTACACAGGGAGGCTTCCTGTTGCAGTGAAAAAAGTGGGGAGCCAGAGAGGGTTTTGCTGGGCTGCTGTGCTCACGCCCCCACATCAGTCCATCAGTATTATATAAAAGCTATTGTCTCCTGATTGCCCTTTTCTCATTTCTTACAGCTGTTATGGCTTTTTTCATTAAAAAAATTATTTTCTATTCTTTTTAATTGTGTATTGTAAGGCAGAGGAGACAGATGGCTGCCTTAGAACTAGCGCTTCATTCTGTGGTGACTAAATTATTTCCTGCTCTTTCTAAGTTGGCATCTTTCATTGGATTTGGATGGATATCTTTACTCTCCCATGGCTATGCCAGACTCGCATCCACTTTCATGCCTTCACTCAATGTGTTCCTTTATTATTTTTTTTAAAGATTTTATTTATTTGACAGACAGAGATCACAAGTAGGCAGAAGCAGGCAGAGAGGGAGGAGGAAGCAGGCTCCCCGCTGAGCAGAGAGCCTGATGTGGGGCTCGATCCCAGGACCCTGAGATCATGACCTGAGCTGAAGGCAGACGCTTAACCCACTGAGCCACCCAGGCGCCCCCAATGTGTTCCTTTATCCAGAAACTTCCTTCTTCTCTCCCTTTCTCTCCCACCTTCACCTAGTGAAATTATTCCCATCTTTTGAAGCGAACTTGAGCATATTCTTCCATAATCCCATCTATTTAATTCATCTTTCATTTGCCTCCCTTTTATCTTGTACTATTATCCATGAAATGCCTATTGTTCACAATTCAGCTCTTAATTATACAGTCCAGTATTGCATACTCTCATGTCAAATGTTTATTATTATGTTGGTAACTATTAAAAAGTCTTTGGGGACAAGAATTTATTTTTCTCTGTCCTTCAAAACACATAACACAGTATGCATATATAATAGGTATTCAGTAAGTATTTGTAAGTGGTTAAATTCCCTGGTATTTGCAAAAAGAAATTACCTAATAGCTTATATTTCTTTCTGCTGGTAACTGTAAAACACATCTTTTAATTGAAAGCTGAATTACAGATACTCCATTTCAGGCAAAAGAAATACTGATTTTTCTCCACTATGGAAAAAAATTTATAAAGCATAAATGTCTGCTGAAATCCATGGCAATAGACAGATCCACTAGAATTGAAGCATTTGACCTAAGAGTGGTTTGGGGAAAGCAAAATAGCAAAATGTGATTTAAAAATAGACTTTATAGTTTTAAAATTTCCATAATATTGCTAACAGTGTCATCTTCAGGTGAAAAGGAAAGCGGTCTAGTGGTAGAACAAGAACAAATAATAAACAATAATATGCTTCTGGGGGGCGCCTGGGGGGCGGGGTTGGTTGAGCGTCCAACTCTTGGTTTCGACTCAGGTCGTGATCTCAGGGCTGTGACATTGAGCCCTGTTTTGGACTCTGTGCTCAGTGGGAGTCTGCTTGGGTTTCTCTCTTTCTCCCCCTCTGCTCCCCCCGCCCCGCCCCCAACCTGCAAACTCACTCTCTCTCTCAAATAAATAAACCTTTAAAAAAAAAGAAGGAAGGAAGGAAGGAAAGAAAGAAAGAAAGAAAGAAAAAAAAGAATCTAAGAGCAAGTTTCTGATAGTAATTACTGCCGTTCACCAAATATATCAGCTTCCCTCTCTGCTGGGCACATGGGCACATGGTATGGTCATACTGCCTTGATCCAGGGAAGTGAGGGGGAGCCATGTGACTTGCTTTGACCAAAGAAATGAGAATGGGAGTGATGTTACTTTCAGGTGGAAGACTTCAAAGCCTGTGAGGGAGTCGCCATATTCCTGTTTTCTGCTTCTGTGGCTGTGGAAGCATGTGGTATTCCATAATTCTGAATTCCCCAAAGTCCATAATGAACAGTCTCCCCACAGACCTGTTTTGGAAATAGTGTGACTGATAAACCTTTGTGGTTTAAGCCACAGAGTATAAATTATTATTGCTGTTCAGGGTCAGTAAACTCCCGCCTGTGGGCCCGCTGCCTGTTTTGGTGAGATTTGATTGGAACCCAGACATGAGTATTTGCTTATGTCTTGTCTCTGGGTGCTTTCTTGCTGCCCCTGAATTGTCTAATTATGAGACCATACAGCCTGCCAGTTGCAAATAGTTACTACTGCTCTTTAAGAAAAAGTGTGTTGACCTCTGGCTTAGTCTATCCTAACTATGGTAGAACTGGAGGTCTTTGGTAAGTTCTCTCATCTGTTTCGTACACAATACAAAAGGTATTGATAGTAGCCAGCCTCCAAGATGGCACCAGTGATCCCCAACTCTGAACACAAGGGTATTCATGTGTACTTCCTTCCCACCCAATAGAGCTGACTTATGGAAGCGATGTGGGAGTCATGGAGGGTGACTTCCAAGTCTGGGTCATAAAAGATAGTGTGGCTTTCATCTCTCTCTCTCTGAGATGACTCACTCTGGGACAAGCCACTCCCATGTGCTGAGGGCACTCAAGAAGTCCTGTGGAAAACCCCACGTGGTGAGAACCTGAGCCTCCTGCCAACAGTTCATGAGTCAAGCCCTCAGATGATTGCAGCCTTGGCCAGCGTCTTGACAGCAACCTCAAGTGTGACCCTGAGCCCAGATCACCCAATGAAGGTACTCCTGAATTCCTGACTCACAGAAATTATGAGATCATAAATGTTTGTTGTTTTAAACCACGAAGTTTGGGAGTGATTTGTTATGCAGAAATAGATCATTAATGCGCTGTTCAAATGAAAAAGGGTACTAGTCCTCCATGCTTATACATAGTATATATTTGCATGTGGAATTTTACACACACACACATGCATTATTTATTATTTTATTACTGGACAAAGAATTTGTGGACTTCCGTAATTAGGGTCTGCTTGTGTGAATACAGATAAGGTTCCCTTACCTGTGGAAGAAACTATTACACATGTATATATCTTTTCCATTTCCTTCTCAACACCTGATCTTTGTGGAATAGAAAGTGAAATGTATTCTGAGAAGGAAGGAAAAAGAACTCCTAGGGGCACCTGGGTGGCTCAGTGGGTTATGCCTCTGCCTTTGGTTCAGGTCATGCAGGATCCCAGGGTCCTGTGATCGAGCCCCACATCGGGCTCTCTGCTCAGCAGGGGGCTTGCTTCCCCCTCTCTCTCCCTGCCTCTCTGTGTACTTGTGATCTCTCTTTCTCTCTGCCAGGTAAATAAGTAAACTGTTAAAAAAAAAAACCCAAACTCCTAAAACTACATATTTCTTGATATAGTAACTGCTCAGATTTGCCTTAAGTTCTTTGTATGTAAGAATAGAGTGCGATAAATGGAGCAAGCTCTTCATAGTATTTTACCATTTTATTTCTAAGGTGATGATACAGAAGTATCAGAAGCCACATTTTTCCAGTTAACTACTATTACTTTATATATGCTCTAAATGTAATAGTTCATAATAACACCTGGAATTGTAGGAGTGACATATGGAATCCAGAAAGATCTCTGAGATGCATTTAAATGATAGTCAAGGGGCAAAAGTCAGTAGGAATAAGGGTTAAAGGAAAACTAAATAAATTTCTTCTCAAATGGTATCAGCAGATTTGTTTGGATATCAGTTTGCATATTTTTAAGCCAACATATAAACAAGCGAGCTAAGTAGTATCTTTGGGTAATACTGGTAGGCATAAAGCACAAGAAGTAGAAAATAAAAAACAAAAGCTAGAGAGAGAGAGAAAGGGAGTGGGGAAAGAAAAACGGGTAAAAGATAAAGAAAATCTGCGGTGTGGTGTGAGTACTTACATGCATATTCCTTGGAGTCTCAACCATGGCCCAAATTTGGCAACAACGCTGGTAACCTGGCCTCATCTCGTTTTCCAAGCCTCTGTCTCACTCTGTCCTTCAGGAAACGAACAGTGCACTCCCAGCCTGCAAACCAGTACTGAGCTCCACAGCTTGGCCTGCGGAGAAATTAGGCTCAGGCTAGAGGAGAAATTAAAAGACTTCCGGCTCCCCCAACCCTGCCCCAGCAAAGACCTCAAAACATAGTTTCTTTTTCCTTTTTATATCATTTTTGTTTAGTAACCTTGTGACTCTGTTGTGGATGGGAAGGCTGTATGTGCTAGAGGGTTCGCTGCGACTAAGCCCTGTTGGACTGTGCGGTTTTGTTAGTTCATATTATTGTAGTTGTCTTAAGTGATAAACCTGTACAGTTGAAATTGGGAGACCAGGTCGCTGGTGCTGCTGCTTCAAGTCACACTGTGGAGTATCAGAGAGAGTTCTCAAGGCCTGCCTCGTTTAAGCATCAACTTGTCCTGTATCGTGCTTATTCATCTTTGTATCATACATATGGCCAAAAGTCAAGACCATGTCTCATAAACTTAATAGCACTAATGAAGGGACAGAATATCTGAGAAGTCCTGAAAAATCTAGCATGTTTGCTGGTTGTAAATACGAGAGATGTTGAGAAAACCAGATCTTTTTCTAAGACAAAGGAAGGTGGCGTGCAGACAACGTGTATTTTAAGGGTAAATCCTCTGGTTCTTTTTAGAAGAGTGAAGAACAGCTGTTAAATTCTTCATCGGCTTTCTTATTGTCCTGTATGTAGGCTACATAAGCATACGCTTGAGTAATCACTTCCTGACTTGGAATGAACCCAGGAGGTGAACCCTTGCCTAGAGGTCAGGAGGTTAGCCTTGGAGCACTCTGGATGCAGGGCGGAAGCCAGCACATAATCTTCATAAACTGTGGTCTTATTCAAAATGTAACCTGCGGTGGTGCCTACTTTTCAACTAAAAAAAATGTTACACAGTATATCTAACAGTCCAATGCAAACCCTCCATGGGGAAAATGGGGAAGATATTTTTATCAAGTTGCCACCGTCATCATCCCACAAATCCCACTCTTTGAAGCAGCCTGACTCAAAGAAGCCATTTCTAACATGATTGAGTGGTTTTTCCATCGTTAACGAAGCTAAATTTTAACTGAGTTCTCCTTGACTTTTATCTGAATTTCATCAGAACATTACAGTCATGGCTTTTTAAAAATTTATTTCCTTTGATTATCCTTCCCATTTTACGGCCCTTCTAAATCATAGAGAAGATTGAGCTAGAAGTGTTTTCTTCCTCTGGGACACATTGCTGATATGATGTGGCTCATCTCACTGAGACCTGACACAGACCCCCAGCACACAGTGTCATAGGAGTCGTTCAACTGTGACCGAGAACCTCCAGTTGTGTCTCATAGTAGCTGACATGGAAAACCTCAATTTTTACCTCGATGTCTGCTCCATCCTGTGTTTTCATGATTCATGATTACAGCAGCGCAAAAACCTTTCAGTGGTTTCTTAGATGAGACACCACAGGCATAAGCAACGACAAAAGAATAAGTAGATAAATTGGACTTCGTCAAACTTTAAAACTTTTGTGCTCCAAAGAACAGCACCGAGAAAGTGAAACAGAGCCCACAGAATGGGAGCAGGTACTTGAAATCATATATCTGATAAGGGCCTTATATGTAGAATGACGAACTCTTGTACTTCAATAATAAAAAGACAACCCAACTAAAAAAAAAAATGGGCAAAAATCTCTGAATAGAGGAAAGGACAGATGTTGGAGAGGATGTGGAGAAAGGGGAACCTCCTACACTGTTGGTGGGAACACAAGCTGGTGCAGCCACTCTGGAAAACAGTGTGGAGATTCCTCAAAAAGTTAAAAATATAGAGCTACTGTATGACCCAACAATTGCACTGCTAGGAATTTACCCAACATTCATAGCAGCATTATCAACAATGGCCAAATTATGGAAAGAGCCCAGATGTCCATCAACACATGAATAGATAAAGATGTGGTGTATATAAACAATGGAATATTACTCAGCCATCAAAAATGAAATCTTGCCATTTACAAGGAGGTGGATGGAACCTGGAGGGTATTATGCTAAGTAAAATAAGTTGGAGAAAGACAATTACCATATGATCTCACTGATATGTGGAATTTGAGAAACAAAAGAGGATCATAGGGGAAGAGAGGAAAAAATAAAACAAGATGAAACCAGAGAGGGAGACAAATCATAAGAGACTGTCAATTATAGGAAACAAACTGAGGGTTGCTGGAGGGGAACAGGGTGTGGGGAGGGGGTAACTGGGCATGGACATTAGGGAGGGCACGTGATGGAATGAGTACTGGGTGTTATGTAAGATGGATCACTGACCTCTACCTCTGAAACCAGTAATACATTATATGTTAATTAATTGAATTTAAATTAAAAAATAAATTAAAAAAAGAAGAAATTTCTCCAAAGAAAATAGAAAAATGGCCAAGAGCACATGAAAGGATACTTCTCATCCTCAATCTTTAGGGAAAGGCAAATCAAAACCACCATGAAATACCACTTCGCATATCCTAGGATAGCTAGAATCAAAAAGAGGGATAATAACAAGGATGTGGAGAAATTGGAGTCCCATACACTGCTGGTAGGAATGTAAAATGGTGCCATCACTTTGGAAAACGGTCTGGCAGTTTCTCAAATGGTTAAAGATAGAGTTAACATTTGCCCCAGTAATTTCACTGCTGGTCAATTCATTTCTCCCTGAAGAGAACTGGAAACATATGTCTCCACAAAAACTTTTATACAAATATTCACAGCAATATCATTCTTCGTAGCCAAAAAGCAGAGGGAAAAAAGCCTTAAATATCCATCAGCTGGTGAATGGGCAAATGAAAGATGATTTATCTGAAGAATATGAAAGCACTACTTGGAAAAGATATACGCACCCTATGTTCATGGCAGCTTTGTGTGTGGTAGCCAGGCTAGGGAGGCAGCCCCAAGCCTCCATCCGCAGGTGGATGGACACAGAGGATGTGGTGTCTGGGGTGCCGGGGTGGCTCAGTCGGCTGAGTGTCTGCCTTCAGCTTGGGTCATGATCTCAGGGTCCTGGGATGGAGCCCTATGTCAAGTTCCCTGCTTAGCAGGGAGCCTGCTTCTCCCTCTACCCCTCCCTCTGCATGTGACTTTTCCCTCTCTGTCTCTTTCTCTCTCAAATAAATTAATTAAAAGATAAAAGATGTAGTGTATAGATACAGTAGAATACGATTCGGCCTTAATAAAAAGAGAGGTAATCTACCATTGCAACGATGTGGGTCGACCTTGAGGGTGTTACGTTAAGTAAAGTGCTCAGATGGAGAAGGACAAATTCTGTATGATTTCACTTATAGGTGAAACAAAGGAACCAACAAAAGGGAAACAAACTTATAGATACAGAGAACAGAGTGGTGGTTGCCAGAAAGGAAGAGGGTTGGGGGCTGGGCGAAATGGGTGGAGGGGCTCAGCTGTATGGTGATGGGTAGACTAGACTCATGGTGGTGATCACGTTGTAGTGTACACAAATATCGAATCACAGTGTTGTACACCTGATTACGTAATGTCGTACACCAGTTTACCTCAACAAAAAAATACGAACTATTCCGTGGACTACTACTGGGCATTACAGAGGAATCAAGTACTGACGTATGCTACAGCACTACATGCAGGAACCATTATGCTTAGACGCCAGTCACAAAAGAACAAACACTGTGTGATTCCATTTATATGAAATGTGGGAGAAAGCCAGTCTATAGGGACAGAACATGGACTAGTGGTTGCCTAAGACCGAGGGAGAGGAAGAAGGGCAGTACCTGCTGATGGGTACAGGGCTCTATGTTTGGGTGATGAAATGTCCTAAAATTGCGGTGATGATTGGACTACTCTGAAAATACTAAAAACCACTGCATTGTACACTTTAAATAGATAAAGTTTATGGTGTGTAAATTATGCTTGTAATGTAGCTGTTATTAAAAAAACAAAACAAAACAAAACGTGGGGCGCCTGGGTGGCTCAGTGGGTTAAAGCCTCTGCCTTTGGCTCAGGTAATGATCTCAGAGTCCTGGGATCAAGCCCCACATCCAGCTCTCTGCTCAGCAGGGAGCCTGCTTCCTCCTCTCTCTCTGCCTGCCGCTCTGCCTACTTGTGATCTCTGTCTGTCAAATAAATAAAATCTTTAAAAAACAAAACAAAACTCTTGTATGGAGATGACATGGGTCCAAATCAGGGCCAGATCAAGAGGCATGAACCAGGGGCCAGTTGTCATGGGGGAGGTGGTGGCACCTGGTGATGATTGGGGGCCAAGGAGTGGCATTGGCTCTGGAGTTGGTTGCGGGGGGCAGACTTGGGGCTTCAGCAGCTTTCCAGAGAGGAGGTCCAGCACAGCTGCTGTCGTGACCCAAGATCCTGCTTCACATCCCTAGATCGGAATATGGCGTACCAGCCATCCTCAGACACCTCACTGAGGACTGAAGAGGAACCTGAGGCTTGGGGACATTATGAAACTTGTCCAGAGTCACACAGCCTGTAAAAGGGCACAGCCAAGACTCAGAGCCAGCTTGGAGAAATGAAAATGAACAAACTATGGCAAAGTTTTAGGAGAAAGAAAGACGTTTCAGTTCCAGATGCCAGTCATCCACGTCAGGGGCAGACAGACGCAGAAGGGGTTCGTACCGGAAAATGTCCCTTCCCAGTGAAGGACCGTGGCCCGCAGAAGTCAATGAGTCAAGAGGAATGCACATGGGTGACGATACTGTGGCAAGACTGAAAGCTGAAAGGCGGTTCTTCCAGGGCTTCTTCAGAACAACCGGAAAGAGAGCAAGGAAGGCGGTCGCACGGGTATGAGCAGGAGGACTCAGAGTTGTGAATGAAGAAACTACAGGCCTCACAGTTGAGCAGACAATAGAAACATTTTCTCCTGTGTCCCAGATGGGACCTCTGAGAGAGCCTTTGCTGACATAAATCGAGACAGTACTGCTGGGCGCTGGCTCTGTCCTCGCTTCCTGGCCGTCAAGGACTGGGCAGAGGGCTGAGCCCGGCAGTCGGCTCTGCCTTTGCAGACTGTTTAGGACTGAAGCAGAAGTGGGAGAAGGAATATGGAGTGACTGCTACTTTTGATGCCAGTTACAAGAGAAGGGTCATTCCGTGTCACAGCAGCCACTGAGCAAGTGGTAAGAGAGGAGATTATGAAACAAATCCAAGATGCCAAGAAAGTGCCAGAAGTAGGAGGGGAAGCAGAGAGTACCAGCTCCCCGTGCTCATGGATCCCTATGGCCTTCAGCATGCCCTCCGAGGAGCCCTTCTCTGCCCCAAGGACAGAACCTGTCACAGTGGTAGCATCGCAATCTCTTGCCTTTCAAGCCAGGACACTGACCCAGCCTCCACGTGCCTGATGCTAAGCTAATCCAAGCAGCATACTAACCCCTAACCCCTCCCACCAACCCTTTCTCTAGGGATTTAGAGAGGACGTTTGAAATTGAGCTTTAAGTAGTCTCTATGGTTTCTGTATTTTGTCTGCACTTAGGCAAGGGCAGGGGCAGAGGTCAAAGGAGCAAAAGGAACTTTGTGTTCCCAATTGTTATACTTTTCACTAATCCCAAAGGTCCCAAAGAGCATGTCCAGGCAGAATTCTTTGGGAGGTGATTTTGAGAAGAATGGGGAAAAAAAAAAAACATTCCTAGACAAGAGCTGTTTTGCAGTTAGGCTAAAGAAGTCAAGGAAATGTTGCCCTCTGTTCCCTTCTGACTCCCGTAGCCCGTTAGAAATCTCTGACAACAGAGAGGCAGAAGTATCTGAACCGGAATCTGTATTCGAAGCATATTTACTGGAATGTAAAACAGTATGGGAAGCAAAATGATCTCCCTTTGTTTTTCAAGCCATTGACCTGCCACTTCTCAGTACTGGCCTGTCTTAGAGGTCAAGAACATGGTGGCCTGTGCTTGGGTTGGGGACAAGGTGCAAGCTATGCAAAATTCCCAGGAGGGCAAACCGTAGCCCAGCAGAGCTACATTTGAGGGGTAAAGTTGAGCTTCCACTTTGAGTAAGAATAAATATTAAAAATATTTATAAAAAAAGCCAAAATCCTTATTTTTATGCATTAAGAATATTTTAAATAGTTTGCAATATTAAAAAGTTGTAGGAGTTGTAAGTACTCTTACTAAAGGTAAAAGGGTTAGCCATAAGGAATTGTCCATAAGATTGATTTATCAGAGATGCCTACTGAAGTTGGAAAGGCTGGGACTTGGAGATGGGATTCCTAGCTTATTTGGAATCATTCATTTTAAGTAGCACATTGCAGCAACAATCATGCCTATGACCAAAAGAGCCACGAGGTTGGAGTTTCAAAGAAAATCAGGGGCGCCTGTTTGGCGAAGTAGGTTGACCAGCTGCCTCTTGGTTTCTGTTCAGGTTGTGACCTCAGGGTGGTGAGGTTGAGCCCCATGTTAGGCTCCATGTTGGGTGTGGAGTCCGCTTGATATTCTTTCTCATTCTTCCTCTGCCCCTCCCACTCATGTACTCTCTAAAATCTTAAAAAGAAGAAGAAAAACAAAAAAAAAAAAGAAAGAAAATCAAAGAGCAGTATTATCCTGGTTTTAAAACCTGGGATGAAATTCTGATATCGTTATTTGAACAGAATCAATCCGTAGAGAATATATATTTTCCTTATATACTGCTGCAGTTTCCTTCTGTTAATCCTCTAACACTGAGATGACAAGGACAATCAGTAGACTGGAGAGCAGATTACTGTTGGATTGTCATGTGAGTCTTGGTAGGTTTTTGCTTTCCCCTTCGGATTTTGTCCCCACAAGTTTTGTGAGGATGGAGATTCTAGTTTTATTAGCTGTGTGTGCATCCATCCCCCGACTTGTGGAGAACAGAACATCGTCTTGCCAGTTGCAGCCCCTGGACCTCTGCTAACTGGAGATCCCATCTCGTTTTTACTTTTGAATATTGGTCTTAAAAGCAAATGTAACCTATATTTATTTTTACTGATGAGAATTTATAATCTGCTAGGACAGAAACAAATGTTTGTGGTAGAAAAAAAAGACATGAACCAGTGTTAATTTTTTAAAAATCATTTTTGGGGGTAACCAAATGTTAAAAACTACCCTAAATCTTCAATTGTGATAATCTACAATTATCATCAGGATCTGACTGCGAAAGTTGACTAGGGAGGCACTAGCAAAATGTTAGCTTCATCTTTTCAAGGTTAGCCATAATTTGGAAACCGCAGGAATTTCATCCTTCAATTCGGGACAAGAATTTATATCGAAGAGTGGCTCCCAATTATTCTTTTGGCTCACGGGTGAAAAAAAAAAAGGTTATTGCAGGTAATCTATTTTGATCTTTCCGAGTGAAGGGCAGTAATTTGAGGACCCAATAGACTTCTAAATTTGACCGCCGTGAGTAGTTCGTAGCGGAGCATAGCTTTGCTTCTGTCAAGTATTGACCTTTGCTGGTCACTGACATATAACTGCCTTATCAGCACATCAGGGCTCCAGGGCCTTCCGAACCAAGGACGTGTGATTCAGCGAGCGGCAAACGTGCAGAGGTACCCTGTCCGTATTTTCCTAAAGCGGTGAGCCATAGAGGGGGCCAGGTCTGAGGTCCCGGCGGATCCCAACAGAAACCGCCTCCCGACACAGGGGGACGAATTGGCGGGTCACAGCGGCCACGCGCGCTCCAACGGCCTCTGTGACCTTCCCCAGAGCTTGCGGCCAGCCCGCCCTGCCAGCGCACGTGGCGAGGTGGGGACAGAGCCACGTGGGACCAGCGCAAGACCCTCTCGGCAGCAGCACCCTGCTGACACTCCAGGTGCCGGAGGTCACTCGTCAGCTGGTCGCTGCAAGATCCTGCGGGAGATTAAACATCTAGCGCAGAGGGTGACGCGGGGATCTTCCCCCGACTTTCCAACGTGCACTCTCTCTCCCCCCGCCCCCGCCCCCGCCTTCGCCTACTCCCCGCCGGCAACCTGAGCGCGGTCTGCACCGCAGACCTATCGGAGGGGCCGGCTCAGACCCCGGAAGAGCGATTCCATCCGGGTGCTTTGTCCGAGAGCGAGGAGGGCGTGGCTTTATGACGACAGCGCGGGGAGGAGCGAGGAGCCAACTCCGGAGCTGGGACAGCCAGCGGGAGGGGGCGGTGGGCGTATGGGCTGTCCCTTGCCACGCCTCGTGGGCGCTCCATACTGCCCGAGAGGGGAGTCTGTAGCTTCAAACTGCCTTCTGAGGCGGGAGTTTCAACTAAGAAGTCTGGTGTCTAAGTCTCCCCCTTTTCTAAGTCTCTTCATATGCTCTCCCCCTGCCCGTCTCTCCTCTCTGCTTGACTGGCACGAAACACTCTCCGCCTCCAGCCTTCCCTCCCCCTCGCTGGGCGCAGGTGGTGGCGGCCCGCGCGCCGCGCAGCCGCAGAGAGCACTGGGCGGTGCCGCGGAGGGGCGTGTGACGCAGCGGCCGTCGCTGCCATTTTAAGTTGTTTGTTCTTGCTTCCCTTCCCAAACACGCCTCTGCCCCGGACCCGGGAGGCGCCCGAGGCCGCCGCCGTTTCCGCAGCCAGCGGTTGGTGGGAACGAGGCTGTGCCACCGCGGACGCTCCCCCTCCGCTTCGGCTTTTGCCTCTCCGGGTCTCCTCGACCTTCCTTCTTGAGAGCCGGAACCCGACCGTGGGGGGGAAGAAAGACTCGAGAGCAGATGCTTGAACTGAAATAACTTTATTTTGGGGGGTTTGCTTCGCTGACAGACCCCTTAGCGCAGGGCTCCCCTCCCCTTCCTCCCCTCCCCCTCCGCCGCCAGTACCAATCCTACCCCTCTTTCTCCTCATTTCTCCTCCTCCTCTCTCTCTCGCCTCCGCCGCCGCCTCCGCGTCCTTCCCTCCGCCGCCGCCCGGGGCGCCGAGCCAGACTATGGGTCCCAGGTGGGGGCTGAGCGGCGGCAGCAGCGCGGGCGGCCCGGTCACAGTGCGCACTGCAGCGGGGATGGAGGGGCTCAGTTGGCTGGTGGTTTTCTCTTGACATGGCTCCTGCCCGTGCTGCGAGCAGCGCCCCCGCCGCCGCCTCCTTTTCTGCCGCCGCCACCGCTCCGCCCGCAGGCTGCGGCTAGAGGGCCCGAACCCCGCCCGAGAGTCGGTCAGTGAGTCCCGGTCTCCGCGGGGACAGGGAGGGGATTTCCCCGTCACCCGCCCCCGCCCCAGCTGCCTCAGTTCCATCCCCTGCCCCCCCGGGAAGCACACTAATGACCCCACCCTAAACTATCCAAACTCGGGAAACATGGTCTGTTCAACGTGAGAGCGAGCTAATCCGGAATCCGGGAATTTAAGGGTTTTTTTTGGGGGGGGTGGGCTGGGCATACTTTCAAAAAGTAATTAATATTAACACAACTATTTTCTTTTCTTCCTACTGGTCCTTCCCATTTACCCTCTCCCGCCTACTCTACCCGGGCGGGAATTGTTTCCACGATGAAATGAGTGAAAACCCGAGTGATCCTGTGTCTCCCGTGGTGCGAGTGAGTCGCTGCCGCTGAAGGCAAAGGGTGGGGGTGGGACCTGGGGGGTGGAAGGCAGGTGGTCCCTGGGCACTGCCTGGGATCCGGGAGAAGAACCCGCCACCTTTGCCTCAGCAATGCTCGCAGGAAGATAAGTCGCACTCCCCACGATCTTGAACGGGGGCAGATTCCTAGGGAAGGCTCCCTTGGGGAATGTAGGACTCACTGCAGGGCTGAGGGTGTTGGGATCCCGGGCATTAATCAGGTCTAACCACAGAGCCGGAATAATAATTATATCGTATTATATACCCCCTTTCTCTCTGCCATCATGATTTTCCATGGCAGCAGCATTAGCAGCCGCCTGAGGGTGAAAATGTGGGTGATGGGGAAGTTGGTAATGACTCCGCTGTTTTTTCTCATGGCTCCTTTGGGCAACAGCTGTCCGCCCCCGGTATACACTGTAGTTGATTGCAGGGAAACCCTGTACCTCTCCCCTTCCTTCTCTACCGATTTTGCACTTTTCTCTTTGCTCACCACCAAGTGTAATCAATAACAAGCACTGACAGTACATAGCAATAGTGAAATCTGAAATAACTTAAGAATTAATTAGGTACTACGGCCATGGATCTGGCTGGGTAAAATCCAATTGGATATTTCAGTTTCATTCACCTACCCTGTTTTGGTGTTTTGGGGGGTTTGGGGGTTTTTCTTTTTTCCTTTTTCTTTGTAATTTTTTTTTTTTTTTAAATTTTGGTATTTGGAAAGCAGGGATCATCACGCTTCCCCTTCCCCGTTCCTTCTCATAATCCCTTCTCTAAAGAGGGGTGGGGGGGATAAATCCATATGGATTTTAAGGATTGGACTGGTGTTAGCTGTGTTTTATTGCACACCTAAATCCTGATAATAGGCTTTTCATTTCCCCCCAAAGCCTTTATTTTGGCATTTAAGCCAGATGTGTTTTCCAAAAAGTTAGTTCCAAGTATTTTCTCCACTCTTTCTTTCCTTCCTCCCCTTCCTTTTTCCCATAACCCCAAACGTTATTGTCCAAACATGACTGGACAGCAGCTTTTGTTTCTTGACCCTGTAATATGACAGTCTGCTAATATTGCCTGGAGGTGCAGTTTTTGGGTTACAGTCGTGATTTTTAGCTATTCAATCATATTAGCAGGAAAAAAAATGACTTGTTTCTGTTGTACTTGAGTCTTAAGAAAAAGTGCCCATAGTTTAGTGACAATTTCCAAAGGCTTTAGTACCACCTGTATTTCAAAATGGGGGACCCAAACTCCCGGAAGAAACAAGCTCTGAACAGACTACGTGCTCAGCTTAGAAAGAAAAAAGAATCTCTAGCTGACCAGTTTGACTTCAAGATGTATATTGCCTTTGTATTCAAGGAGAAGGTAATTTAAAATTCTTAATGTGAATTAGCACAAGTGATTTTTGTAAGTGTATATTAAGTTATTTGTTGCCCGTAAAATAACTGTTCATTAGGTTAAAGAGTGGTTGACAGAAGTCTACATGTGTGCTTTAACCTGAACCCTCCCTGGTAGTTCTCTGCATGTGTAGTTGTGGTAGGACTACGAAGGGAAGGCTCGAGTGCTCCTTGGTTTGGAAATACTCTGTAAAGCTCGATAGGGTCCTTTTTTTAGGTGACCTGGGGTGAGCAACATTGTAAAACTCCCACGTAGTGTTTCACAAGAAATTTCATTTATGTGGAGTTACATAGAGAACATATAGCTGAATTTAAAGACTGTCTATAAAGTGAGATATTTGAAAGTGGTGAATTGGAATCAAAATGTTCACATGCTAAAAGTAAATAGTCTGTTCAGCTTCATGCTAAAAGTCCCTTTTCTCGTGGTACATTAGATGAACTACAGTACTGTCAATTTTTAGGAACAGTTACATACTGAAATGGTTTATTTGTGTTTAGAAGTACAATTTATTAAAATTCAAAAGGACCTGAAGAGGAAATTTAAATTTTGAGGGGGGCTGGCGAACATAATCAGAATTAATTCCACAATTAAATAGCAAGTAATGAGTTGTGAGTAGTCACAGAGGACATGATAAAAGCAGTATATTTCAACGATCTCTCTTTGACGTGAGATTAGGTTATGAATATAAGGAAATACTACTTTGATTTTTGAACCCAAGTTGTGAGCTAATTTCAGGTTAGACATATATTCTTGGTGTGGTATGTACTTAATGTTTGGGAGTTTCCCAAGTATTTATCCCACTCAACTCTTTTGGAGGTTATTAGTACAGGCATACCTCGGTTTTACTGTGTGTGCTCCGTGGATATTTTGGTTTTTACAAATTGAAGGTTTGTGGCAACCCTGGGTTGACTAAGTCCATCTGTCATTTTCCAACAGCATTTGCTCCGTTTATGTCTCTCTGCCACATTTTGGTAATTCTTGAAATGTGTTAGACTTTTTATTAATGTATTTGTTACAGTGACCCATGATCAGTTATTACAACTTACTGAAATCATGGTGGTTAACAGTTTTTAGCATTACTTTTCAATTAAGATACGTATATCATTTTTTTGGACATAATGCTTATTGCACACTTAATAAACTACAGTGTAGGGTAAACATACTTTCTATATGCACTGGGAAACCAAAAAATTAATTCAGCTCCCTATGAGACTTGCTTTATTGCTGTGGTCTGGAACTGAACTTGTGATATCTCCAGGGTATGCCTGTATCTAAGAATGCTCTTAGCAGCTTGAGTAGAGCATTGTAAAGGGTTTCAGGCTGGTTTGTTTTAAAGTCATTGTTCCAAGATTGGATAGTACAGGGAATTTATTTCTCCATTTTGTCGTCTTGTTAATATGTTAACTGCAGGATTGATACGATCAGGTTTTAATTGAAGATATTATAATGTAAGTTCACTAGAAATCCAAGACCGAGGTGGTGAGATGAGTTCTTTATATTTATATTAAATA
This sequence comes from Enhydra lutris kenyoni, assembly GCF_002288905.1. Lineage (NCBI taxonomy): Eukaryota > Metazoa > Chordata > Mammalia > Carnivora > Mustelidae > Enhydra > Enhydra lutris. The sequence goes on from NW_019154177.1 coordinate 4,006,869, forward strand.
CCCCAAGTTGTACTGTTTAGTTCTTTAACACTGTAAAACCCGGTTTTTACTCCATGAATAGACAGTATGCAGGCAATTGTCCTGAGTAGTTCATGAGCTTTATAACCTAAATTGATGAGCACTTGGTCACAAGTAAATTTGAAACTCAATTTGGTAGACTTTTTTTTTCTTGTTTCATATATTGACAGTTGTTATATAGTATCTAAAAGGAGTAATGGAACTTGACCCTTTTAAGGAGTTAAAAAACGTTTAATTTATAAAGCTTTGTTTTTTAACTGCTGAGATTTTAATTTAGTTGTATGTAGAATCAGTTAAATGAAAGTACATCAAGAGTAAATCCCTTTTTTTTAAACATTAGGTATGCCTAGTGTTTGTTTCTCATAGTGTTTAAGAAACATTGTTCATAATAAGTTACCTGTTATGGATCCCGTAATACTATAAAACCATGCAGTAAAACATTCTGATATAGCCTGTTTGTGTGTGGTTGGGGTAATGGGGCTCAGGGAAGTAAGAGGATCCACTTATTTGAAAATCTATACAAAAATTAACTTAGTTAATAATTTTGCTGAGTTAGTATAAAAGTACCTGATGTTGTAATATGAAACTGGGTGTTAAAAGACAATGTGCTGTTGGTGGGTTAATACACCTTTTCCCCCCCTTTTAGAAGAAAAAATCAGCACTTTTTGAAGTGTCTGAGGTTATACCAGTTATGACAAATAATTACGAAGAAAATATCCTGAAAGGTGTGCGAGACTCCAGCTACTCCTTGGAAAGTTCCGTAGAGCTTTTACAGAAGGACGTGGTACAGCTTCATGCTCCTCGATACCAGTCTATGAGAAGGGTAAGTTCCGTTTTTCAGTCTTGATTTGGTAAGTTTTTGTGAGTTAAACTTGCTCCTCCCCCCCCCCCCCCCCAAGTATGGATAGTTACTATGGTCACAAGTCTCTTTAAAAGTTGACTTCAAAATCTTGGGGCGCCTGGGTGTCCCAGCAGTTTAAGCCTCTGTCTTTGGCTCAGGTCATGATCTCAGGGTCCTGGGATTGAGCCCCACATAGGGCTCTCTGCTCAGCGGGGAGCCTGCTTCCCCCTCTCTCTCAGCTTGCCTCTCTGCCTGCTTGTGATCTCTGTCTGTCAAATAAAAAATTAAAAATCTTAAAAAAAAAAAAAAGTTGACTTCAAAATCTTAAAAAAAAAAAAGTTGGCTTCAGGGGCACCTGGTGGCTCAGTCTGTTAAGCAGCTGCCTTCAGCTGAGGTCTAAAATCTTTTTTCTAAAAAAAAAAGTTGACTTCAGATAAAACATGGATAACTTTTCCTCTGTGGTATTATGCTGATAATGGTGTTTGTTATTGCTGGGAATAATATTTTATATTACTGTTCATTAGATTTTTTTTTGAGGGGGAGAGAACTAACATCATGCTTCTTACAAATAAGAAGCTTAAAGTGGAAGGAATTATTGTTCCCAGCTTTATAAACTTCTGTAACTTATTGAAAGTTAAAATGAACATACTTGAACAAGACATCCCCATAATTACTGGGATTGGGGAAGGCTGGAGATAACCATGTACTGGTCTGAAAGAGGTTTATTAACCTTTGAAAATTAATACACTGGACTAGGGTAATAATAAGTGGAAAAATAGTTTTCTGTATTAATAAAAATAGCAATTCAGCTGTAATAAGAATGTGAGTAATATTAGAAGACCCCTTTGCTTCAATATTAACTAGGTTCTGACTTCGAAGAATGGAAATAAAAATACAGGGACTTCACAAGAAAAAAAAATCAGCTTTAGTTGTAGTTTTCACCATGTGCTGATTAATTTAGGTCTTAGTGTGAGGAATATTGGACTGGGTGACTATAGGTGGACCCTACAGGATAAAAATTAGACCATGAGCTATTCAGATTTATATATATATGTATATTTATATATATATGTATATATATATATATATATATATATATATACTGTCCTATTACCTTTTGGTATATAAAATGATACGTAGTGGACCTTTTGTACTTTTGAAATGTTTCTATAGTCCGACCTATAATTCGTGACATGTCTTGTTACAGCTTTGTTTCTTTGAAAGTAAAAAAAATTTTTTTTTTTTAATCTTCTTGTAGGATGTAATTGGCTGTACTCAGGAGATGGATTTCATTCTTTGGCCTCGGAATGATATTGAAAAAATTGTCTGTCTCCTGTTTTCTAGGTGGAAGGAATCTGATGAGCCTTTTAGGCCTGTCCAGGTATTTTATTCTAAGTGTGGTACGCACTAAGTGAGTAAAAACTCCTGGGATAAGAAGCAAACAAAAAACTCCTGGGATAGGGCCTAACTTAAGAAAAATTTTGGGAATATGCATTATTCTAATCAGTTTTACTTCATGTGTTGCTCCCATCTGTTTGACTATTGTGCTGCAAGAGGAGAAGGCATTGGGGGACAGAATCTCTTGAGAATGAGTGTGTCTTTAAAATAATGGCCAGAGAAAATATTTCAGGGTAGATGTTTGTTGATTTGTAGAGGAGCCTGTGAATGAAACTGAGAAGATCTCTCCCCTGTACCATACACACTCCCGAAATAATACACGTAACCATCCGGCTCTCAGAGGAGTCTAGTCTAAGGAATGGCTTAAGAAACCCTTTTCTGGGGGCACCAGGGTGGCGCAGTCACTTAAGGTTGTGATCCTCCGGGGTCCTGGGATCGAGTTCTGCATGGGACTCCCTGTTTAGCAAGGAGTATGCTTCACACCCTCCCCCCATTCGTGTTCATTCTCTCTCGGCTCTCAAATAAAATCTTTAAAAAAGAAAGAAATAAGGAAAGAAACCCTTTTCCAGGGGTGCCTGTGTGGCTTAGTCGGTTAAGTGTCTGCTTCTTCCTCTCCTTCTGCCCCTCCCCCATTCATTCTCCACCCCCCCAAATAAATAAAATCTTTTAAAAAATAATTTTCCAAAAGTAGATTTGTGTATAAAACTATACAGGAGAGAAGTAAATCTGGTAGTGGTTCTTAAGTAATCTTCCTTGACATTGACTTCTGACTTACCATTTGATGTATTAGACAGTTTCCAGTTTTTAAGTGTATGGGCGTATGCTCTTAAAATGATCTTAAATTTATTTATAATACTTTATTTGTATAGGAGAAAGTACTGTAATATCCACCAAAATGTTAGTTATGGTTAGTTCTAGGTCAGGTGTAGCTAATTTTTCTTTTTGTTCTGTGCGTATGTAGATATGTACATCTGTATTTCATAATTCTACACTGATGATATTTTTGTTTATAATCGGAAACCTAAATAAAGACATTTAAAGATTAACTTTAAGCATACTATACTACATATTAGAATGCCTGTTTTAGGCTAATTGCTTAGAAACACGAAAGTTATTGAAAAAATTTTGTGTTCATGTGTTACCGTGAACCATCTTTATGGTGTTTTTGTGTATGATAGACAAGTTGGTATACTCCCCATGGTAATGTTCCTACACATCGCTCAAATTAGTGTTCCTCCTCCTAAGACTCACTTGACAGAAATAAGTTCTAAAGATAACATATAGCCTGAATAGAGGTGAAAGTATTCTATATTTATATCTGTCTTCAGTGGGCACTATCTGGCTCACGTGAACTTGCTGGAGAATGGAAGTTAGATATAAAAAGCAAGAAGGCAGGAACGGTAAGGAATGTTTATGGCTGCCGGCGCACGTATTGCATCGCAACTGTAACTGCTCTCCAGAGGCACTCTTAGGATTTTTATTATTATTATTTTTTAATTCTGAAATCTCCATTGGAAAGATTTTGGTCCATTACTCATTGTATTTTTTAAAATTTCTAATACTCTATCTATCCTTCTGAGACATTTGGGATAGTATAATAGTATAATAGTCTTGTCTCAAGTTAAGTTCTAACTTTTGAAATCATGGCTGCTTATTGAGTGTTGCCTGTGCTAGGCTATCTCCTGAATACTTTATATACATTTAATCTTAATCCTTATAAGAATTATGTAGATAGGAACCTCCTTTTCCAAAGGAAAAAACTGAGGCAGTTAGAGTTTAGGTAAATAGCCCAAAGTCATGCAGGTAAGTGGCGGTCAAGACATAAATCCTGTAAAGCTTGTGCTCTTAATTTGCTACTCTCTACTGTGGGAAGTGCTTTGTATTATGAAAGCCTTAAATTACGGGTGGAATGTAAGCACTATGTAGGATAGAGGTAATATGGTGTAATTTTAGAGTTCAGCTATAGGAAACAAGTTCAGTGTAAAAGATGAATTTACTTCCCCAGTAATTTAAAATAAATGAGTATCCTGAATGAGAGGCTTGAAATATAAATAATTTAGTTCTTAAGGCAAGTGAGAAAAGGAAAAGTAAACTTTAACTTGAAAACTTTTTTTTTGGTCTTGAAGCACCTGAAATGAGATTTAGTAGGAACCACAGTAAAGGTTGTTTTTCAATAATGAGTTCGTGCTATATTCAAGGTTATTAGGGAGTACTGGGAGGTGGTATTAAAATATCTCTTATTTCTTCTGTATCCCTAAGTGCTCTTGGCTACAAATTAGTTTTTCATCACACTATCACACTATTCAAATATTTTGTTATTCTGGGTGTTGCTTTCATGCCACTTGAATTAAGAGTTTTCTTTCTGGTGTACTATTCCTTCCCGAATCTCTGTATATTCACTAGGGAGACAGAGCAGGAGCCAGGCGAAGAGTGACGGACAAGTAGATTCACCGATGAGCACAGAGCAGAGCCCAACGCTGGGGCTGGATCCCAGGACCCTGAGATCGTGATCTGAGCCAAAGTCAGATGCTTAACCAGCAGAGCCGCCCGGGACCCCTGCAGTATTTGACTTTGACACAGTAGTGTTATGTTGGTTCTGTTCCAGGAATGGCGTTTCCCAAATTACCTTTTCTTAGTGTTTTCCCCAGGGAAAATTACTGTCTTCTTTCAAGGCCTAATCCAAAATCACCTGCTAATACTGCCCATAGTGTCCGCTGTGTTTGTTATTTCTCCCTTCTTCACATAGCACTTTGAAGATAACCGCATTTCAGGGTTTTACAAATAATGACATCTAACTCTAGGAAAGATCCGAAGCAAGTTAGGTTTTATATTTGCATGTGCTTGTCCTTTTGGCCAATGTAAGAGCCCCTTAAGGGTGGGATAACCTTATTCATATTTTTTATTATTTAATAACATTCCTTTCATATACTAAGAGTGCAATAAATATTTGTGCAAAGGTACAATTGAATATCGTATTTACACAGTTGTATGTAGGGATAGTGTATCTTACCTTATGGCTTAAAAGAAAAGTTGGGTGTTAAAATTCTAGATAGCAGGAACTGATGATTTTTCTATATTAGTATTTACTGTGGTCTTTGAAATAATGGGAGAATAAAAATGGAATCAAATGGACAGTCTTTTTTTTTTTTTTTAATGATTCAACAATTCTTAAAGAATTGTTGATTCTTTAAGAGTTCTTTAAGAGTTGTTTCTTGAATTCCCCAGTAGTCTAGTCATTTCACCCAGCATTTGGTCTCCGTAGACATTTTGTGGGAGGATAGAGTTGATCTTCTTTATGTTAAAAGAGTAAAAGAGTGTTCTGATTTGGTAATAGTTCTTCATAACTTAATTTTTTTCACCTGAAAAATGTGCATAACATTTTTAAAAAATTCGAGGGGTTCATATATCCTCAACCCCATCTCTGTGAGGACTGGAACTGTATTTCAGGTGTGGGCTTTAAAACCCACTGTTGCTTTCCATTAACTGTTCTGATGGGTTATAACCCATTTATTTTACAGGAGAGGAAGCTGAAGTTGAGAAAAGTTAGGGGATATGTACAAGGTCACATAAGTAGTAAGATGGACAGCTAAGATCTATAGTGGGTGTTCTTTGTAAATAGAAAGGAAGCGGATGTTACTGGCTTAATTAAAGTACTGAGTTGGGAGTGTTGAGCCAAATAGGCTTGAAAAGTGGTTTTAGGGACGTCTGTGTGGCTCAGTTGGTTAATCATCCAACCCTTTATTTCAGCTCAAGTCTCAGTGGAGTCTGCTTGAAATATTCTCTCCCTCCCTCCCTCCCCATCCCCCCGACCTCCCTCCCCCACCTCCATATGTGCACTCTGTCTCCTTCTCTAAAACAAACACATTTTATAGAATGGCGTAAAATCATTGAGAATTAGGATCTAGTCACTCTGATGGAGTTTTTCTTGGTCAAATTCTATAATGAAGTGGTATCCAGTAGAACTTTCTGTGATGAAGGAATACATCTCAATAGACTGTTCAGAATGGTGGCCACTGGCCACATGGGATTATTGAGCATTTGAAATGTGGCTAGAGTTACTGAAGAATTCAATTTTAATTTATGTTTAGTGAATTAAATTTCTGTAGGCACAGCTGGCTGCCATGTTGGACAACATATGGATGCAAGATGTTTCAGGTGGGATGAGGTTTTTGTAGTTACATGTAAATGTATTTCTGCCTTAGGCCAAATTTGAGTTTCATCACGGGGACTATGAAAAACAGTTTCTGCATGTACTGAGCCGCAAGGACAAGACTGGAATTGTTGTCAACAACCCTAACCAGTCGGTGTTTCTCTTCATTGACAGACAGCACTTGCAGGTAAGCCTTGTTTAACTACTTAACAACTTGTTTGAAAAGCTTATTTGTTAGCAAACTATTTTCTGTATATGTTAATTCTGTTTTGCCACTTCAGCACTGCATTAATTTAGAAGTTATTTAAAAATCAAATAGATATCCTGGGCGTCACCCTAGAAGAGTGGTTCCCAAGTTTTGCTGCATAGTAGAACTACCCGGGAGCTTCTAAATGTCATGATTCTGATGAGCAGTAGAGTTTAAAAAACACCCCTGTAGAGCTTTTCTGATGTACACAGATTCTTAAATAGCTAGACTCTCATGCCCTACTCCAGTCCTGCTCGGTCAGAGAATCGGTGTTTTGAACAAAATCCTTAGATGGGTAGTAGCACATTGTATTTTGAGAAGGTTTGGCTCTAGACCTTTTAAATATGAAAATCTAAAGGAACGAAGTATGTCTGTGTTTAGAAGATCCACATGTGTTTTAAGTAAGCACTTCCAGTTTAAGCAACCCAGGCATTGCAGATTATTTTTTATTCTCAAGAACGTTTTTTCATTATTATAAACCTGAATATCCTCACTTGGAATTTATAACAGATACCTTGTTATTTAACCTTAAAAATAGCATTTTAATTATCATTCATTCAACAAAGGAGTGCCTACTTACTGTGCCTGGCACTGTATAGCAGTGAAGAAGACAGAAATCCTGTCCATGTGGATTCCTACTCCATTGTGGGGGAGGCAGTAGGGCAGAACAGTATGTAATCGGTGAGCGCTCAGAGGAAATGGGTGCGGGGGGTGTAAGCTGTTGTGTGTGAACCCTGATGGTGCCACCAGAGGAGGCCTCTATGAAGAGGAGTTGAAGTAAAGGCTTTTAGAAGAGTATTTGTGATGCTAATTTTGCCCCCCCCCCTTTTTGAAGATTTTATTTATTTGTTTGAAAGAGAGCAGGAACAGGGAGAAGGGCAGAGGGAGAGGGAGAAACAAAATCCCCATTGAGGCGGGAGCCTGACATGGGGGTTGATCCCAGGACCCTGAGATCATGAGCTGAGTCAAAGGCAGATAGATGCTTAACCAACGGAGCCACCCAGGTGTCCCTAATTTTGCATTTTAGAACATGGGTTTATTTTTACTTAGAGAATGCAAGGTAGTAAGAAAATACAAAGGTGAATCATACTGTTGTGTTCAAGGGGCTAAGGACCACTGGGCAAGATTACACACTGACTTTATCTTGTATCTTACAAGACTGTATCTTGTAAGAAAATGTTAAGTAAATATGATGTTATTAGGTACAAATAAGAGCTGTGGGAATTACAGAAGAAAGTTGACTTCAGTTGGGGGCATTTCATAAAACAGAAAAACCATGACTTGGTTGGGTTTGGGGGTTCTCTTTTCCATTTCTTCTTTACCTTAGCTTTCTTAATGGTGGATATTTTTAAGTGGCTTTGTTTTTCATTTGTAACTACTTGAGTAATTTGAGTAATTTATTGAGATAATACTGTATAGCCAGCTATTGACTTAAATTATGGAATCCATAGCGCAAAGACTTTGAGTCTTAGAAGATTTAATAATGACTGTATACTAATGTAGAGACTTCATTTTCCTACAGATACATAGATCAATAATATATAGAAATGACTGGTGACATGAAGGAGTTACTTTGTTTAAATAAGTAGTAAGTTGTCTTCTGTTTATACCTAGGTCAGATGTTTTCTGTGCTTTATGAAGCAAATAGCTTCAGTCCTTTTAATGAAAAGAAAATTGTAAGCTCATAAACTAAATTTGCATTGTAGGTAGGGTGACCAGCAGTCTGTCTGTCTGGAATGCCCTGGTTTTTGCACTGATGTCCCAAGTCCTAAAAACCTCAATCCCCAGGGCAAAGTGGGATGGCTGGTGTCACTTTTATTGTAGATGCATTTGGTCTTCAGTGCTCTTAGGTCCCCCTTTCTGGTTCTTCTCTTGATCTTCATAAACTGGAGATGTTGCTGTTCTCATGCTATATAGAAGGAGGGAACTGATAGAGTAGCCAGCCCAGAGCCTGCTCCGTACCTGAGGCAGAGAGCTTTACAAGTAGGAGCTCACTTAATCCTCACAACATGTGAGCTGTAGGTTTTATTACTCCCTGTTTCATAGGTGAGGAAATCAGGAAACTAAAGAACCTGATCTAGATCATCTAGCAGAGATCTTGTGCCCTTTATCATAACACAAGATGAGTGAAGAGAGCTAGACCAGATAATTTTGGTGGGCACCTGGGTAGACAGGCACATTGCTGGAGTCTGCATTCTAATCCACGTGCAGCCTTCTACTGGCTCTGAAATCTAGGACCAGTAACTTCTGTGAGCATGTTCTTTGTTGAGTAAATGATATGTAAGGTTGTCAGAACATTGAAAATGAAAAAAAAATATGTGCATAATATATCAGTTCATTACATATATAGACTGCTTTTGCCTTTTTTTAAAGAGGTGCTGTGGTGGAAAGAAGTACCTTGAAGGCGGATCTGGGGATAGCTTCCATTTACTAGCATGCTGTGCCATAAGTCAGATGTGAAATAGTAATGTAATATCTTCGCTTTCTTCCAGTCCTTTACTCCAGGTTATGCTTCAGTTTTTTTCTTTGCTGCCTGTTTCATACTGTTTCGTTCACTTCTACCCCGACCACATTTGTTGTCTTTTCTGTAAATAAACATCACTTCACGCCTCTGTTTGGATCAGTCTCTGTGAAATGCCTTTAAACCTTTCTTTCCATTAGCAAGTTGTCCATGGTTGACTTTCCGGACCTTAAATTTTTTGTTTAGAATAAATTCTCTAAACATTTATTTAGTTTATAATGTTTATTCTTTCTGTATTTTATATGGCAAGGTTTTGTCTTCCTGACCAGATTGAGATCCCAGTGGGAACAGACCATAATTTATTTCCTTACTCTATATGCTTTGTTACTGTATCCTTAAGTGCTTAATATAATTGTGGGAGATTGATTTATGTGACAATTGATCACTTATGTTAAAGCCTTATTAAGATTAAAATTATTCCCCTTTCAGACTCCAAAAAACAAAGCTACAATCTTCAAGTTATGCAGCATCTGCCTCTACCTGCCACAGGAACAGCTTACCCACTGGGCAGTTGGCACCATAGAGGACCACCTCCATCCTTATATGCCAGAATAGAGTGCTGACCAGCAAAATGGACAAGATCACAGAGTGCAGCAGCATTTTTTTTTCTTGTTTTCTTACACTTTATTCTTTCAGAGTTTAAAGAAAATGGACTCATGCACAGAATACTATGCATTTTGAAACTTGTTCATCCTGGATTTTTTTTTTTTTTTAATTATTTGTGTCTCAGAACTTAAAAAAAATTAGGTGTCTTCTGCACGGACTGTGTGAAAGAAGATGCATTGCGTATTTGCTGCACTGCATCAGCATCTTACTAAAATGTGAAATGAAAGGACTATTGTACACTGAAATGCTTAAATGTATCTGAAAGCACAAGGTGATACTCGTTTTTGATGGTCTTTCCATTTGTGCTGGTTTTTGCCTCTTTGACATCTGTCCTCAGTATTTAGAGGGTGAGAAGTGATGGTAAAAGGTATAAATAACATTTTAAAAATCTTAGCTTTGCTGTAATTACCGTCGTTCCAGAGCACTGTCAGATTCATTCTAATGACCAGAAGTGGTTGTTTAAAAAAAAAATACGTATAGATACACAACCATGGGAAAGAAATCTGTTAAAAAAAAAAAAAAAAAAAAGCAAGCATCTCATTGTAGGCATTCTTGCCTCATGTTTTACTGGGCCATGTTTGTTTCCTGGTACTCATAAATGTATGTATTTTATTTCCGGATCTCTTTCCCCAAGTTGCTGTTACAAGAGTATTCTGCTGAATGTGGATACAGTTGATGCACATTGAGGCAGGTCTGGAGTCTGAAGTAGCTAAAGCAGCTATGAAAGTGAGAAACACACATTCATAGCTGCAGACACCGTGATAGGTAGAGGACTTTTCCTTTTTTTGGTTGTTTTGTTTTGTTTTGTTTTAAAGAGGAGATTTTTTATTACAAAGAAAATCCAGTGAATTGTGCAGAAATACTGGTTTCTACACCATCCTAAAGGAAAACTTATGAGGGTTTTTTGGAGTAGAAAAAAGTTACTAAAGTTGGGATCTTAAATTGTTTAAAAACCATTGAGTGTCAAAGCTCTAAAAGCAGAACTCATATTGTGCAATGAACATAAGGAAAGACTACTGTATAGTTTTTTTGGTTTTTTTCTTTTTAATGAAGAAAAGCTTTGCTTAAGGGTTGCATACTTTTATGGAGTAAATCTGAATGATCCTACTCCTTTGGAGTAAAACTTAGTGCTTACTGGTTTCCAATTGTATTTAGCTTCTGGTTGGAATTTGAAAAAATGAAAACCTAAATAAAATAGGTGAAAGTTCCCTGACTATTCAGGTGAATACACAAAACTTGCAGTGGTAACTTTTTTTTCCCCAAGTCAATGGGTAGGTGTTACTGATGACCTTGGGGATTATTTTAGAGTCCATAGTTAAATGGCAAATTCAGAAGGACAGAAGTGGCAGGTGGGTTTGTAATTTCAGGACTGAGAATCAAAGACATTTTGTCAGCTTTAACAGTTAGCGGGTTGGCCTTGTTTCTTGCCTCACTGAAGAGAAAATTAGATTTTAAAGTAGGCTCCACACCCAACGTGGGGCTCGAACTCATGACCCCAAAATCAAGAATCACAGGCTTCACCGACTGAGCCAGCTAGGAGCCCTAGAAAAAAATATTATTTCCAAAGACTCTCACATGTTTTCTCAATTGAAAATTAGAATCTGTTTGAAGTAGTGTCTCTGAATGTTTTATTATGGGCAGGTCCTGTTCAAAGCTCTGTTCTTAACAACAGTGTGTGGAAAGAGCCACAGAGGTTTTGTAACTTGCCCAAGCTCACATCCAGGGTAGGGAAGGATTTAGGACCAGGTGGGCTGGCTCTGTAGAATGCAGGCTTTTAACTGATCTACTGTATTGACTTATACATGCTGTAAGTCAGGCACGTAAGCAGCCCTTGGTTTTTAAGTTTTTTAGAATAAATTTAGAAAAGATGTAATAGAAAGCTCCTGTATAACCTTTACCCAAGTCTTAGCCACATTTTTTCCACACTGTTTTTCTACATATATTTATATATTGCTTCTGAATCATTTGAGAATTTGGTACATACATCATGCATACATCTTTGCTCCTTACCCTCTAGTACTTAGCATATGTCCCAAGTACAAGGATATTCTTGCATAACCACAGTAAAGTTACCAAATTCAGGTAGTTTAATTCTGATGTACCTTTATCTGTTGTCCATATTCCAGTTCTGTTAATTGTCCTAATACACTCAGGTCATATCATTCACTATGGGACCCTTGCAGTTAGCTGTCAGATCTCTAATGTATAATGACCTTGACATTTTTGAAGAGTAGGCTAATGTTTTAAAATAGAAAGTGTTCCTCATTTTGCATTTGAATGTTTCTTCAGGGTTAAATTTGGGATTACGCAGTCTGGCCAGTACCCAATTCAAGTGACCTCACTCCCTTCTCCAGTTAATATCCAGAAATGCACGGTCACTTTGCTCTTGGTTGATGTTAATTTTGATTGGTCAAGGTCGTGTCCTGTTTCTGCATTGTATAGTTACTATTTTTCTGCTTGTGACTAGAAGGAATCTGGGCAACAACATGGACGTGCCCTGCTCTTTTTCAGGAACACCACTGATGATTTTTGATTTTTGCTGTAACCAGTCTTTACCATGATAGCTGCAAAATCGTAATTATCTACCCCTCCCCTCCACATTGAGCAGCATTCTGTCATAAGGAGCTCTCCTGTCTCTACCACACATTATCTACCTAAATGATATTTCCTTTGGTTACAATTACAAATTACAAAAAAATTTTTTTTCCTTTAATGCTCAGTTTGTTTTCTTGAACACATGCTTACTTTTAAGCACAAGATACGTTAAGGTCAATTTCCCTATCTCATTCTCCCAGTCCTGAAATCAGCTATTTTCTCCAAGCCGCCCAGGTTCCTTTTAGAGGGAAATACTAGAAGTTAAGAACTGGGTGTCCACCTTGTGTGCTCACTGCTTCTCGGAAGTCTACTCTGTCCTTTGAGCAGACAGCAGCATGACAAAGGATAAGTCAGCCTTTAACTGTGGATAGTGTTTCCAAATTCAAGTTGCTTCCTATATTTCTACCAGGCTTTAGTTTTAAAGTAATCTCATCTCAAAATGGCTTTGCTGTCGTCTTTGCTTTACCTAAGTTTTCAGAAACCCTTTCAGCTAAGAATTTTTTTTGTCCAAGTATCATCTATGTAAGATTACAAATAAACCAAAGAGGTTTAAAATGAAAAATAGAGACAGTCCCGTCCTAGGTTCCACTTGGTTCCTATGTCATTTTCCCCAAAGAAAAGAACTGTTTCTGGTTGTGCTAATTTATTTCGAAAGTTATATTTGTTACAAGTCAGCTTTACACTTGGTCTTCATTGTTTGCTGTCTTTGAAGTCAGCCTGCAGGCCTTGGTTTCCCAGGTGTTTGGTGTGTCTGCCTTGTGCCACTAGTTTCCCCGTGGTCTTGTTCATCAGCTCCACAGAGGCAAATGCAAGTGTTTTGCCTTGCTTCAGAACGTGCGCCGTTATCACGATGTCTTCTCCTATTTTAGCAGGCGACATGAACCTTGAAGGGAAACAAATTTAAATACAGTTAACAGCAAATAATTTTTTACTTTTTGAATTTTAAAAAATTTTTAGCAGCAATTTTTTATGAGGGGAAGTTGTGTGCATCTCTTACACAGCCTTCTTAGGTGTTATTTTCCTCTTCCAAGTAGTTTAGGAATAGTATCAGTAAGCTTTCTGTCCTATCAAATTTGGATGGCTGGTCCTAACCAAATTCATCTTCCCCATTCCATATCCACACAAGTTTTCTTTTTCCATAAATAGGGAAGGCATTCCCCCCCACCCCCGGCCAAGTTTCCCATCTCATATTTATTTGGGGCTGGTGAAAGATTTTCTCCAGCTTTTATTTAGTCTACTTAACTTCCCCAGGTGAAGTATTGCCTGGGCCCTGTACTGTAGGTTCCCCCTTACCTGTGGTCCAGAAGGAAGCAGATGGTCCTCCTGATCTATTGTCAGAAGGTCAACAGTAACCTAACACTGCACCCCTGCCTGTCTCTCTCCTCACTTCATCACGTGGGCATTGCATGTCCCGTCCTCACTAGAAGGCTGTGCACAGTACAAGGGAGTTTGAGAGACCGCACTCATACAGAATCACAATATATAACGCTTGTTCTATTTTATTATCGTTAATCTGTGCCTGGCTTATAAACTTTATCATAGGTATGTATGTATAGGGAAGAACATATGTATGTATATGTTTTGTATATATATTATATAAATATATATAACAGGTTTGGTAGTATCTGTGGTTTTGGGCATCCACAGGGGTCTTGGGATGTAGCCCTGTGGGTAAGAAGGGGACTATTGTATCTCGTCATATCCGTATTTAGGATTCACTCAACTGTACTGGAGTAAATTCTGCACTTTACTGCACTCAAAAACGATCGAATGTAAGAACTATGAGAATTGATAGAGGCCCTTAAACCCTGGTGATGAGTTGTATATATTTTTAAGAGACACTTGCCTACCTACCTTAATTGTAAGTTGTCACTCATTTATTTTGGAAATATCAAGAGTAAATCTCTGAGACTGTTTCCCCATTCAAATGAGCCCATTTTTGAAGCTCAGGCAGTTCTTGACTGTGACCCCTATCTGACCACATGTACGTGGGAACTGTGCGTGACTTAATACAAATTCTCAGGCTCGCGAGAGCAGCAGTAGATCTCAGAAGATCGTGAGGTGCTGTGCTCGGCTGGGAGACCTCAGCGCTCAACAGAGGCTCCTGAGGCAAAGTGGAGTCTGCAGCGGGCCTCACCCCTCACCACCACGGGGACCACGGTAAGGACTGCAGACCGAGCTCACCCGCACAGCAAGCAGAACCTTTGCAGATCTTAGTTTCAAGAGTATTTGCCTCTTGCCCTGTGATCTGCTGTTGCACCTCAATTTATTCCTATGGTAAAGAAGGGCTGAATTTTCCTAAGGTAGCCTGGTGAAAGGCTGAGATTGTATAAAACTCTCATAACTGACGTTATTTCCGTTGCCCTCATGTTGTGTAACACTGGCTTTCCCACCCTGATCCCTGCCCTTCCCCCCAACAAAAGTCACTGTTCCGTTGTGTCCGTGGAAAAAGCCGTTGTCTTGAAAGTGAAGCCCTGGGCCTGTGCCCTCTATTGATGGGACCAGCAGTGGTACTAGTTAATGCTCAAAATGGGTTTTTTACACTTGAAAACAGGTGACCCCTGCAGGCATTTTCAGGGTGGTGAGTGACAGCCTGGCCTCTGGGGGCCTGCTTCCCGATCTCCTAGTTTATGTCTGCAGAGTGCGTTGGCGGTTGCAAGAAGACACAGGATTGCAAAACCGGACATTTGTGTTCACCTTGTTACAAGGCAGTGGCAATGTATACGTGATGAAAGTTTATCTGGCTTCCCTTTGAATTTTATTCAGGCTTTTTTCTAGGCACTCAGTACAACCCTCATGACGCCTGTACGAGTGGCAGTTGCAAGGCAGTTGTGGAACATTCTAGGCCGGGAGTCTGTGATGCCCCACCCCCACCCCGCCCCTCCGGTATACAGAATAGGAGCTGAGTGTTTGCTGTTCGGAGTGTTTAGGTCGTGACCCCTTTATTCCTGATGCGGCAGTTAGCTCCTCTAGTTCTAGATTCTCTGGCTGTGGGATCTTTCAGGGCACCTCTACAGCTACACTTCAGGGTGACCAGCTCAGGGCACCTCCAATTTTATGTTATAAAGGTATTTAGTCTCAGCTGTTTGAAGTGAGTTTTCACATTTAAAAAAGTGCCTTGTAGTACCGTCCGGATACGTACGTTATGTTCATATCCACACTGACTCCCGGCGCTCCCCTCTCCGTGCACAGCAGAGCTATTGTTGATATGTTATCCACTAAGGTGGCTGTCATGCCGCCGTGCAGAGTGCCTAATCTGTTGGTGTGGGCGTCTTCCACTTTCATTTCACAAATCACTTTCCCAGGGGCAGCAGAGACAAGAGTCACCTAAGTGTAAAAAAAAAATTTTTTTTTCAACATTCTTTGGTATTAAGAAACCCAAACAGCCCATGAAGAATTATCACTGGATTAAACGGAGTCACTCCAGGGGCGCCTGGCGTGTCTCTTGATCTCTTGGGGTTGTAAGTTCAAGCCCCATGCTGGGTGTAGAAATTGCTTAAAAATAAAATCTTAAATCATCCCAAAAAAGTTAATTAGGAATTCAAGTAAGTTACAAATATCTCTGATAGACATGAACCCGTATAGAAATTGTTCTTAAAAAAAAGGAATACTGGGATGCCTGGATGGCTCAGTCGTTGAGCGTCTGCCTTCAGCTCAGGTCATGATCACAGGGTCCTGGGACTGAGCCCTGCATTGGGGGCTCCCTGCTCAGCAGGAAGCCTGCTTCTCCTTCTCCCACTCCCCCTGCTGTGTTCCTCTACTCACTGTATTTCTCTCTGTCAAATAAATCTTCAAAAAAAAAAAAAGACAAGAAAAAGAAATATTTAGGGAAAGAGTAGTTCTGGTTAATCTCCACTCTGCAGAAATAGTCAGAGCTTTTCAGCCTTGCGTATGACAGCCTGGCATCTCTTAATATTGCCACAGAAATTTTGGACCCACAAAGCTGGTGGGTCCCTGTGATCTATTAACCCATGATAGGTTTAACTTGGGTGTTCCCTAGTTTTTGCAGAGAGTAATTTTTATAATGATTTTGTAATGAATGGTTTTAACAATTTAAAAAACAGACTGGAAGAAATTCAGTAATTCAGTGAGTTACTAGAATCAACAAACTTACACCATAAACCCATTTTAATATAAGAAGCTCAACAATAGAATCCGACAGAGTTGAACTGCAGCTTTCAAGGTCCTGCCCATTTATAGTATTGTAAGGAAAAAGAATTACATGAGTGTCTCGAGCACTAAATGGTTCGATTCTACCTAACTGCTACCTCAGCATCTTCCTACGCTAGGTGCTGAGCCAGGCCCTAACGTACACTACACAATAAGGAAGGGATAATTTCCATCTCGTAAGTAACTTAAATTCAGAGTGGTTTGTTGTCAGGGTCACCTATGGTGTGGCAGAACTGACTGAGCTCTAGGTCTGTCTTCGAGTCTCCCTCAGCAGTAACTGTGAAGTGTCTGGATATGCAGTGTTCTCTAGGCTCCCACCAGGAAGACACCCGAGTTTCACAAGCCACAACTTCAGCGGTTTTGCTGTGGTTTATCCCCGAGAAGTAGGCCCTGAAGTAAAACAGAACAGAGCCATACAATAGAAGTCATCCTGAACAATTTTATGTCCTGTTTTGCTTAACAGGTACATCAGTGCCAAGTAAATATTAGAACAGGATCAAGTGTATTCATACAACGAATGATCTAACCACAAGATGTCCTCATAAACTAACGGACATATCAAGCAGCACCAAGGTGTAAGCTCCCCGTACTTGGGCACTGACTGAGTACGGCAAGCGCTGGCCATGTGAAGATGAATGAAGTCCAATCCCTGCTCGTCAGGGCTTCACAACCTGAAGGGAGAGGCGAGTACACGGAGCAGGGACTTCCTAGAGACAGAACAGATCCAAGTCACTAGAAGGGTTTCTAAAGGAAGTATGTCTTCAGAGAACAGACATTAGGAAGGGCTTCTTGGGGAAAGGCAACCAAATCGTGACAGACTGAGAAGAGTGAGTCAAGTGAAAATGGGGAAGGCAGCCAGGCAGGGCAGGGGAGAGAACTAAATCGAGCCCCACAGACACCAGAGGTAGTTTGGTGCTATGTAAGCGTGGGGTGTGTTTAGTAGAGGTTAAAGTCCCATTGGATTCTCTGACTTCAGCTGGGATGGATGACAGGAGGTAATACAAATGTTGACTTTCCACTGCAGAATACAGTTTTTAATTCTTTTTCTTTCTCCCAACTTGAAAGGCCAAAGGACACACAAGTATACAAGAGTGGTTTAAAATATACATTGGAAGAGAGAGCGTTTTGACAGTCAGCCTGACATTGCAAGAGAAATGCTTTTATGTGTGGCCGTTTTCTCATCTCCCTAGATGAAGGGATTCAGCCAGTGGGAGCTAACAAAGGAATGTCCTAGTCAACCGCCCAAAGCTAGTAAGTGATCTTATTGGGGAAGAAGCCAATGGAGAGCTGACCTCTGTTTGATGAAGAATGGGGGTATGAGTAGAACACTGTTAAAAAAAAAAAACCAAAAAACCCTCAGTTTCCATTAAGATATGGGCTGTAGGGGATACAGTTGTTTAAAGGTCATTAACTATGGCTGACTGGGAGTTAGGGACTGCACTCAGCCGCCCTGCGTGCGCGGTCTCCATCCTACCTCTCAGACGTGGACACTTGGATCCTCCTTCAACTCCGACGTCTCCGATTTAACCCCTGTGCAAAATCACCTCCCTTCACACCTCGCCTGGACTGCTGCAGACAACTAGGTCCTGCTGCGTTCCGTGTCTTGTGGGAGGATGTCTGGAAAGCCTTTTGTGATGCAGTGGGGTCAGGAATATATTTGCTGTGGCCCCAATAATACAGAGAATTAACTGCCCAGATACTTGCATTCCCGGGATCGCGTGGGTCGGGCAGCTGCAGGAGGCTGGCAAGAACCTTTATGGCTCAGCCCAGTCTGATGCACGGGCTCCGTGGTTTATCACAGAAATTAGATATGTGCACATACAATCATCTATCCCTTTTCTATATGGCTTGCAGTGAACTGTGTCTTTCCCGTTCCTCGTGCAGTCAGGTGAGCCTGTGTGACTCGTGCGGCATGGCGCCCTCCTCCCCTCACCCAAACACCTAAATGCCATCACACGGAACGTACTTGAGGTGAGAGTCTCCCCCTTCCTCCCTTACCTTTTCAGTAAAGACAGAAGGGGAGCCCAGAACCAACAGCAGTGAAGGAGATGGTCCCTAGCAGGAGGTCTGAATGTGCCTGGCACAGAGTAGGTGCTCAAATGTTTGCTCAGTGAGTGAATACGTTCCGACCCGAAGGGAACTACGGGAGCAGTCCGTGACAAAATGCACGACGCTGAGCAGCACCGGCACCTGACTGACCGGGCTGCGGGGAGGAGTCTCTTCCAGAAGAGCCACCCTGCTGGGCCCCTGGCGGGAGGCACTGACAAAGGCTTCCCGAGCCTCTACTAGGGACTTGCCCCCAAGCAGCGCTCTCCGTGCGGACATCGAAGTAGGGAAATCAACAGAGCTCTCGCATGATAGCGGTCGCCCGACGGCAAACAGTGTACACAGTGGAGCTGAGAAAGACAGCGAGCGATGCTGGGGACAGAGGTGGTGGAGGAGCCAAACTAAGATGTTGTCCAAGTCCTCAGGAAGGTAACAAAGCAGCAGAGCTTGTAAGAGCAGGCCAGAAATAAGAGACGTTAGCAAACGACTGCCACAAGAGGCACAACAAGCCCAAGGAAGAGCTAAGTGGACTTGAACGAAACAGTGAACGGAATTTAGCCAGCGGAAGTAACATCAGTTCCCTGGAGTGGTGGGGACAGTGACCGATGGGCTGTGAAGGAACGTGAACCACCACTAGTTTTTCACAATGGTAAATGGCAGGTTTTACTGAATCATTCTAAAATAACCTATAAATACAGACACTATGAAGGCCTCACGTTAGTAAGCTTTCTGCCCTATACGTGTTCTCTGCCGCCTTGAGCCTGGAAAAGGGGCTAATGGAGAAGGACCATCCCTATCCCATATACATTGAGGACTGGGGCAATGTCTGTTCACATCTCCTGATCTCCTCTCCAGGGGGTACAAACAAACTATGTAGAATTGTTGCACGTGATCTAGTTTGGAATCTAGCATTTGAATATGGAGCCATTTGCAGGAAGGGATTGTGCCTTGCAGGTAAGTAAATATGGTGAGTCAAGGCCCAGCACACAGCTTCGTTGTCCTATGACCGTGCCCTGAATCAAATAGCAACAAAGAAGTTTTAAGTAACCTCTCTCCACTGAGGAACAGCATTCCAGAAATTCCTGCAAGTCCTAGACTGGTTGAGTAAATATTATACTGCCTTTCTTTTTTAGTGTTCTGTGCTGAATTTTAAAAATATATATATTTAACTTCTATCAAAGCTCTCAGAATCACTTTCAGAGATCTTCAGAAAACAGAGGACTTGAATAAAAGGGCTTCTTAGACAAGTGGCAGAACATTTCAGCAGCACGCCATTTCCAAGTGTGCACGGAGTACTAATTAAACCTTGACTGTCTTCCATGGTGGAAGAAATGTAAATTCACCATTTCCTTCAACTGGGCCTCCATTCACCACTGCTAAAAGTACTAATGTTCCAGAATATTTATAGTTGCTCTGAAATGATGCCAAATCCCTTTCCCCTATAGTATCAGCAACTTCTGACTTGAGTCCATAATTTCACCAATTATATCTTGACTCCTTAAATCTTAGCATCTAAACCGCCATGTTCCTTCTCTTCATTACATTAGATTTTTTTTTAAAGATTTTATTTATTTGACAGACAGAGATCACAAGTAGGCAGAGAGGCAGACAGATAGAGAGGTGGAAGCAGGCTCCCTGCAGAGCAGAGAGCCCGATGTGGGGCTCGATCCCAGGACACTGGGATCATGACGTGAGCCGAAGGCAGAGGCTTTAACCCACTGAGCCACCCAGGTGCCCCGATTACATTAGATTTTTAATGACAACAATCATTCATTTTATATGAATTCATTATAATAAACAGTGTAGGGTTGCATTTCCTACCTACCACTCCTTCATTACTCTATATCATTCACTATCATTCTCCAGGCCTATTCAAACATGTATACATATATAGGGTTTCCCCCCTTTCTTTTTATAAAATTACAAAAACGGGATCACATTCTACATATTACTTTGCAGCTTCCGTTTTTTTCTTCCTAGTAAATCACAGCCATACCTGTAGTTCCAGTCACAGAACTCTCTTAATGGCTTTGTGCTATGCCCTACTATTGAATATATTAGATTTATTAAACTCTTGCTTGACGTGTGTGTTCTTGCCATATTTTTTACCATTACAAAGTTACTTTTATTTGTAGAACACTGATCACCAGAATTAGATAGCTGGGTAAAAGGTATGTAAATTTTTAACAAATCTGCCAGATTCCTTTTCAAAAGTGGTAAGAGTGCTTCATTCCCTAATTCCTCATCAATAACGTATATTATTACTCTGAGTTACTCTTTTTACAATGTGATAGGCAAAATAATATGTTATCTCACAGTTTAAATGTGTATTAGCCAGATTACAAGCCAGGAAGCGTGCTTAGTGACTGACTTTTGTGCTTATTGGCTGACTCCATCTCTCATGTAAACAGCCTGCTGATACTCTGGCCCACTTACGAAACTTTTTATAGCTCTTCTTACCGTATCTGATTTTTAGCTCCTATTCATAGAGAAATCCTTTTCCAGATTATTCTATTTTGACTTTTATTGGGTTTTTCTTTTCCATGAAGAGTTCATATTAGTAAAGTGTAAAGTGCCTGACACACAGTACATGCTATGAAAATTTCAAGATAAAAATTTCCAATTTTATAAGGTCATCCACATCATTTTGTGACATGCTTCTATGATAATACGTCATTTTTTAAACTGACTCCTTTACATGGAGCTATGAGTGATTTCTTTTACCCGTTCCTCTGTGGCTGAACATTTAAGTTATTTCACATGTCTGATATCACAAATAATGTTACAACCAGTATTTCTGTATCTAAGTCTTTGAACAAAGCTTGCTTTATTATTTTCTTGTGCATTTCTTAGACCTAGATGATTTTAATGGCCAATAATGAATCTG
This sequence comes from Enhydra lutris kenyoni, assembly GCF_002288905.1. Lineage (NCBI taxonomy): Eukaryota > Metazoa > Chordata > Mammalia > Carnivora > Mustelidae > Enhydra > Enhydra lutris. The sequence continues at coordinate 4,028,348 of NW_019154177.1, forward strand.
GAAATAATCTGTTGTTCTGTCATGTTGACAAATTTTCTAAATAATAGAAATACTTGTGCTTTTGTGGTCAGTTCAAAGCCTCACGGTTCTTCTAGTAAGCATAAGGTTTGTTTTAGATTTTATTTATTTGACAGAGAGAAAGCAAGAGGGGGAGGAGAGTACAAGCAGGGGGAGGGGCAGAGAGAGAGAGGGAGAAGCAGGCTCCCTGATGAGCAGGGAGCAGGGAGCCCGATGCAGGACTCGATCCCAGGACCCCAGGATCATAACCTGAGCCAAAGGCAGTCACTTAGCCAACTGAGCCACCCAGTATAAGGTTTGTTCTTACCTTCTTACCCACTCCTGTAGTCTCTGAGGTTCTAAACCTTAATGAAGGTTTAACTAAAATTAAATCCTAAACCTTAATGCTTCTCTCTAGTCTGTGTTCTTCCTCTTGGGACATCTCATTTCCTTATACATCTTCATCTCGTTTCCGTAAGGATGACTACGCAATTTTACCTCGCTTCGCAACTCCACTCCCTTATTTCTGCGTCGGACTCTACATAGCCTTTCCAGACCCTCGCACGGTGCCTCTCACTTGAGATTCCCAAGATATGTTCCTCCACATGTGTTACTGTGGGACTTAAACATGATTAAGTGAAGCATGTTTACTTACGGCAGAACTAGTCAATGTTTTAATGTATAAAAAGACTAGATCATCTGCACTTACATGAAGTACGTAGAGTACTCAAATTCAGAGAGACAGACTGTACATGGTGTTGCCATGGCTGGAGGAAAAGGGAATGGAGTTATTGCTTAATGAAGACAGAGTTCCAGTTTTGCAAACCCAAGAGTTCTGGAGGTGGATGGTAGTGATGGTCACACGACAGTGTGAATGCAGTTAATACTGAATCATATACTTTAACATGGTTAAAACAGCAAATTTAATGTTATGTATATTTTGTCGCAATTTTTGTTTTAAAAGGGGGGATACGACATCAATGTTTCCTGAACTTTTTTATTCATGGGACTCTTTTTCTCAGGGAACATCTGATGGCACTATGTTCCCTGGATCCCACCTTCCTTCTCTCCTAGATAATAAACTCCTAGAAGGCAAGGGACTGTGGCTGGTATTTCTTCATTATCTCACAGTACTTGGTTTGTTGATTGATTTTAAGGCGATCTAATAGTAAGAGCAGGACATTTGACTGTTCTAATATATTAGTGTTCTATAAAAGATAGGTTTTGTGGGTGTTTATAAACACTGAGAAACCGGAAGTTTTTTGTTTTGTTTTTTTGTTTTACAAAGGACAGCCTTAAAATAATAAAGATGTTCTAAGGTAAGATCTTGTGCATTAATTTGACACCCGAAGCAGGACTGAGTGCAAAGTGCCTTCTTCAACAGACCGGTTTTGGAGGAATAGAAAGTCATCATCATTTAGCAGATTTTATATGCTGGTTCTAAACATCTGTCCAAGACCCAAAACTCTATGGGAATATTATAAAAATTTCAAGTGTTATCTTAATTCATTGACTAAAAAAAAAAACAACATTTAAAATGGGGCGCCTGTGTGGCTCAGTCAGCTGAGTGTCTGACTCCTGGTTTTGGTTCAGGTTGTGATCTTGGGGTTGTGGGATCGCGTCCCAGGTCGGGCTCCACGTCTCAGTGTGGAGTCTGCTTAGACTCTCTCCTCTCCCTCTGCCCCTCCCTGCTCCTCAAAAGACAAAAACAAAACAGAACAAAAAGACCTTCAAAAGAATCAGAGGTTAGCACTCAGGACAGAATTGTCTTTTGTATGTAATCAAGAAAAAAACACACCTCTCTTTTGGCGAGCTGGTTGTCTCTACTGGGGTAGTTAGTAAGGCCACTGTAGGCCTGGATAATGGGGCAGATTTAAAGTAATAGTACTGCACAGCTCATTTGCTTCTTACACTCAGTAATAAGAAGAGGGGCGCCTAGGTGGCCCAGTCCGTGGAGTGTCTGACTTTTGATCTCAGTCCAGGTCTTGACCTCTAGGTCTTGAATTCAGGCCCTACATGTGCTCCACACTAGCCATGGAGCCTACTTAAAAAGAAGAAAAAGAAGAAACATTATTGCTTCTGATCTTTGCAAAAGTAGTGATAAGAGCACAGGTGTGTCTGAAAAAGATCATATATACCCTTATTCCAATTTAGTTTTAACAATATGCTTGCATTAAATGCTTAAAAATGAACATTCTTATCTTGAAAAATCTCTAGTTTCCTGTTTAAATAAGCAAAGGGACAACTATTTGACATAAAATAATTTGGTCAATCAAGGACCGGTAAGGCAACAAACAACACGCTAGTTATTTTAACAAAGAGAATATAAATAATTGTTAAGTAGAGATTTAGAAAAAAACACATTTTATCCCATACCAAGACGAAGGGGATAAAAGGAAGTTCCATGATCTGAACAGCCGAAGTTCAGCACAAAGACATGGTTTATACTTTGCTATTTACTTAGTTTTCACCCAGGACAGAGAGAATGATTAAGAAGGTTTTTCAATGTCCGCACTGTTGACATGTGCACTGGATGACTCATTATTGTGGGGAGTTGGGGGGAAGGAGCCTGTGCACTGGAGGACAGTATCTGTGGCCTCCACCTAGTAGATGCCCCCCATAGTGCCCTTTCCATCCCACTCCAATCGTCCGCAAACAGATGTCCCACAGGGAACAAAATTACCCCTAGTTGAGAAACACTGGTTTAGATCATGTTACATTTAAGTTTACAATAGTAGGAAAGGAACCAAATTCACAACTAGCTTTATGTATCACCATAAATATATACTCTAGCCCAAGCAACTGTGCCCACACAAGACACAAACACAGATCCTATTTTAGATCAAATTAATACAGAGCACCTACAGGGGTACTGACCTGTGCAGTTAGTACGGTAGCCACTAGCCTGATGTCAGTATTGAACACTTGACACGGCCAGGATGACTCGGATGTGCTGTTAACTTTAAAATTCACACTGGGGGACGCCTGGGTGGCTCAGTTGGTTAACAGCTGCCTTCGGCTCAGGTCATGATCCCAGCGTCCTGGGATCGAGTCCCGCATCGGGCTCCTTGCTCATCAGGGAGCCTGCTTCTTCCTCTGCCTCTGCCTGCCATTCTGTCTGCCTGTGCTTGCTCTCTCTCCCTCTCTCTCTCTGACAAATAAATAAAATCTTTAAAAAAAAAAAAAATTCACACTGGATTTCAAGGATGAAGTCCTCCAAACAGGATACTCATGTGTGGATTTCATGCTAAAATAATATAATTTCGAATATAATGAGTTGCTTAAAATGTATTAGTAAAATTAATTTTACTTATTTCTTTTTGCTTTTTTATAGTTATATATATGTGTATATATATACATATATAAATAAAATGATATGTGTGGCTTGCATTTGTAGCTTGTGCTACATCTCTACTGGACAGTGCTGGGTCTAGAATCACAGGTACCTCTATTCAATCTTACTACAACTTTTGAGAAACTGTACATCAGGTTTAACAGGCATATCCTCTTGGAAGACTTGGACCACCAAGGCCAACTCAGGCATAAGTGAAGTTTATGATTGTTACAGTGTGACTGTTCAAGGTATGAGATTTTTCTCAGACTACTCAAAGGCAAATCCAACCCACAGCAAGATTATCAGGGGAGGACACACCCAAAATTTGGTTGTTGAAAGTTTAATAATGAAAATGGCTATTGATGTTTTTAGGGAATTCAGTCTTCCCCTTAGTCCAATACTTCTTTTGTTGCATGTATCTCTCTCAAAAAGTTACTGTTAGGGACACCTGGGTGGCTCAGTTGGTTAAGCAGCTGCCTTCGGCTCAGGTCATGATCCCAGAGTCCTGGGATCAAGTCCCACATCGGGCTCCTTGCTCGGCAGGGAGCCTGCTTCTCCCTCTCCCTCTGCCTCTGCCTGACACTCTGTCTGCCTGTGCTCCCACATGCTCTCTCTCTCTCCCTAACAAATAAATAAAATCTTTAAAAAAAAAAAAAAAGTTACTGTTAAAAAGTAGCATATCCTTGGATTTTATAGTGTTTGCTATTTGAAAACACTGAATACATTTGAGTATGATTTCCTATGTTTTTCACAAAAGCCCTTGGCTATAATGATTGAAATACTGAAAATGTAGCCCAAATGTTGTTTCCAGGAGGAAGACTTTGGTCTAACGGCCTACATTCTTCCTACAAGTGACAGCAGTTGGTCTGTTTAAACTCCACTTTTAAATTATGTATTTGCAAAGTTCCCAATCCTCTTTCCTAATCAGAAGGAAAACAGGCAAGAGTGCCTGGGTGGCTCCGTCGGTTAAGCATCTGACTCTTGATTTCAAGTCAGGTCATGATCCCGGGGCTGTTAGGTCAAATCCCACATCCGGCTCTGCACTGGACATGGAGCCTGCTAAATTAAGATTCTCTCTCTCTCCTTCAGTCTCTCCCTGACCCACCTGCCTCTCTAAAAGGAAAACAGGCATGCATACTTAAAATATTTAGGAAAAAGCCTAGAAGTTCTTTGGCTGTCAAATGTCTTCCAAATCTGACATAACCAAGGGCTTCTGTTATTCATGTTTATTTATAAATGATTCCTAGGTAAGACGATTTCTACAAAGACACCGAAAACTAGGAATCTGGGCTAGTCTGTTCATGTGCCAAGGAGACAGAGGCTATCCCTGCCTGACTCCAAAGCATCCCTCAACCCGGAATCTGGTTTTCCCACCTTACTGCAATTATTTATTTCTAATCCTCTAGGCTGCAAGTGCATCTTAAGTGCAGACATTGTCCTTACTCGTTTCCTCAGAGCACTCCTGGCATCTGTATGTTGAAGGCCAAGCTTTAAAGTCCTTTCCTGCTCTGAAATCAAGAAATTGTCTCCACAAGTGAGAATCACTTAAACATTCCCCGACTGACGACGGTTTGACTTAAGATTTCTCAACTTTATAATGGTGTGACAGCGTTACATATTCAGTAGAAACTTCGAATTTTGAATTTCCATCTTAACCCAAGCTAGTCACATGCAGTACTTGCTCGCCAGATGCGGGGCAGTGGCAGTGAGCGGCAGCTCCCAGTCAGCCCCGACAGCTGGAGGGCTAGCAACTCTGCTTAAAATTATACCGTAGCTAGGGGTGCCTGCGTGCCTCCGTAGGTTAAGCCCGGGACTCCTGATTTCTACTCAGGTCATGACCACAGATCTCATGTGAGATCGAGCCCTGCCTGGGCTCTGTGCCCGGCCTGGAGCCTGCGTAAGATTCTCTCTCTCTCCCTCTCCCCCTCCCCCTCCTCGCTGGCGTTCTCTAGGAAGGAAGGAAATTATTCTATACCTAAACAACCATTCCGTTTTCCCCTTTCAGTACAGTATTCAATAAACTAAAGAGATATTCAACACCTTCTACAGAATTGGCTTTGCGTTCGATGATTTTGCCCAACTGCAGGCTAAGAAGTGATCTGAGCCCATCGGACAGGCGAGGCTAAGCGACGAGGCTAGGTGTATCGCACGCACTTTCCATCTATCGTGTTTCCACCCGGCAGGGGTTTAATCTGGAAGGAACCCAATCCTAAATCGAGGCAGATCTGAACTTCGTAGCACACATTGCCGTGAAATAAACCAAGCGCCTGACCTCACACAGAGGGCGCTCCAGGACAGCAGTCATCGCCGCTATCAAGTGACGTTCCCGGGCAGTCCAGCGGGATCTAGCGAGAGATACCCCAAGCATCGCGCTTTCTCTAGAAGCCCGCGCTCCCACGCAGTACCTTTTCCAAAACTCTGTCAAAACCGGGGACACGGGCCATCGACTTCATCACCTCCAGCACGTTCTGGTTCAAGCGGCTCATCGTGGACCGCTCCGGCTTCGGGACACAACGCAAGAAGGAAGCTTGCGTTGAGCCGGGGGGGACCCCGGAGTCAGCGAAGGGGTAAGGACAGGCAAGGTAAAGACAGCCACGTCCTCTCCGCCCGCTGGGAGGTCGGCGTCTGGGGCCTCTCGTACTCACTGCCAGCCGCCCACCCGCTCGCGCGCTCACGTTCCGCCCCCACCTGCGTTGTGGCCGCGCACGCGCCGTGGCACCCGGCCCTGCCCCGGCCTGCACGCCCGCGGCGCAATCCCGCCTATCGCACTTCGAGGGAGGAGTGCGTTTCCGCCCGGGTGGTTGAGGTGGGTGCGCCGGGCCGGCGGGCGCCTGCGCAGATCCGGGCGTCAGCTCTCCGTCGCTGTGGGGGGGCGCGGGGGCCCCGAGCGAGCCCATGGAGCGGCAGAGCGGCTCGGAGGCGGAGCGGGCAGAGGGGGAGGCGGAGCGGGCAGAGGGCGAGCCCGAGGTGAAGAAGCGGCGGCTTCTGTGCGTGGAGTTTGCCTCGGTCGCGAAGTGCGACCCCGCCGTGGCTCAGTGCTACCTGGCGGAGAACGACTGGGAGATGGAAGTAAGCTTCGTTGCTCTCTCTTCCTCCTCTTCGCCTCGGGCCGGGGCGCGCCTAGGTCTCACCGCTGTGTGTGTTTTCCAGAGAGCGCTGAACTCCTTCTTCGAGCCGCCCGCGGAGGAGATCGCCGCGGAGAGCCCCCCTGGCACGGCGGCGGGGCCCGAGTGCTGGTGAGGGGGCGCGCGGCCGGGCGGAGGCGGGGCGCTGGGGGCTTTCCCCACGTGGGCTGCGGGCGGGGCGGGGCCCCTCCTCGAGCTGGTCGGGGTCGGTACCTGAGCACTTCGGAGTGGGTGGGGGAGGCAGAGTTCTGTGCTCCCGAGCGGGAGCTTGGAAGTCTCCCAGCTTCCTGGGAGCGGCGGGAGCGGGAGCTTCCGCGCTGCTCCGAAGTCGGGATGCGTCCACCTCCCCGCGGTTCGACCGCTGCCCATCTTTCCCGGTTCGTCTTCTCCCACCCTCTTTCCTGCCCCACAAGTTGTTACCGGGCATCCACCTTTCGCTTTCTCCAGTGGGCGTTCTCTCTTGCCTTGCGTCCCTCGTGAAGATACTTAATGGTGTAGGAAAGGTTTGGGGTTTGGAGCCCACGGCTGGGAAAGATTTTTTTTTTTAAAGATTTGATTTATCTCAGAGACAGCGAGAGCGCGCCCGCCTGAGCGGTGGGAGGGCAAAGGGAGAAGCCGACTCTGCTAAGCAGAGAGTTAGGTGCGGGGACGGATCCCAGGACCGTGAGATCATGACCTGAACCGAAGGCAGCCCCGTAACTGAGCCACACAGGCGCCCCAGAAAGAATTCTTGAGACCTCTTTGGTGCAAATAAGGTGGTTTTATTAAAGCACGGGGACAGGACCCCTGGGCTGTAAGAGCTGTACTGGGAGGGGTGGTCCATTACAGGCTTTCAAGTTGGGAGGGGGTTAGAGTCTCTAAGGTACTTTGGAAGCAGGGTTTCCAGGGCCTTGAGGGGGCTCGCTGTTGTTAGGAAAAGGTCACTCATTACTGTTCAGTAAAAACTCCGTCATGAGACCCTTCAGATGGATATCGGTGGGTCACAGGCTTGGGGGATGATTGCCAACATGTACCTTGGGAGAGAGTGGTAGGTAGAGATGGAGGAAGTTTCCAAGGGCGTTTTTAGGTGTTGAAGTAGACTCACAGGATCCTGGGTAGCTGGGCTAAGACTGACTTTTGCCCTTAGCAAAGTATTAACATTAAGGCAGCTGAGTCCCCAGGGGAAGGGCACTCTGTTTGTTTCAGGAACTTGTCAGTGGACTGTAGGTAGTAAGGGAATTTAATTTTTCTTTCGCCTTTGTTTCCCACATTTATTACCTTTGCCTAGAACCTTTTTTTCGACTCTTTCCATGTTAAGTAGTATTTACCTTAAGGCCCAGCTTAGTCATGACTTATCTCCAAGAAGCTTTCCCTGATCTCTCAAGTCTGGGTAGGTTTTCCCTTGTGGGTAATCTTGCAGCATCCTGCATGAGCGGCTCACAGTAACTAAGTTTATATTGTAATTGCTGTTTAATGTTTTCTGTCTCCCACTAAACTACCATTTGGGAAAGTTAGTATGTGTTTTGTACATTGTTAAGTCCCCAAAGTCTAGAACGATATTTGGCGTGTAATAAGCTCTTAATAAATGTATATAAAGTTCTCCCGGATATATGGGCAGCCTGCAGAGTTAACTTCATAGTGAAGACACTTGTCCCTTTGATCTCTTCAGCTGCACCACCTTACAGATGTAATAAGATCATTTCTTTAGGCTCCTTTCCCTGACTAGCCTGTTATTGGGGGAGTTGTCCCTTCATCCACGGTGACAGAGCTCTGCCTCACCTGTTGAGGTATTCGCCTTGCTCAAGCTGGCCTGTCAGATCCTCTCTCCTGGGATTTCCAGATCGGGAGGAAGTGAGTTCAGTCTGAATCTTCCTGTGGAGCTGGAACAGTAACGTGAACCTAGTATTTGTGGGGAAGCTGAGAATGGTGCTCTGCAGAAGGAGAATGAAGCCCAGGGAAGTTGAGTCAGTGGAGTCCGATCAAGAGAAAGCCTCAATTGCATTTCCTCCGGAATAGCCGCATTCCCATACCTGGCTCTGTGACATGTTTCTGTTGCCTTCTAAATGCTTCTATTTTGCTCATAGGAGCCTGAGTTAATTTCCATCACTTGCAACCTAAATTGTAACCAGTAAAGAAATTGGAACAGAGGCTCTTGATCTCAGGGTGGTGAGTTTAAGCCCTCCCTATTTTGGGCGTGGGGCCTACTTAAAAAAAAAAAAAGTATGTGCTGGGAGTGCCTGGCTAGCTCAGTTGGTAGAGCATGCAACTTTTGATGGTAGAGCATGTGACCTTTGATCTTGGGGTTGTAAGTTAAGCCCCATGTTGGGTATAGAGCCTGTTTAAAAATAAAATCTTAAAAAAGAAAGAAATAGAAGACATTGAGACAGAGGAAGTCGATTCCTTGAAATAGACCCACAGAAAAAATGTGAATCCAGCTGAGTAATGGTTAAAGGGAGGAGTTCCCTAGCTCAGAACTATAAACTGGAACGTTAGTGGCACAATTGGCAAAATTTGAATAAGTCTTAAAATTATATGATAATGTTGTATAAGTGATAACTTTCTAATGCGCAATAATGCTAGGTATACATGTAAGCCTGTCCTTGTTTCTAGGAGGTACATACAAAGGTATTTCTGCAAACATCTCAGAATAAAAAGAGCAAAGCAGGTAAACGTTAAGGAAGTGAGATGTTAACATTTATGTGGGTGAATGGTGAAGAGAATTCTTAATACTGTTTTACTGAAAGCCTGTTATTATTTCCAAATAAGAAGTTAAAATAATAAGTTAACCAGATTGATCATGGTGGTCACTTTACAACGTATACAAATACGAAATCATTATGTTGTGCACCTGGAATGAATATAATGTTATATGTCAGATATATCTCAATAAGCTTTTTAATTAAAAAGTTAAATTATTTACATTAAATTTATTAACGTTATAAGTATAAAAACCTATTTCTTAAATTTATGTATTGTGTATAACTGCTTGTCAGTCACCTTTTAATGATGGTTTGTCCCTCCCCTCAAATACCTGCCTTGGTGGGGATAGTGCGAGGTGGCGTCAGGACCTTGGACTGAGGCTTGTGCGTGTGGCCTCTCCAGCATGGTAGTGTCAGGCAGTCAGACTTCCGTGATCTCTCGGGAGAGAGTGGTCAAAAACGCTTGAGGGAAAGCTGCTAAGTTTCATATGACCAAGCCTCAGAAGTGCCAGGATTACCTTTCCACCGTATTCTGTTAGTCAAGTGAATCAGTAAAGCCCAGAGTCCGGGGGGAGAGGCGTTAGATCTCACCTTCCAGTGAGGGGACTGGTAAAGAATTCGCAGCTGTTACTCACAATGAGATCTTATTTCACATGTTTCATACATTTCACATAGGATTTAAAGTGAATCCAGATTTGGAAATCTTACACTATGTAGTCTAATTTCAGGTCATAGTTTACAGAATTTCTTTCTACACAAGATGAGGGCTACTAATAGAAAATAATAATTTAAAATTAATCAGTTCAGAGATAATTTGCAGAGTTGTGTTTCATTGTGATCCTGCCAGTGTTGACCTAACAAATGAAGAGACAACTGATTCCGTTAGTTCTAAAGCCAGTACATCTGAAGGGATTCAGCAAGAAGACGGCAGCGTGTTCTCTTTCATTACCTGGAATATTGATGGATTGGATCTAAACAGTCTGCAAGAGAGGGCTCGAGGGGTGTGTTCCTATTTAACTTTGTAAGTATTATTGCTTAGGTTCAATGGTGGCATGATTACGTGGCTTACCTATCTATAAATAGGTTAATGGTCAAGATTATGGGTTTTGGAATCTGATCTGAGTTCCAGAAGAAACGTAAAGAATGGAGAGTGATTGCCTCTGAGAGCAAGAGTATGGACGAGGTGGGGAGGGAGCACTAACTTTTGTTAGAAGGCTTCTAATACTGTTTTACTTAATAAACTTTGTATATAATTACTGCTCTGAAAATTAAATTACCAAAATGGTCTGTATCTGCTACACACTAGCTGTATGACCTTCTGTAGTCCCCTGTGAACCACCGGTGTTCTCTGCAGCTCGGTGTCCTTATGGATAATTGTTTCATGAGGATTCGTAACTTGGAAGGCATCTACTGTAGTATAGGACCCTCGTAGCCTCTCCATACACTGATTCCTGTTCTCAGGGATTCCAGTTCTTCTCACTTTAAAGTGTTAGGACGTATGTTTTTCTAACTTAATTTGTTTGTACGGTATTTGTTAAATAGCACAGATCTTTCGCATTTTATAGTTACCAAGTATCAGTATAAACATTGAGTGTTAAGGTGCCCTAAGGGGCAGTAGCTTTGTGTTTATGTTGTGGTGTTCTGCTAATCTAGGTGTCAGCAAATGAAATAGTATACTTGGTATTTATTATAAATTGATGTTTTGAAGGTACAGCCCAGATGTGATATTTCTACAGGAAGTTATTCCCCCGTATTGTAGCTACCTAAAGAAGAGAGCAAGTAGTTATGAGATGATTACAGGTAACAATTTTCCTGTTACTCTCTTTGTCTTTGAAAAACAGTCAATGAAAGAGATAAATCAAGGTTAGCCCGTACGAGTACACACAAGAAAAAGCAAAAATAAAAAAAGTTTGAGAAAAGTAAGCCAGATACAGGATACTAGAAAAACCATAAGAGAATATGTTATGCAGCTTGCTATATGGGAAAAGTATTGGGAATGGATGGTTTTTCAGGAAAATATAAGTTGCCAAAATTTGAGACCTGGAGTAGTTTTTTGGTAAAATTAATTTATTAAAAATTTAAGTGTGATAATTGCATTTTGGTTATACTTTTTCAGAAAGTCTGTCTTTATATCTTTTAATTGATTTTGGGTTTTTCCTAGCTTTTTGCCCTGGATAGTTATTTAAAAGGCTCTTCCATCTATTTTGTTTTTACCGAGTGCATTTAATGTACCACACCCTGGCTGCATTCCATAATCGTTGGCTAAATCTTGTGTTTTCTTTGACTTCCACTTTTGCGTAGTACGTGATTTTAATTTTGATTTATTAATAAAGCCTCAGTTGCTAAGGAGAAGGTAATCTCTCTTTGTAGGACAACTTTTCTGCATTCTCTTGGGGATTCTTTTTGACTCTTTGCTGTTTTAGATTTGTTTTCTGAATACCATGCTATTCCTCCTACTTGGTTTCCTTCCTCATTTTAGTGTGTGTGTGTGTGTGTGTGAGTGTGAGTGTGTCAGGTTTTTTTGTTTGTTTTGTTTTTCCCTCCCGTTTATTGTGCTGAACATGTGGTAGGAACTTCACTGGAGGATTGTGACCTTCAGTTCTGGAAAATTCTTTCCCTTTCTCCTTTCCTCCTTCTCTGTCCCCCTCCCCCACCTGCTTGCAGACTATCATTTTTGTAGCCACCTGCAGTCCTCCTTGGCCCTCCCTTTCCTTCCCTTGTTTCCTTCCTTCTCCTCCTTTCCTCTTTTCCTGGTTTCCCTCTGCTCCAGTAAACCACTTTCCACTTCTTCAGCTATTTTGTTTTCTGGAAAACAGCTGGAAGCTTTTATTCACTGCCCCTCTACTTCTGTTCTTTTCTCTAATTATGATTTTATACCTTTCTAAATTTTTTGTTCATTTACTATAGTTTTTCTGATGCTTGCAGGGTGAGAAGTGAATGCATGTTAGCTTGGCTCAGTGTCTCGGGCATTTCTCAGATTTTCTTACTTGATATTGGCATCATTAACTATTTTTGGCACTTATGTGAATTCTTTTTTTTTTTTTTTTTGTATTTCTTTGATACATCCAGCTACATTTTGGGAGGGGGAGGTAAACATAGGGACTCAGTTGGCTATCTTCACCTATTTTGAAGATTCAGATCCATTTAAGTATCTGTACCTATTATAAAACCTTCAGTAGGGGAACTTTGTGATAAACTACACTCTTGACTTCTCAGCCTAAATTCTTTCCCACAAACATTTGAAGGTAATGAAGAAGGATATTTCACAGCTATAATGTTGAAGAAATCGAGAGTGAAATTTAAAAGCCAAGAGATTATCCCTTTTCCAAATACAAAAATGATGAGAAACCTTTTGTGTGTGTATGTAAGTAATTTTTTAGAATTTACTTTTTTTTTTTTTTTTTTTAACAATGAGTTGTTTCTTATAGTTCCATTGTGGTGTCTTTTTCTTTTTTTTCCCTAATTGCCATTAGAGAAAATTTTATCTCTTCTACATTCTTTTAAATAGTCTTAAAGGACATTGTAAATTAAGTTTTTACACAAATACAAATATGTAAACATATAATCCTGATCTGTTAGATACCTTCCTAAGAATACTCAAAAATCTACCAACAGTTCACATTTGCTTCCTAAAGTGGTTTTTTTTTTCCCCCTGAATGTATTGCATATGGTACTCTGTTATACTCTGTAAGGCTTACAAGAATCAATCAAAAGATCTTACTCTCCTAGAGTTTATAGATTAGCAAGGGAGAGATTGTAGTATATAGTAACTAAAATAAAGGAAAAGCATAAAATGCCCCTGGAGGAGGTGTGATGATGTGCCATGGAAGTTTAGAGATAACTTTTAGCTAGATTGTTTTTTGTTTTGTTACTTTTAATTGAGGCATATTTCGCACAACAGTATATACTTTCAGGTGTACAATGCAATGATCGGATATCTGTATATGTTGAAAAATGATCACACAGTAGTCCAGTTAGCAGCTGTTGCCATACATGGTCACATAATTTTTTTCTTGTGATGAGATTAGCTAGGTTGCTTAGTGAAAGTTTCATGAGGGAATTTATATTTGAGTTGAGCCCTGAAAAATATGCAAGATGTAGGCATTAAGAACAGAACAGTCCATGCGGTAGAACCACCATGAGCAAACTTTGGCAAATTGCATATTGCGCAATGTGTGTGTATAATATAAAAATATGTGAGAAAGGACATATACAAGTATAAATAAACATCACATTTAGTTGGGTGTAGCAGGCAAGAAAAGGAGTAGTGTGACAAGAAGTTGGTAAAATAGGTAGGATCCACATTATAGAAGGTCATGAATCCCCAGTGTGAAGGAATTTGGATTTGCTTCTGCAGGCAGTTTAAATAATTAACAGATCCTGCATTGTTAGTATCTTAACTGCAAAATGGTAAATAATTCTCAGTTATTCATTTAACTGACTTTTCTTAAGTACCTGTGTGCCAGGCTCTTGATAATAGCAGAAAATAAAAGAGCCGTCTTCTCTTTCAAATGACTCATGACTTTGTAGGAGAGAAATAATTATGCTATAGTTCAGTGTAGGGGACTTTAAAGGTAGTCTTTCCAGTATGCTGTAGGGATATTGTGGAGGGAGCCACTGATTGCCTGGGGACACTGGGGAAGGACGCGAGTGAAGGTGACATTTGAGGTAGGTCTTGCAGTATTAGTGGGTGCTTGCTACATAGTCTTCTTCGGGGAGCAGGATTAGCATGTTCCAGCTTGACCTAGAAATACGAGCACAGTGCTGATTATATAGTGCTGCCTTGGTAAATATATCCCAATTAATTGAACAATTTGGTTGATTCTGTTATCAAATTTCCGCATTGGTGGTAGTAAACTTTAACAGCTATAATTATTTATCCTGTTGCAGGCAAGTGTGTCGGGAAATGAACTTTGCCTTATGACTTCTCATTTGGAGAGCACCAGAGGGCATGCTAAGGAACGAATGAATCAGTTAAAACTGGTTTTAAAGAAAATGCAAGAGGCTCCAGAGTCAGCTACAGTTATATTTGCGGGAGATACAAATTTAAGGGATCACGAAGTAAGTGACAAAGCCAGTTTTGTGCTTGTGGGCAGATTATTGCTGTGGAAACTAATTTAGGTTTCTTTTGACCAAAGCTGTTATAATGTGTAAGCGATCTTGTGGATGCAATTCAGTAAGTATTTGGCCTGTACAGTAGGCTTGGCACTGGGGAAGTGGAAGCAGGAGGAGCTCTGACACTACTGGGGGAGAACAGAATTATTATATCTGAAACAGACAACACAAAATATTATGTGTTGATTAAAAAGAGGGGTATAGAGAAAACAATAGAGAGTTAAGAAAAGATTTAAGTTTTTTTGCAGTACCTCGAGTTGGAAGGTGAGAACAGAAAGGTTTGGGTATCATAATTTTTCCTACCTCTCTTCTGAGTTTTCTTTTATCTACTTTTTTTTAAACCCCTTTTTCCTGGTACTACCATCTCCAGGACTGAAACAAAGTCTCTTTCCCCTTAGTTCATTTGAGACATACTGGGATTTTTTTAGGACCTCTGTAGACTTAGATCATATTAAATGGTAAGCTGGCCTTGCTTTTCCCCCCATCTCTGGTTGAACTCAAATCAGATTAGAAGGGAATTGAAACATTCATTTCATTGCCTTGAACTCCAGGAGTAGAGGAAGAAGTGAAATGAGAAATGGAAGCCTGTTGGGACTTCCGAAGTGAAGGCAGCATCCTAAATGCTTCTCTTCGTGATCTTGTGCTCTTGCACACAGATCATTTCTAAAAAAGTCTGACTCTTGGACTGTTTGCAAATCAGTGACTTCATGGTAGCTGTTTTGTGGTACCTGGTTGACTAACTGACCTGCTTCAAAGAAAAATCCTGTTTTTCAACACATGACTGGGAAAATTCGATATCCACAGGCAAAAAACAAACAAACAAAAAAACCAAAGGTGCATCCTTGCCTTATATCCTATATAAAAATGTATTCAGGGGCGCCTGGGTGGCTCAGTGGTTTAAAGCCTCTGCCTTTGGCTCAGGTCATGATCCCAGGGTCCTGGGATCGAGCCCCACATCCGGCTTTCTGTTCAGCAGGGAGCCTGCTTCCCCCTCTCTCTCTGCCTGCCTCTCTGCCTACTTGTGATCTCTGTCTGTCAAATAAATAAATAAAATCTTAAAAAAAAAATGTATTCAGTATAGATCAGTGACCTGTAAGTAAGAGCTAAAACTGTAAAACTCTTAGAAGAAAACAAAGGGGAAAAGCTTCATGACCTGGGATTTGTCAACTTCTTGGATGTGACACCAAAAGCACGGCAACAAAAGAAAAGAGATGAACTTTATCACAATGAAAAACTTTCGTGCATCAGAGGACATGATCACAGAATGAAAAGGCAGCCCATGGGATGGAAGAAATATTTGTAAATCCTACAGATGACAAGTGAGTAATAATGATATAATTAATATGATATTGATGTTATATGAAGAATTTCTACAAAAAAGAAACAACCTGATTTAAAAATGAGGAAAAGACTTAAACAGACATTTTTCCAAAGAAGATATACAGATGGCCAACAAGCACAAGAGAAGACGCTCAACGTCACTAGTCATTAGAGACGTGGAAATGAGAGCCATCATGAGGTATTACATCGGTTAGCCTGAGTATTAGCAGAATGCTGGAAAAGAACAAGCGTTGGCGAGGATTTGGATTGGAGCCCTTGTGCGGTGCTGATGGGACTATCAGGTGGCATTGCTGCCATGGAAAATGATGTGATTCCTCCAAAAACAGTTTCCATATGGTCCAACAGTTCCACTGTGGGTGTGTACCCAAAACAAAAGCAGGGTCTCGGAGAGGTGTCTGCACGCCTGTGTTCAAAGCAGCAGCATTATTCACAGTAGCTAAAACATGGTAGCGACCAAAGGGACCATTGACGGATGGATAAACAAACTGTGTGTTCATGCGATTGAATATCATTCAGCCTTAAACCGGAAGGAAACACTGACAACACGCTCCCGTGTGGACAGACCCTGGACAGTACACTAAATGAAATAAGCCAGTTACAAAAGGACAAATTTTTTATGACTTCTCCTGTGAGTTTCCTAAAGTAGTCAAATTCATACAAACAGAGTATAATTGTGGTTACCAGGGGCTGGGGAGGATAGAATGGGTAGTTAGCATTTATTGGGTACAGTTTGAGTTTGGGAAAATGGAAAGGTTCTAGAGATGGATGGTGGTGATAGTTGCACAGTTACGTGGATGTACTTAGTGCCATAGAACTGTGCTAACTTTTATGTTTAGGAAGGATTGCAGGTTCGGTTCTAGACTACCGTAATGAAGTGCATACCATAATAAAACAAACGAATTTTTTCGTTTCCTGTTGCATATAAAATTATGCTCATACTATAGGAGTCTATTATAAAGTATTCATGGGCATTATGTCTAAAAAGCAGTTTATGTACCTTAATAAAAATACTTTATTGCTAAAAATGATAACCATCATCTGAGTTGTCAGCGAGTCATGAACTTTTTTGCTGGTAGAGGGTCTTGCCTTGATGTTGATGGCTGCTGGCTGATCAGGGTGGTGGTTGCTGAAGAGTGGGAGGGCTGTAGCCATTTCTGGAAATAAGGCAATGAAGTTTGCTTCATTCAATCAATTCATTCAATCAGTGACTCTTGCTTTCATTACTTCTCTGTGCAGGGTAATGCCTTTTGATACCATTTTAGCCACAGTAGAACTCCTTTCAAAATTGGAGTCAATCCTTGCAAACCCTGCCCTGCTTTATCAACTAAGTCTACATAATATTCCAAATCCTTTGTTGTCATTTCAGCAGTTTTCACCAGGAGTAGATTCCATCTCAAGAAACCACTTTCTTTGCTCATCTGTAAGAATCAACTCTTGGGGCGCCTGGGTGGCTCAGTGGGTTAAAGCCTCTGCCTTTGGCGCAGGTCATGATTCCAGGGTCCTGGGATTGAGCCCCACATTAGGCGCTCTGCTTAACGGGGAGCCTGCTTCCCTTCCTCTCTCTCTGCCTGCCTCTCTGCCTACTTGTGATCCCTGTCTGTCAAATAAATAAATCTTCAAAAAAAAAAAAAAAAAAAGAATCAACTCTTAATCATTTCAAGTTTTACCATCAGATTGTAGCTCTACTTTTAATTTTCTTGCTGTTTCTACCACACGTGCAGTGACTTCCTCCGCTGAAGTCCTGAACCCCTCAAAGTCATCCTTGAGGGTTGGGATTCACCTTCCAAGCTCCTGCTAATGTGGTATTTTGACCACTTCCCATGAATCATGAATGTTCTGAATGACATCTAGTATGTTGAATCCTTTCCAGGTTTTTTAACATTTTGCCCAGATCCAGCAGAAGAATCACTATATATGGCGGCTGTATTATGAAATGTGCTTCTTAAATAGTAAGACTTGAAAGTGGAAATGACTCCTTGCTTCATGGGCTGCGTAGTGGATGCTTTGTCAGCGGGCGCAAAGACAACATCTCCTTGTCCATCTACACTAGCTTGTGGGTGCATTGACCAGGTACATTGACCAGGTGCATAGTCAGTGAGCAGTAACATTTTGAAAGGAGTTTTTTGTTTTGTTTTGTTTTGTCTTCCTGAGCAGTAGGTCTGAACAGTGGTCCTAAAATAATCAGTCATATTTTAAACAGATGAGCTGTCATCAGACTTTGTTGTTCCACATATAGAACACGGTAGACTTAGGGGCACCTGGGTGGTTCAGTTGGTTAAGTGTCTGCCTTCAGCTCAGGTCATGATCTCAGGGTCCTGGGATTGAGCCCCGCATCAAGCTCTGTGCTCAGTGGGGAGTCTGTTTCTCCCTCAGCCTCTCTCCCTGTGCTCGTTCTGTCTTGCTCATTCTCTCAGATAAATCTTAAAAAAAAAAAAAAAAAAAAGATTTAGCATCATTCTTTTTTATTATTAAGCTTTTATTTTAATTCCTGTATAATTAACATAACAGTGTTACATGAGTTTCAGGTATAAAAGACAGTGGTTCAACAATTCCATACAGAGTTAGCATCATTCTTAAGGGCCCTAAGAGTTTTAGAATGGGGAATGTGCATTGGCTTCAACTTGAAAGTCAGCAGCTGCATTGGCCCCTAACGAGAGAGCCAGCCTGTCCTTTGAAGCTCTAAAGCCAGGCACTGACTTCTCTCTGGCTGTAAAGCCTTAAATGGCATCTTCCAAGAGAAGGCTGCCTCATCTACATTGGAAACCAGTTGTTTCCTGCAGCCACCTTTGTGAACCCCGTCAGCTACATCTTCTGGAGAACTTGCTGCGGCTTCTCCTTCCGCACCTGCTGCTTTGCCTTGTACTTCGTGTTATAGGGATGGTTTCTTACACCTCATGAACCAACCTCTCCTGGCTTCAGATTTTCCTTCTGTGGCTTCCTCACCTCTCTCAACCTTCATAGAATTGAGTTAGAGCCTAGTTCTGGATTAGGCTTTGACCTAAGGGAATGTGTGGCTGGTGTGATCCCGTATCTAGGCCCTTCTGACTCTCCATATCAACAGTAATGCTGTTTCACTATCATTCATGTGTTCACCGGAGTGACACTTAATTTCCTTCCAGAACTTTGCCTTTGTATTCACAATTTGGCCTATCTTGGTTTTAGATACATGTTCCTCTCTAAGCTTGATCATTTCCAGCTTTCGATTTAAAGTGGGAGACAAGTGACTCAATTTCAATATTGTGTCTTGGGTTAGGGAGACCTGTGGAGGGGAAGAGAGGAGGGAAAGGCTGGTCCGTGGAGCAGTCAGAACATACAACATTTATTAAGTTCATTATCATGTAGGCACAAGTACAATAGTAGCATCAAAGATCCTGATCACAGATCACTGTAACAAATATAGAAATAGTAAGAGAGTTTGAAATGTAAGGATTACCGAAATGGGACACAGAGACACAAAGTGAGCAGATCCTGTCAGAGCTATGGCACCAGTAGACTTGCTCAGTGCAGCGTTGTCACAGACCTTCAGCTTGTGAAAAACACAATGTCTGTGGAGTGCAGTAAGAGGAGGTATGCCTGTATTGTACCACAATAAAATGGTGTTAAAATCCTGGAGTGTTGTAAAGAGGGAGAAGGAAGATTTAATAGTAAATTTCAAATGAAACTATGAAGGCAGTTAACCTTATTCGATCATATAAATGCTGTACGTCTACATTTCTAGACTAAAGTAGAGTAACAGTTTTGCCTACCTTTCACTTGGATTCATTTTTAAAAAACTAATAGCAATAATAGAGGCTGCGGATTTTCAGTCTTCTAAGTTTTATCTGCTACCCAGAGTTAGGAATCTGTTTATGGCAGAAGAGGACAAATTCCAGACCTCTCTGGCTGTTTAGATACTTTTATATTTCCTACTTATATTACTTTTATATTACCTACCATACAGCAAAATGCTTTTTATAATATACTTAATATTAATACATAATCTCGCATTGGTACATTAATTTGTGACATTCTGATTTGAAATGTTGCACTTAGACATAATACTGAAAACTTTTTTTGGTTAGGAGAAAAAGGACTAAAAGTTTTCTTTATCTTTTCAGGTCACCCAGTGTGGTGGTTTACCCAGCAACATTTTGGATGTCTGGGAGTTCTTGGGCAAACCTAAGCATTGCCAGTATACATGGGATACACAAATGAACTCTAACCTTGGAATATCTGCTGCCTGTAAGCTTCGTTTCGATCGAATATTTTTCAGGACAGCAGCCAAAAGTGGCCATATTGTTCCCCAAAGTTTGGACCTCCTTGGATTGGAAAAACTGGACTGTGGTAGATTCCCTAGTGATCACTGGGGGCTTCTGTGCAACTTAGATGTGATCTTGTGAAATGCTTTCCAAATAAGAGTTTTCTGCCTTCTGAGTAATTTTGTTCTGGATTTTTGCAAATGTAATTTCTACCTGTCTGGAAAGGTGGGTTATATGGAGGAATTAATATACTACGTCATTGTAACAGAAGAAAATACTACTGTGATTCTTATTTTGTGGATTGCATCCTCAAATTTCAGAGCTAAATATTGATGTTGATTTAAACTCAAGTGTACAGAGTATGAGACTAATTCATAAAGGCCGCCAAGACCGTCAGAGCTTCTGATACTGCTCAGAGCTGCCAGCTGGTTCTCAAGCTGGGCCACATTGTCTCTGGGCTAGCCTTTATATTATATTTTTAAAATCAGCCACCAAATAGTTTATATCTAAGTAAATCTTTAAAAATAAGACATTATTGTGCTTGGAGGATTGGATCTTCCAATTCAGATAATCTTAAGTGAAAAAGCCATGATTATGTGCATCTAAGTAGGTGGCAACTATCCTATAGCAGACCTCATTTTTGTCAGCTAACAGTACATGAGCGGTAAGCTGTAAATGAAATCTTCTGATTGGAAATGCCTTTACTATTTAAAATTCATGTGTGTCAACATGTTGCTCTTCATTTTGCCAAAATCAGGCTTGATAATGATTAAAGTTGGTGTTATAGCTGCATTGGACTTTTTTCCTAACAGAAAATAAATGTTTAAAGAGGAATAGCCTTTTAGATTTACTTCTTATACAGTTGAATTATTTTACAGGAGAGGGATAAGGAGCACATTTCAGTGTGCTTTAAAGAAATTTTTCCCCCCATAAAAGGAATGTACTTTAAATAAAGAATTTTACTTGTTTATGGTTGGTTTTAGTATGCTTTTGTGCCCATGATGGGATTGAAGTTTTTACCTGCTTCTTGTTTCTGGTCCACTGCTCTGACTCACTTTTGTGTGGAAGAAAACAGCTTCTATGAAGCTTCTCAACCCACCAAGAACTACCAAGCATACATTGATACCCTCAGTATAAAAAAAGGAAAGCTGGGAAGAATAATTAGAATGAGAAGTGACAGAGCCTCATTTTCATCAGATATGTCAAAATTAACAGCTAAGACACTAAAAAAAAAAGACAAGCTGAATTTATATATAATCCCTTTGTAGTCACAATGGAAAGGAGATTTGCATATACTTATTTAATCATTTCAAATGAGAATGCTAATATCTTAGCATACATTATGGAGGCAATAGTTAATTTATATAGGAAAAAGGATGTTTTGGGCATAAATTATTTATTCACTTGGAAGAATAATTGTTGAAAGAGCTATACCTTACATCATATTACAAAAAAAATTGAGTGAAAGGCTAATTATAAAAAATAGAATAATAGTACTGTGTATTAGATTGATTATTGTTTGAAAACTTTGAAAGGAGCATCATTTCTTTTTTAAGATTTTATTTATTTGAGAGAGAGAGATAGTGAGAGAGAGCGCAAGTAGGGAGGAGAGGGAGAAGCAGGCTCCCACTAAGCAGGGAACCTGATGCGGGGCTTGATTCCAGGACCCTAGGATTATGACCTGAGCTGAAGGCAGACGCTTAACTCATTGAGCCACCCAGGTACACCAAAAGCATCATTTCTTTTCTATGACTCAAAGCATTCAAGTGAAGTAACTTCCTGTTTACTGTTTATAATGGCAAAATCTAAGAAATCAGGTTTGGTTTTTTATTTAAGATTTTATTTGAGAGAGCAAGCTCGAGCAGTGGGGAGCAGTAGAGGGAGAAGCAGGCTCCCCACTGAGTGGGGTGCACGATCCAGGACTCAATCCCAGGACCCTGGGATGATGACCCGAGTGGAAAGCAGATGCCGGAGTGGAAGGCAACCAACTGAGAGACCCAGACCCCTTAAGAATCAGTTTTAATTGATGTGAACAGGAACAATTAAATCACTTTCTTAAAAAGTTTACTTATTTATTTTTAAACAATCTCTACACCCAGTGTGGAGCTTGAACTCACAATCCCAAGATCAAGAGTCGCATATTCCTCTGACTGAGCCTGCCGGGGGACCCACAAGTTAATTTGCTTTTTTAAGTAGGCTCCACGCCCAGCATGGAGTTGCATGAGGGACTTGAATTCCCAGCCCTGAGATGGAGACCTGGCCTGAGAGCAAGAGTGGGACACTCAACAGACTGAGCCACCCAGGCACCCCTAAACAATTCCCAACGAATGCAAAAATTAAGAACCTACTAATTAGGGGCGCCTGGGTGGCTCAGTGGGTTAAAGCCTCTGCCTTTGGCTCAGGTCATGATCCCAGGGTCCTGGGATCGAGCCCCGCATCAGGCTCTCTGTTCAGCAGGGAGCCTGCTTCCTCCTCTCTGCCTGCCTCTCTGCCTGCTTGTGATCTCTGTCTGTCAAAAAAAAACAAAAACAAACAAACAAAAAAAAACCCTACTAATTAGCAATATCTTGAATTTTTTTTTTTACTTTGGCTCTCGAATTTTTCCAGAATACTAGTTCCGAGTACCTTACTTCCCTTGGGGAAATGCCAACTCAGAATCTTGTATTTATTTCAATAGACTGAACACCATCATTGCCACTGATGTGGAATATACTTGAAGCTTGCTAGACCTTGGTAATTCCGGTCTTTGTACAGTCTGTGAGACAAATGTTCCATCCAACAGCATATAAACAAGAGCAGATGCAGTAGAAGAGCTATACTAAGGAAACATACTTTTACCCTTAATATTTATTATAGTCTCTGACATGTAGCCAGACCTCAATAGATGCCCATTAAATGCTGAAGAGAAGTGAAGGGTAGTATCCTAACATTAGTGTCCTAGGGAGGCCGACTAACGTTTTCATGCAGTGCCAAATAGATTCTAAATTTATATATGTATCAAAACAGGTATTCATTGTAATGGCACTGACTTAAAAGATGTTAAAAGTTGAACGTTCTGGGCTAAGCCCATGCATATTAAAGATCTTTGGGAACAAGCCTGTTGGCTCAATCAGGTTATTGGTACAGTGAGAAGGCACTCGGGGTATTGTGGAATGTCAGGTGAGAGGAGAAAGGGCGTGAGGTGTGGGTTCCCATTGAAGTGGGTTCCCAGGTGTGGATTCTGTGAAGGTCTTGGTATCAGAAATCGGTCCCTGTTGGTTACTGTTTCAGAGGCAGATTGGAAAAGAAAGGGGGTTAAGTAGAGAGTGGGTTCTTTCGTGAGCAGAAGAGAGTGTAGTAGCCCGGCATCACCCGTGTGCGTGGGTTGCAAAGCAAAGACAGGATTGTTGTGTCATCTATGGGGTGAGTTTAGGAGGTGAGTTTCTTAAGGTTCTTCTGACATCTGGGGAAGTCATCCTGATTGCAGGACTTTCGGAGAGATGTATTTCCTCTTAACTTTGTTCTGGCTTTGTCTGTGTCTTCCCAGCCTGATCAATGGCACGATTGCTTTTTTTCTTTTTGGTCCAGTCTGATTTCCATTCTTTCAGTCCTGGATAGCTTCCTCTTGCAGCGTTCATTATTGAATTCCCACAGTGGTCCTAAATGAGTGCTATTATCTCCACTGGGTAACTGAGGAAACCGAAGTTTAGCAGGGTTATGTAAGTCGTCCAAGGCCTATCCACCCCCATCGAGAAGCCTAGTAAGGGCTTGCTCGTGGGGTCTGCGTGACTCAGTGCGGTATGTCCCCCCGCCTTGGAAATGTGCTAGGAATGAATGATCGAGGAACGCCCTGGCTTCTTTTTCCACTCTCTAGTTAACCCTCCTTCTTTCCAATCTGCCTCTGAAACAGGGACCAATTTCTGATCCCAAGACCTTCACAGAATCCAGTGTTACCCTACCTAGACGTTTGAGCATCTTTATTGTACAAAAACAGAATAAATGCAAGAAAGGGTCTTCTTCCTCGTGAATTTTCTGCGATTCAGATCATCACCTTCCCATAAACGCAAATGTAGCCTAAACACGGTGGGCACCTAATTAACTTAGAATGAATGGAGTTGACCGGGCCCCTCCCAGCACCCGCGAACCTAAATCAGAAAGTATCACGTGCTCAAGACATAGTAGGGCCCAAAGAGGCTCCCGCCGGAAGAGTGGGACCTGTGCACGTGGGGTACCTTCCCTTCAGGGGACACATTCGCAAAGGGTCTTTAACCCAGGTGGTGCGCTCTTGGCTTCCTTGAACCACTCTGACCCGGGCCTATGAAAGGGGGCTCATCCCCCGGGCCGTCTAGGGTCATGGCGACAGGGAAGGGGTTGGCGAAGGAGAGGAGGTGGGCATACAGGCCGCCTTCCCGTCCGAAAGCCGTGTGCAAAGTCGCGGGCGCCTGTGTGCCGGCAGCTGGGCAGGGACCGCGGCCCGCCCCTCCTAGGGGCGCGTGCGCGCGCGTCGCCGTGGTAACCGCGCCACGAAAAGGCGCTGAATCACGGGCGCGCGCGGCCCCAGCTCCCGCGGAAGCTGCTGCAGGGGGCCGGGCGGGGGTCCGTCCCGGGCCGAGCGTCCTCGTCGGACAGCGGCAGAGCCCCGCGGACCCTGGGCTGGGCGTAGACGGGGCGCCAGAGCGGCGGCCGGGCTCGCGTTCGCCGCTGGAGGTAAGCGCGCCGCGGTCGCCTCTGCGGGTCCCGGGTTCAGACCAGAGTCGCTCCGGCGGGGCTCTGTCCGGGGGAGAGCGGGTGGGGTCTTCCTTCGGCGGGGCGGCCCCTCCCGTGAGGCGGCAGCAGCGCGCGCCTGCGTGCGCGGTGGAGCGCGTGGGAGCGCGTGGGCGCGCGCCCGGCAGCGGATGATGCCGACGAGGAGCAGGTGCGACGGCAGGGGATGCTCCCCGCGAGCGCGCCGCCCGGGCCGGGAATGCCTGGCGTCCGTGGGGCCTGCAGCCCGCGGGCGGAGCGACGCGAAGCGGGGGCGGCGGGGAGCGGGTCCCGCCCGAGGCACAGAGCCCGGGCGCCCTGAGTTTCGGAGGTGAGTTGCTCGGGGCTCTCACGGGGGAGCGGGACGAGCGTCCAAGGCGCCCCGGGGCCGCGGCCGGGTCGGGCGGCGGCGGGAGCCCTCACGTCTTTCCCGGCCTCGCGAACTGCGTTCCGTAGCCTGTGGAACCGCGTTCTCTAAACTTCGTTTAGTCCTGTTGGTGTGACCTTCGCCGGCCTCTGCTGCCTCGCCGGAACCTGAAGCTTAAAACCGCTTCACGGCTTCTCTCGCTTCCCTTGGCGCTTGCTCCGCGGAACGGGGATTAATCGCGGCATTGCGGACCGAGCGCGTCGGCCGGGTGGTCGGGGGTCCTCGCTCTCCGCGGTGCCCCGCTCACGTGCGAGCGGAAACGAGCGCGAGGGACCCAGTCGCGGCCGGCTTCACTGCCGGCTTCGTCAACCGTGGTGATGCGGGCTGCCCGTTAGCGGCTTAAAGAGCGCCGGCGTAAGTTGAAGAATTTTATGGTCATAGTAAAAGCGAATTGTACACAGCCCCCCTTCTCAAAAACAAAACAGAACAAAGAAAACCAAAACAACAACAACAAAAACCCCAAAAAACAAAAAAACCAAGGATTTCTGAGACAAACGTCAGTACTGTTTCCTTTATTCCTGAAATGCATGTTCCGTGTCTGAACACTCCACACTGTTCAGACAGGAAGACCGCAGTCATGGAGACCCCTGAAGTTGTGGCAAATACGGTATTTTGTTTTGTGTTTAATATCTTACATCACTTTTCATATAAACGAGGAAAACTGGAGATAATCCAGTCACAGATGTAAGAGTCCTAGAGAAAGCGGAATTCTTCTGTCACTGAGACACAGAAATGGAAACATATATCAAGGCTTTTTGGAGCCGCAGAAGACTAGTCACACTTTGCCGTGTATAATGCCCGTGCGGGAACGTAATTTTCTTCCAGAAAAACAAAAATAATTCAGCCAAAATCTTTAAGTATTAAAAATAGTCAAAAGAGTTTCAGTAAATTCTCAACGTGAAAGAATGGATTTGCTATCAGATTTTCTTGACTTAATTTTTTTGTAGCCAAGCAGAGAAAACGCGTGCTCTTTAAATAAATATGCAGGACCAGGCGTGACTCTTTCACGTTGGGGAGCAGTTGATGTAGATTTCCAGGTCAGGTGACTTGGGTTTGGTCCTGGTCCTGCCACTCTTGTGGCTCTGTCACATTTGGCAGATTCCCTAGTCTCTCTAAGCCTCAGTTTCTTTATCTGTAAAATAAGGATAATAATAGGACTGACTGATAGAATTCCTCTAAGAATTAAATGAAGTTCTATGTATAAGGCACTTTGCTCACTGCCTGACATGCAGTAACCCTTCAATAAAAGTTATGGTCATTCTTGAAATAAGTTTTCTTTTCAGGAAATACGTTCTGTCTTCAAAATAACTTGGCAGTAAAAAGAGAATTATTGTGATGTGGCAAAACCTTGTCTGATTTATAATGTCAAACCATCATAAAGTACATATAATTTTTCCTTGTAGTATTATTAAAACAACATAACAACAATGCTAAATATAATCACAATCTTAAAGGCATGTAATTCCAGATAAGTATATTTAATACCACAAGGAAGAGTTTTGCTTTAGTAGGCCTAGAGTAATTAGTAATTTCTTGTTCTGTTTGTTGTTGTTGTTTTTTTTTTAAAGATTTTATTTATTTATTTGACAGACGGAGATCACAAGTAGACAGAGAAGCAGGCAGAGAGAGAGGAGGAAGCAGGCTCCCTGTTGATCAGAGAGCCCGATGTGGGGCTCGATCCCAGGACCCTGGGATCATGATCTGAGCCGAAGGCAGAGGCTTTAACCCACTGAGCCACCCAGGTGCCCCTGGTTTTTTTTTTTGTGTGTGTGTCTGTATTTTTAGACACTCTTCATGTGAATTCAGTAGTGAGAAATTATTTCTACTAAGTGGTAAAAAGGGTTAGGCCAACATAACACCTACTTTTGCATCATTTTTCAGAATCTTTCAACAATAGATGTTTGAGTTTCAGAGCAAAGCTTCTTACAGAAATAAAAGGCAGGTAGATAAAGATACAGTATTGGAGTTTTAGCTCTGTTCCCTTCCAAATGATGTTGGTAGAATTACATTAGCAGTTGGAAAGCTTTCTGTGTCCAAACAGCTGCACATTCTTTTCCTGAAGTTCAAAAAAAAAGGGGGGGGGATTCTAGTAAACATCTATTTAATTTAAGCAGTGTAGCTAGAGTAAGGGCATAATTCAGACCTCAACATGAATTTTTAAAGGTGGGGTCTTTCCATGCCATAATTGAAAGTACAAGAATTATGAGAATGGAGGAGAAATTAACAAATTAACTCCAGTTAACTTGTGGGGTTAATTTGTTACATTTGTTAATTTGTTAATTTGTTGTTGAATTTGTTAATTTGTTAAATCTGTTGCCACCCTCAGGTTTGATGTATTCCATTTTGCAGTGTGTTTCTTCACGAGGTGAGGAGGCACACATTGTTCCTTTCTAGGATGAGGAGGACCCTACTGTTCTAGGATTGTGATACCTTAGCATTTTCTTTGGCTTTTGTCCTACCTTCTGGTCATTGTAACATACTTGTCTTTTAAAAGAACTGTCATCTTCACCATCTCTCTCAAGTGTATTTGTATTTATCAGGAAGTTGAAATATCTTCTGTTAGTTCAGTATCTTCAACCTTCTTGTCCTAAAGACTTGAAACCTCCAAATTCTAGGTGCCCATGCTTCATATTTTGCTGGAGTAAAAGACTTCTCTAGTCATAGGACTGAGATCCTCACTCCCTGTCACTCCCTCACATATGAGTCTGATGACTAACTAGTCTTCACCCTTTTGCATTGGACCTACCTACCTGCCTCCTTCCTTCCTTTTTAAAAAGATTTTATTTATTTGACAGAGAGAGATGCAGCGAGAGAGGGAACACAAGCGGGGGGAGTGGGAGAGGGAGAAGCAGGCTTCCCGCTGAGCAAGGAGCCCAATGCGGGGCTTGATCCCAGGACCCTGGGATCATGACCTGAGCCGAAGGTGTGACTTGAGATCATGACTCGTGGTCATGACTGAGCCACCCAGGCACCCCTGCATTGGACTACTTTATCCATGGCCACACTGCACCCGCTCTTCCAAATCTGGAGAAATTTTTTGACCTTATTATTCTAGTCTTCTTCCACTCAGTTGACCAGTCACACCTTTTTTTTTAAGATTTATTTATTTATTTTAGAGAGAAAGAGATAGAGATAGATTTTGCATTGCTTCTTCCTAAAAGTTTAGCCATGCGTTAATAAAAGATCTGTTGTTGCTCTGTATGCATGTGCTCCACTTAGCCTGGGTTTGGAAGGTCTGGGTTGTCCAAGCAGAGTCCCTGTGAGGAGGCATGCCTTGGCAGGCCAGGTTGCTTTCTAGCTCACCATGGCATGCCTCGGACTTCTTGTAGCCCCTGTGCATTAGTCTTTCTAAGCTGCAGTGACACGTGTGAGGGGCTCCGTAATATTTCTTGATGTCAGTAGACGTCCACTGTCTTTCCTGTCATACCAGTTTGCTGTTGCTGCAGAACAGAATAGCGCAAACTCGGGCTTAAAACACTACTTGTTTATTAGCATGAATTAGGGTCTCCCTAGACCCACATCAGGTTATCAGCGGAGCTCATTCTCATCTGGAGGCTGTGGGGAGGACCCTGCTGCCCAGCTCATTCAGGCTGTTGGCAGAAGCCAACAGGACTGAGATCCCCCTTTCCTGCCAGCCATCCCTGTGGTTGCTCTCAGCTTCTGGAGGAGCTCTCGGGTTCTTTCTAGACGCTCCCTTCATCATCAGAGCCAGCAACAGAATGTTTCTGTCATGCTCAGTGTCTTCTCTCTGACTTCCCTTTCTGTTAGCGGAGGGAGATAACTGTTTTAAAGGCTCTAATGATAGGTTCGGATTACTCCAATGGGCTCCCTGTCTTCAAGCCAACCGATGAGTAACCTTCATTATATCTGCAAAATTATCCTTGCCGGGAATCCTCATGTCATCATGGGAGTAACACCCAGGGATGAGTGTCATGAGGCCACCTTAGAATTTTCCTGTCACCCTTGCAGATTACTGTTTGCCTGTTTTCCTGATGGCACACGGAGCCACAGTCAGCCTTCTGTTTCGGTCTTCACTGTGATGCTCCTTCTTTGGTTTTGGTAGGTCTGGTAAGATCATTTGTACTTCTTTAATCATCCTCTGTGGATTACCATTTCTCTGGAATATAGGTTATACCCCAGAAGAAGAGACTGCAGCAGATACAATAAGACCTCATGTTCTAGAACTCACTTGGAGTGGAGCAGTGTGTGTTACAGGGAGTGTGTGTGTGTGTGTGTGTGTGTGTGTGTGTGTGTGTGTGTGGTGTCCTGCCTGGCCATTCGTCTGTTGGAAGGAGGGTCCCCATGCTGGTCTGCCAGGCTCATCCTTGGCAAACCCGCCTTGTTCGTTTGTATATTCCCAACATTAAGTGCTGATTCATTCATAACAGGCATTAAATTAAGCTTTTTGGAGAACACTTTTCAATTCCATGAAACTTGAATATTTTGTGTTTATCTACCTTGTATTTCATAGTATCTAATTCCTTAATTGTCCCAACTTACTTTTGGCTCTGCATTTGGAACCAAATTGTGTTCCCTCCTTCTCCTTCATTTTTTTCCCTATTGACATTATTTTGTTTGTCTTTTGAACATTCAGGTAAATCTTCCACTCGTGTGTAACGTAGAGTTGCCACAATAGCATTTATTACATCATAATTCCCATCCCATTGTGTTTGGGTTGTGTTGTTGTTGTTGTTCCTAGTTAGTTACGGAGTGAGCCATAATAAAATGTCATTTTAGTTCCTATATTTTAGACGGCTTTTGCCTTATAATGAGTACTGGAATCTACCTTTGCTTTTTCTTCTAATTCCCCAAATATCCTTATATAGTTTTTCCTGTTTATTTTTTGCAAATGAATCTTATTTAGTACTCGAAAGCATTATGCGGAGTTTTAATTCATACTCCATTCCTTTGCGAACGTCTTTGACATCTGTTACCCTCCTAGGGCGAACCACGTCTCACCCCCCACTCACTCTTCCATCATCTCTGTCAGTACGGTCTGTGTAATTCTGCTAAAAAAGAGATGGATTCTCTGTCACATCTTTGTCATGCTGCTGGCCACGCCTGGGAATGGGATCTCTCACATTCGTGCCCGTCAAGCTGTGTATCTGTCTGCTCTGCGCAGAGATGCTGCTGCTTCGAGGAACTTTGTTGGTCGTCAGCAGCCTGGTCGTACTAACCCTGATGTCGGTGTTTCTTGCATTAATGCGGTGGATTTAATAATGCGGAAACATCTCCTGTTCCTCTCCACCATTTCACCAGTATGATTCTTAGAAAGCTGACAGATGGTGGGGGGTGGGGGGGTTGGTCCTTGCTCTCTGCCTGTATTTTCTCCACCTTGTTCCCTGATCTGCCCTCGGAGGGCCCCACAGAATCTGCTCTTTCCCCATTCCACACCAGTGCCCTTTCTGTGTTTAAAACCCAACGCTGGCTGGATCGTGTTTCCCTTAAATCTGTTTGATCTCCTAATAGGGCGTCATTTATCCTGTAATTGTAAGGCATTATCTCAGTTGCCAGTAAAATCCTGGGTAATCCTCTGTGTTGATTGGCACAGGTTTTCTAGAACTTATTTTACCTTATCAGCTTCCAGTGGAGAAAGTTAGGGTGTAGACTGTGGTACTGAAACGCTGCCCAGTTTTACGGTCTCGACTTAGCCCCTAGCTGAGTGTATTGTCTAGATCTCCTTCCGTCTCCCTTGTTTGCCTGTGAGGATGCCCCCCGGAGACGCAGCAGCAGCACCCTGACTGTCCTGCAGGGGTTCCCTGAGTGGCATCTTCTCCACCCCTCTCTCCAGGCCTGCGCAGGTCCGGGGTGAAGGGGTGTGACTCCGGGACTGTTCCTCACCTGCTGGGTCCAGGCAGACTGCTGGGAGTGGGAAAGGTCAGGGCTTGCTTTTATCTTCTGTGTTCCTGACCCGTTGAAAACTTAAAGACTCGTTTTGGAAACTGGAAACTAACTTCTTTAGCCAATTCATCCAAAATGTTCGTATACCTGTTGAGGGTCAGAATCTCTTACCTCTCAGATGGTTATGGGGAGGCTCGGCTCGGATGCTATGAAGTATATAAAATTACCTTGTGACTGTAAGCACTATTATCAATGGCTATTCTGTTAATGATGGTGACGATAAATATTATAAACCATTTATTTCCTTGTTAGAAGGATAGACTGATAGCTGACAGTACTTTCTTTCTTTTGCTATCATAGGGAATAAGTGAACAATTATTTGCTTAATGCCAGAAAGTTAAATTTTTATTTTTTAATTTTTTTTAGAGTTTGTATTTCTAAGTAATCTCTACACACAATGTGGGGCTTAAGCTCATGACTGTGAGATCAAGAGTCACACCCTCCACCGACTGAGCCAGCCAGGTGCCCCCAGAAAGTTAAATTCCTTTTTTTTTTCTCAGATTTTTTTTTTTTTTTTAATTTACTTGACAGCGAGAGAGTGCACATGCGCACAAGCAGGGGAGCCGCAGAGGGTGAGGGAGAAGCAGGCTCCCCGCTGAGCAGAGAGCCCAAGGAAGGACTCGATCCCAGGACCCTGAGACCATGACCCAAGCTGAGGGCAGATGCCCAACCCACTGAGCCACCCAGGTGCCCCAGAAAGTTAAATTCTAAAGGAAAACCTT
Organism: Enhydra lutris kenyoni; assembly: GCF_002288905.1. Taxonomy (NCBI): domain Eukaryota; kingdom Metazoa; phylum Chordata; class Mammalia; order Carnivora; family Mustelidae; genus Enhydra; species Enhydra lutris. The sequence goes on from NW_019154177.1 coordinate 4,059,948, forward strand.
TTGGCTCGCTGGTCACAGGCCTGCTGATAAATAGAATTAAAAAACTGAACAGCCTCCAAATGGATGAATGGTTTGCCAGATTCAGAAGTTTAGTAACGAAGAGAAGGAAAAATTCTTCTCTACCCTTCAAGATCTTACACCTAGACTAAAAATTAAATTGACAAGAGACAGATTAACAGCAGAAAAAAAATCCAGGTTTTATTACATGTGCACATGGAAGCCCAGTGATAAAACTGAGACCTGAGGAAGTGACCAAAGCTGGTAGCTTTTATATTTTTTAGACGAAGAGACAATAAATCTTTGAGAAATTGATAGGAGAAAGAAAAAACTTAACTTTGGAAGCTTTGATTAGTAAGGAATTCTAAGCAGAATTCGGGCTGAGATAGTCAACTAGTCAGCAGTAACAAGAGGGGTTCATACAGCCTTCTAAGGCTCTGAATTTCCTGTCTCTGGTGCTGAGGATGTCTCCTTACCTCCCGGTTCAGAGGTGTGCCTTTCTCGTGGGAGATCTGTTTCCTGCTTTCTGGGGGATGGAGAAACGTCTGAGTGTCCTGATTATACAGGCTGTCTCTTAAGTAACTTTTATTTAAAATAATAAACATGACAGCCCACCCTTGGACCCTACAGTAATCACCAGCTGTGTTCAGATTTTGACACAAAGCAGATCTGCTTTCACTGACACACAAAGCACTGAGCCCCGGGCCCCAGCTGTCACCTAGGACTGATGGGGCTGTCCTGTACGCCTGTTGGCCCGCTCTTGCTAGGTGCTCGGAAGGTGCTGGTTTAATTATCATAGTGCAGGACAAAACATTTACTTGGGTAGCAGTGATGGCCCCATTAGGTAGGGATTGAATTCAGGGAGAAATAAAAGTGCTGAACAATTGAAAACTAAGCTAGTTCCATAATTAAGGGAGATTATCTAAAGCCCTATAATGTACACTCAAGGTCTTATGTGCTGGAATTTTTCTTTTTAATGTAGGAGCAGAGTCTGCAGGAATACAAAACTGGTGTTATTTACGGTGTGAGGGCTGGGAGGCAATGTCTTAACTTAGCAGAGTTTAGGAAAGATGGTAAAATACTCTAGCAGCTGGCCAATGGATGCATAAATAAATATGAATATAAATGTCTTTATACGTTTTACTTTTTACCTTTCACCTTGGCTCTGTGCTGGCATGCGGACATGACAGAAAGCCCCTGGCATCTGAAGGCCAGAGTTCCTCTCTCTTCTCGCCGTGAGGAATTTGGCTTTTTTCACCCCTACACTTAGAAAATGCTCTCTGCTCTTGGTACTCCGTGGGTTAGGATAAGGGGGCAAATTCCAGAAAGCCTGTCTTTTGAAAAGTACAAAGGATGGTGTTCCAGGTTGGACTGTGTCCCCCCAAAAGATAGGGTGAAGAGTTAACCTCTCTCCCTGTGGAATGCGACCTTATTTGCAAACAGAGCCTTTGCAGAGGTCATGGAGTTCAGATGAGGTCAGCAGGGTGGGCCCTTAATCCCTCACACTGATGTGCCTATAAGGGAGATGTGGATGTAAGTGCGTAGAGGCACACAGGGAGGACACCATGGGACAACAGAGGCAGAGCCAGGAGTGATGTCACTGTAAGCCAAGGGATGGGAGGGACTGCCATCAAGCACCGGGAGCTGGCGGGAAGCAAGGGAGGGTTCTGCCCGGGCTCCGATTTCAGACTGCTGTCCTCTAGAATGGCGATGGGATGGATTTCTCTTGCTTTGAGGCACCTAGTTGTGTGCATGTTATTACAGCAGCCCCCGGAAACTGACACAGACGGTAAAATGCAAGGATCGTATTAAAGAAGCACGTACTTTCTTGAGTACCTAATGGGGACATAGAAATAAGAAGTGTTCTGGACCTTGGCTTTTAATAACAGCCTGTGGGGTGATTTTACATTTCGTAAGTTCTGTATGAATCATATATGACGTATTAGAATTAAACAATTTAAAGAAGAGAACTCGAGGCTAGGAGACAGGAAAAGAGAGGGTTACTCTGAAAAATTATTGCTTTGAAAGCAAAAAAATAAAAAATGAAAATGCATGACATTTGCAACCAGTGCTTCCTGTAGAACAAGTTAGATTTTATAAAGGCAAAAATCTGCTAATTTATCTACGTAGGAAGTTTAGGTTTTTAGGAAGCTGGATGCCACTGTTCTCATTGCTTATGTTACCGATGCCTTCTAGCACTGCCTGCTCCCCCCTCCCCACTATTCTGGTGAACTTTTATGCTGTTTTTTGTGGTCTTTAAGACATTTTTTTTTAAAGATTTTTATTTATTTATTTGACAGAGATCACAAGTAGGCAGAGATCACAAGAGAGAGGAAGGGAAGCAGGCTCCCCGCTGAGCACAGAGCCCGATTTGAGGCTCGATCCCAGGACCCTGAGATCATGACCTGAGCCGAAGGCAGAGGCTTTAACCCACTGAGCCACCCAGGCGCCCCTATTTAAGAAATTTGAATAGTGAGTATAAATGACCCACCCAATTAAATGTTCCTCTTCCACGTCATCTGTGGGTTTTAAGTAATAGTTTGTCAGATAATTTTATGGATTTTTAAAAATTTGACAGAGAGCAAGCACAAGCAGGGGGAGCGATAGGCAGAGGCAGAGGGAGAAGCAGATTCCCCCCTGAGCAGGGAGCCCAATGCAGGACTTGATCCCAGGACCGTGGGATCATGACCTGAGTTGAAGGCAGACGCTTAACTGACTGAGCCATCCAGGCACCCCGGTTTTATGTATTTTAAGACCATGACGTTGGTCCCTGAACTGGAATGAGCAGATAACATTGCTGGAAGTAGTGGCCTTTTTCTCTAGTCACAGAGTAGCCAGAATTACCATGGTCCTGGATGGAAACCCCAGTTTTCAGGCTATACATCCTGTTGGTTTCTTAGTTCTGCCAGGACCACAGCTCTTGACTTAGGAAGGCCCTTTGCTGTGGATCCCTCCCTGTATCATTCATTCCTTCATCCTGATCTGTTTATCAGGCAATGATCATGTCTGCAGGAAGGTGGGAGGGAAGGAAATATGTTCACGCAGACCTGACCACCCTCCCTCCTAATTTATCCTCACTATCGTTCCGTCTATGGCTATGACTGAGCTCTAAATCCCCAGCAGACATTTTGAGCAGGAAGTCACTACGGCCAGCCGGCAGTGGCCTCTCACGGTGCATTTCTCCACCGCGCACGTAGGGTATCCTGTCATAGCTTGTCAGCCTGTCATGCCTACAGCATTCTTTCCATCTAGCAGCCTCCTAACAATAGCCAGCTAAAGAGAAGAGAAAGTCCTCTTTTGTCACTGAAGATATATCACTGTTATATTATAGAAAATTTAGAAAACAGAAAAGTAGAAAGAAGAGAGAGACAATTGCATTCTGCTCTCCTGCCCTGCGCTTATGAATTGGTCATTGCTTCCTTTCTGAAGTGCTCTCAATCTGTAATTTCTAGAAATCCCCTTTATTGCCTTCCTGAAAAATCAGAACTTTTATCTTAGAAGCCTCCTAGAGCCTCTTTTTTTTTCTTTCTCTGGAACCTCTCTTTTTCTCTATAAGTTTGTGTGGTTTGCCAAGACTAATTGTACCGTCAAACCTGCAGACTCTTTGTGTATCTTGGGACGTACTCTATCTGGGCCTCCCACTGGAATATAAGCTCCTTGAGGGAACCGGATTGGCAGAGCCTAGAATACTGCCTTGTGTATGGAGGTGCACAATACACTTTTAAAAAAAATTATATTTTTACAGACTTTTTATTTGACAGAGAGAAAGAGAGCACAAGCTGGGGGCGTGGCAGAGGGAGAGAAGCAGGCTCCTCACTGAGCAGAGAGCCTGATACGGGGCTCGATCCCAGGAGCCTGAGATCATGACCTGAGCTGAAGGCAGACGCTTAACCAACTGCTCACCCACGTGCCCCGATACACTTTCATAACAGCTGCATTGAGATATAATTTACATACCACGAAATTCACTCTTTCAAAGTATATAATTCAGTAGTTTCTGTATGTTCCCAGATATATATACCTCACCCTGTCTAATTTCAGAAATCTTCATCACCTCATTAAAAAAAACCTCGGACCCAGTAAGCAGTCCCTCCTGTCAGTCCCTGGTCCCACTGATTTACTATCTATTTTTATGGATTTGCCTGTTCTGGACACTTGATACAAATGAGATCACATGATATGTGTGAGACCTTTTGTGACTGGCTGTTTTCACTTGACACAGTGTTGTCAGTATTCATCCTCACCTCTCTTTATTGCCTATAACATTCCCTTGTCTGGATATATCACTAGATACCACATTCTGTTTACCCATTCTTTCTTTTAAGATTTTATTTGTCTAAGAGAGTGCGCGTGTGAGGGGGGTGGGGGACAGAGGGAGAGACAGAGAGAATCTTGAGCCGACTCCCTGCTGAGTGCAGAGCGCCCCCCCCCACCGCGGTGGGACTCGATCTCCTGACCCTGAGATCATGACCAGAGCCAAAACCAGGAGTGACCCGCTTAACCAACTGCCCCTGTTTATCCATTCTTAGTTGGTGCACACTTGGGTGATTTCTACCTTCTGGTGACTGTGAATAATGCTACTATGAACATTCCTGCACAGGTTTTTGTGTGGGCGTATATTTCCAATTCCATACCTAGGGATGGAGTTAGTAACTGCCTAACCATTTGAGGAAGCGCCCAAAGTGTTCTCCAGAGAGGCTGTACCATTTTACATCCCCACCAGCAATGTACAAGGGCTCTCATCTCTCCACATCTTCCTGACCCGTTTGTTAGAGGTATTGGATGATTCCATCTTGGTGGGTGTGAAAGGGTATCTCATGGTAGTTTGGGTTTGCATTTCTCTAATGACCGATAATGTTGAGCATCTTTTCATGTGCTCTTTGGTCAGTATGTATCTTCTTTGGAGGAATGTCTGCTCGGATCCTGTGCCCATTTTTTTTTTTTTTAACTGGACTATTTGTCTTTGAACTGTCGAGTTGTAATTCTGAGTAGAAGTCCTTCATTAAATATATGGTCTGTAAATATTTCCTGCCATCTTTCAGTTGTGTGTTGATGTTCTCGATAGTATGGTTTGAAACATAAATGTTTAAAATTTTGGTGAAATCTATTTTGTCTGGTTTTCCTTTTGTTATATGTGCCTTTGCTACCATACCTAAGAAACCATTTCCTAATCCAAGGGTATCTTGGATTAGATACATATTACATATTACATAATACATATTACAAAGATACATATGTTTTCTTCCAAGAGTTTTTATAGACTTTTATAGACTTTTATAGACTTTATAGTTTTGGTCTTGATTCAAGTTAACTTTTGTATATGGTGTGAGCTAGGGGTCCAACTTCATTCTTTTGTATGTGGCTATCCAGTTTCCCCAGAACTATTTATTGAAAAAACTATTCTTTCCTTATTCAGTTGTTCCACCTTTGTTGAAGATTAGCTGACCAGAAATATAAGGGTTTATTTCTGGATTCCCAGTTCTATCGCACTGATCTATGTGTCTTTCTTTATGCCAGTGCCATATAGTCCTGATTACTATAGATTTGTAGTGAGCTTTGAAATTGGGAAGTGTGAATCCTTCAATCTTGTTCTTTTTTTTCCCCCCAGATTTTTTTGGCTATTCTGGGTACCTCGTATTTCTGTATGAATGTTACAACCAATTTCTGCAAAAAAGACAGTCATGATTTTGACAGGAATTGCATTGAATCTGTAGATCAGTTTGGGGACTGTTGTTATCATATTCAGCACTTCAAACCATAAAATAGGTTGTCTTTCCATTCATTTAGGTATTCTTTAATTTCTTTAAAATACTTCGTAGTTTTCGGGGTGCTTGAATGGCTCAGTCGGTTAAGCAGCTACCTTCAGCTCAGGTCATGGTCCCAGGGTCCTAGGATCAAACCCCACATCGGGCTCCCAGCTCAGTGGAGAGCCTGCTTCTCCCTCTTGCTCTGCCTACCTTTACTCTCTATCTCTGTGTCAAATAAATAAATAAACCTTTAAAAAATAAAATAAAATAAAATATTTTGTAGCTTTCACAGTACTGATTTTACACTTTGTTAAATTTATTACCAAATATATATTCATTATGATGTTATGGTAAATGGAATTGTTTTCTTTATTTTTGCTTGTTTATTGCTATAGAAATACAATTGACTTATATATTGATCTTCTATCTTGAAACCTGGCTGAACTCTAATAGTATTTCATAGACTCCTTAGGATTTTCTCAATGTGAGATTGTGTCATCTGCAAATAGAAATATTTTTACTTCTTTCTAATCTGGATGCTTTTATTTTACTTTCTTGCTAATGTCCCACCCAGAACCTCTGGTACAGTGTGGCATAGAAGGAGGGAGAGTAAAAACATCCTAATCTTGTTCCTGATCTTAGAGGAAAAGTCTGTCACCGTTAAGTATGGTATTACTGACAAGTCTCTATAGATTCCATTTATCAAGTTAAGGAATCAATAGATATCTGAGAATGAACAAATTTGTATATAATAATTTCTGTATTGTTTATATTTTTTGCCTTTTGGGTTTTGTTAATAAACCTATTTCTAATCAAAGGTTATAAAGATATTTCTGTTTATATTTTCTTTTCATCTTAAAACTTTGCATCTCACAGATCTGTAATTCATCTAAGATTTATTTTGTATATGGAATGAGGTTGACATGGTAACTTTATCATTTCATTTTTATTCTTACTCTCCTCGGTGGACAATTTGATGGAGATGTAAAGGGAGACAGGACTTGCTATAGGATGGTGCACAGTCCAGCTCTCAAGGCTGAGCCCAACTTTGAGTAGGACAGGACCATGTGGCCAAACCCCACAAGTTCACTGTTCCTTCCCTGTTGAGGGACATCAGGAGGGAGCCAAGGCTTCATGTCCAACTTCCAAGTCTCACTTGAATGTATTTCAGCGGTTCTAAACTGCAGTCAGAATCCTAAGTGCCAGGAAGTCTGAGCAACCTAATTTTTACATTTCCATCTCTACTCTGTGAAGGGATGTAGGAAGCTGTGCAAATGGATTTGGAGTGTCTGGGTTTGTCCCTTTATCTTCTAAGGGTCAACTTCTGTTCTTTTTTCTTTTTTTTTTTTTTTTTTTTCCGACTATTTTGCCTTCTTCATTGTGGTGTTTCTCATAGATCAGGTCATTCATCTGTTTCTCAGATTCCCTTTTTCTTCCATCTGTTCAAATGTCCTGCCTGCCTTCTCCCTCTCTTTTGATTTTTTAATTTTTTACTAGGAACATTAGAAGAGATCTGTGTGCAGTCTGCCATTTTGAACTAGAAAGTTTTCTTTTTACTCTTAGCTTGCCAGAGTTCTTTTAATGAAGGTGATTTTCCCCCAGAAAGATTAAAGTGAATGTATTTGCTGCCTGTGCTGTGTCTCTGGACAGTCCTTGGAATAATGATGACCCTTGTCTCCAGGATCTGCCTCTTTACAGAGATCAGATACTTTGAACAGCAAGGATGGAACCATTCTTCTGTTCTTTCCAACCATGAAATGAATCCCTGGGTATTTGGTCTGTTACTCTCTCAAGCTTTGATGATAACCTAGGCGTGTTAAGTAGTAACTGATTAGAAAGCCTAAGACAAGCACCTGTCCCCCACACGTCTCCCATACCACCCTCTGCCAGAGACTCCTTTGGTGCCCAGGAATCTCCTTATGAAATTGCTAGCCTCCTCAAAAAGAGTAAGACCTAAAGGCTTCCTGACCCACAAACTACAGTGGCCTCCCGCCGCCTCCCTAACCTTATGTCCCCGTGCTTTCCCTTCTCTCTGGGCTGCCTTTCTTGCTGTCCCTGGAACACTGGGCACGTTCCCTCCTCAATGCATGTACATTCGTATCCTCTGCTTTCAGATGCCGCCAGGATTCATTCTCTCATCTCTTCTCTTCGATCAGATAAGACTTTCTAAGTTCATTAATTCTTCAGCACTGCCTTGTCTAGTCTGCTACTTAACCTGTCGGGTTTTGTTTTTTTTTTTTTTAAAGTAATCTCTTCACTTAATGACATGGGACTGAAACTCACGACCCCAAGATCAAGAGTCACTCACTCAACTGACTGAGCTACCCAGGTGCCCCCATCCATTGAGGTTTGGAGTTTTTCTCGTTGTTGTTATTGGTTTTTGTTTTGTTTTTGTTTTTAAGATTTTATTTATTTGAGAGAGGAAGAGAGATCAGAGCAGGGAGCGGAGGGCAGAGGGAGAGGGACAAGCAGACTCCCCACTGCATGAATAGCCTGACACAGGGCTCGATCCTAGGACACTGAGATCATGACCTGAGTCGGAGTTGGGTGCTTTACCGACTGAGCCACCCAGCTGCCCCCATATTGAGCTTTTGATAGCAAAGATGATATCTTCTTCTTTTTGGAATTTGTGCCTGGCTATTTTTCAAATCTGTCAGGGTCTTTTTGTTGTACAAATCTTACACCTTATTATTGATGTTATTTCCTTAAGCATTTTTAACATCTTATTTTCTGTTTCTCTGTGCCAGAATTCTGTTGTCTGAAAATCACAGAAACCTAATTCTCTTGGTTTTTTTTTTTTTTTTTCTGTTGCCTTTTTTTTTTTTTTTTTTTTTTTTTTTTTTTTTGTTAGAGAGAGAGAGAGCAAGCACGTGGGAGCACAGGCAGACAGAGTGTCAGGCAGAGGCAGAGGGAGAAGCAGGCTCCCTGCCGAGCAAGGAGCCCGATGTGGGACTCGATCCCAGAATCCTGGGATCATGACCTGAGCCGAAGGCAGCTGCTTAACCAACTGAGCCACCCAGGCGTCCCTTCTGTTGCCTTTCTTGAGGGTGCCTGTATGTTTTGAAATTTTGAATCCTAAGTTCAGGTTTGTCTGCTCTTTGGAAACCAAACTTGGAATGAAAAGTTGAGCCCAAATCTGTGGTTACCAATTCTAAAAAGAAAAATTTTTCTTCATACACAGCCCTGGGGCTGAATTTTTTTTCTTATTCACCCTTTCACCTGCAGGGATCTTTCTCAAAGGTTTCTGGCTCCACAGGCACTCTGTTTCCAACCTCGGACTTGAATGTGCCCGGCGCTCTGGCTGTGCCCTCTCTGTGTCATCACACTCAGGTCTCTGGGCTCTAGAAATCTACAGTCTCTCTGGCAGCCTCTGCGTCAGGGTTGGTTTTCCGCCCTGCTTTCTAGCCGCCTGTTGGCTTTAGTGCTTATTCTCTGGGGAGAGCAGGTAGGGGTTTAACAGGGTGTTTTGCATCATATTTTCCCTGGTAACCTCAGTAGTTTATTGGCTCGCCGCCTTGCTAGACCCAGAGATCCAGACTTCCCCACACGTGTATGGTGCTGTGTTTTCCGTTCACAGTTCACGTCTTTCACGCAATATGGTGTCACTGACTATGTGGTAATACATGAATATTATATATTCATGGGATATACAGTAATACTTAATCATACCTTAATATAGGACATTTGAGATTCCAATTTATTATTTATTGTTATATTGTTTTTTAGTTATGACTAATTTTATTTAAAATATTGCTTTTTAATTATCAATTAAAGTATCAATCCTTAAAAACATCAAGATAAATTGAACTTTTACAGTGTTTGAATATAATGAATTTTTAAGAATGCCTTGAGGGGTGCCTGGGGAACTCAGTTAAGCATTCAACTCTTGGTTTTGGCTCAGGTCATGATCTCAGGGTCATGAGGTCGAGCCCCATGTGGGGCTGTGTGCTCAGGGAGGAGTCTGCTTAAGGATTCTCTCTCTCCATCTTCTCTGCCCCTCCTCCTGCTTGCTCAGTCTCTAAAATAAATAAATAAATCTTTTGGTAAAAGGGGTGCCTGGGTGGCTCAGATGGTTAAGGGTCTGCCTTCGGCTTGGGTTGTGATCTCTACGTCCTGGGATCAAGCCCCCTTTCGGGCTCTCTGCTCAGCGGAGAGTCTGCTTCTCCCTCTGCCTCTTCCACTGCTTGTGCTGTCTCTGTCTCTGTATCTCTCTCAAATGAATTTAAAAAAAAATCTTTTAAGAAAATACTTTGAGGGACGCCTGTGTGGCTCAGTTGGTTAAGGTCTGCCTTCGGCTCCGGTTGTGATCCCGGGGTCCTGGGATTAAGTCCCACGTTGAGCTCCTTGCTCAGTGGGGAGCCTGCTTCTCCCTCTGCCTGCTTTGCCTGTTCTGCCTGTAGTTCTCCCTGCTTCTGCTCCCTGACAAATACATAAATGAAAATCTTAAAAAAAAAAATCTTAAAAAACCTTGAGAGGATCATGCTGGATCTTTTATGTCAGCTGATAGGATCTTTTATGTCAGCTGATAGGGTTTAAAAGGGGCCCCTGGGTGGCACAGTCAGTTAAGCGTTTGACTCTTGTCTTCAGCTCAGGTCATGATCTCAAGCTTGTGAGATTGAGCCTCATTCCGGGCTCCTTGCTCAGTGCAGAGTCGGCTGGAGATCCTTTCTCCCTCTTCCTCTGCTCCTTCCACTTGTGCTCTCACTCAAGTAAGTAAATAAATCTAAAAAAAAAAAAAAAAAAAAAATCTTCACGGGCATCTGGGTGGCTCAGTCTCTAAGCATCTGCCTTCGGCTCAGGTTGTGATCCCAGGGCCATGGGATCGAGCCCTGGATCTGGCTCTCTGCTCAGCGGGGAGCCTGCTTCTCCCTCTCCCCCTGCTTGTGTTCTCCTCTCACAGTCTCTCACTCTGTCAAATAAATAACTAAAATCTAAAAAAAAAAAAAAAAAAAAACCAAACCTTCCATCTTATACCAATTTTTGTAAAACCTGGTATCCGAACAGTGTTTCAGGAGAGTGTAAGGCACCACGAGACACAGGGTAATGAGCACGCACCACGGCAGACAGCGTCGTCTGCGGAGGAGTCTGGGAGGCCCTTCATTCTGCGGTGCTTTTCTTAGACTCCATCCTAGAATGCACGCCGTGCTTGGAAGCTGTTCATCGTACCAGGAGAAACTGGTATTTTTTATCCTGTTCCTTCTTGTGTGAAGAGGGATTCCTTCTCTGATACACTGAATGTAAATGGAGGAAAAAACTGTGATATAGCCAGGAGGGATGCTGAAGGGAAGGGCAAGTGTGTGTGCACCTGTGTAAAGATGCGGAAGATAGTTCGAGATGGAAAACTCAAGAGGTAATGCTGAGAACTGTATTTTAAAAGGTGAAGGCGAGTACCAGAAAGAAGAGCTGTGGGCGTTGACAGTGGCCGGCCGCTCCTCCAGAGTGGACCTGGGCATGGGGAGGGAGGCTGTTCGGGGTGCTCTCTGCCTTCAGAGTGGATTAACGTAAGAAGTCTAAGATGGAACATCACATCACCTACAATAAAGGTATATAAAAACATACTCTGTGAGAAGTCTTGCTCCCACCCATGTCTCCCCCCTCTTCCAATTCCTTTTCCCACCCTCCACATCTGCCACTTCTCTTTGTTTCTGTTATGTGCTTCCATGATTTCTTTTTACAAATACAAGCAAGCAGGAATCCTGTCTTCTTCCGAAAGGTGTCTTACTATAGACACTGACCTTGCTTGCCTGCTTCATTTAGTATCCAGAGATCTTCTGATAATATCAGTGTGTGTGTGTGTGTATGTATACGTGTGTGTATGTATGCATGTGGTATATAATGTGCACTGTATGCAATAGATACATAATACATACACTTGTGTATCTATGCATATACATTCTATATTATGTTATTCATGATAGTATATATACATGTATGTATCCATATAGTGTTTGTATATATGTGTGTGTATATAAAATTCTCTTTTATAGCTGCAGAGTATTCCATTACCAGGACAGATCATAATTTGTTAACTACTTTCCTGTCGGTTGACAGTGACATTTGGGTTGTTCCCAGCCTTTTGTTATTATTAACAGTGCTGCAATACCATATGTCATTTTGCATGTATGCAAATAAAAAACAAAGTAGAATTAGATACATAATGTAAAATAATTAAATCCATGTTAAAAATTCATAGTAATTTGAATTTTAACGTTAGGCATCGCAGTTAACTCTTGCTTATTCAAGGAATGTGCTCTATTCAGCAGCACATATACTAAAAGTAGAACAATCCGGAGATGATAAGCGTGGCCCCTGCACAGGGCTGGCAGGCAAACTCACTCATTCAAGGAAAGAGTTAGCATTCATTCATTCATGCATGTATCCATTCAGTACGTCTGAGCTCCTAGCATGTCCTGTCCTCTCCTCTAGTTTCTGGGGTGAGCGTGGCAACCAGTCCACGTCCCTGCCCCTGTAGTTTACAATATGATGTGTGGAAACTGGGCTTTGAGATGCCTAGGGATGATGGCACCGTGAGATCGCTTGGCAGAGAGGAGGAGGGACAGAGAGGGACTGGCAGGTAACACAAGCCTATTCTGCTAGACCTAGTTGCTTAGATTTTCTATTATACTTATTCCTTTTATAACTTAGAAGAAAACTCGATTAGCTGGGTTTTTTTTTGTTTGTTTGTTTTTTGTTTTTAAGTACAGAGAGACGTAAGACAGCACAGAGTAGTGATAAGAACATATTCTCTGGTATCAGCCACACTTGAACTGGGTTCCAGTTCTTGGACATCTTTGTATTTCTGAGCCTCCGTTTTACCGTCTATGAAATGGGGATGATAATAATGTAATGGGAGTTAGAGCACCAAACTAATGCATGTACAATGTTGGGGACATGATGAAATAAATAGTAGTTTCTATAGTGCGAATTGTTTTTTGAATACCGCGTGTGACTTTTGGCGATAATGTGGCCTCAGGACATCTCCTAAGGAGGGAGCCATGACTTTGGCTTGGAGCTGGCTGTTGACAGCGTAGGGGAGAGAGTATGGGGACACTGATGGACATCAGAAAGAAGACTGGGAGGAGGAGGGCAGACGGAGAGGTGGTGTGACCAGTTTGCTGTCCAGTCCTGAGGTGTCTGTCCTATCCAGGCATTTTTAATGCCGGCTCCTGTCATCGTCTGAACAAGCCCGTGTGACATGTACATAATCCCTCCCAGTCCTGGGAGGCCGGCCATTGGCCACTGGGGTGCTTCTTCCTTGACCTGAGTCCATGGGTGACAGCTCATGCAGTGACTTCTTCCAGGATCAAAAATGAATTCCACTGCTGTGAGATGGGTAACTGTGGGCAAACCTTACCAAAAACAAGACCCTTAGGAAGTAAATATCAGGAGTGTTGGATTCTGGCTGTCACATACCAGGTTTTAGTTTTTCATACACTCAGCTCCAGCTGAGAGGAAACCTGTCAGCTGGCTTTGAAAAAATATTTCAGAGAACCATGGTCATTGTATGTCTTTGCACTTGGGATTGCTGAATTTAAAAAGTTGAAAATTAAAATATGAAAACATCTTTTTTTCCCCCATGGACTGGGTTTCTAAGTCTTTCCCTCACTCTGGTTCTCCCTTTCTCTTGGAAAATGGTAACTCCTTGTGCTCCGTGTTTTGTTCATAAGCTGCTCATGCCTGCATTAAACAATCTCATACATCAGTGGGGATTCAGGACGGTGACGGGTCAAGCTGTTACTTCGTGAGTGAAGAATCCATGTCAGCTCTTTCTCTGGACAGTGTGGCATGTGGACCCTTCTTCTGGAGAGGGACGTATGCTAGTCGTGTTTCTGATTAGCTGCCCAGTGCAGCCTAAGCGTTTTCTCAGAGCTAGAGTTGTCTGATGAAATACAGTGTAAATATGTCCTAAATATTGCATGATAGAAAAAATGATTTACCCAAATTTTGCATTTAATTGGGAATCCTATATGCTTATTTGTTAAGTCCACCTGCCGTGTTCATCCCCTTTCCCTCTGTGTGTCACATCCATTTCCTGAGTGTAACCTCATGTGGGCTCTCTGTTGCTGTTGGATGTACTGTGGCTCTTGATGCTGAGCGGATCTAAGCCTCCAGTGACCAACATAATAGCAAGAATATTTATTTATTTATAAGATATTAAAAACATTCACGGGACTCAAAGGGTACAAAAGGCTATTTGCTAAAAAAAAAGAGAAAAAGTCTCTGTCCCTGCCCTCTAGGGAGGGCACAATAAATATTAATGATTTCTTGTATATTCCTCCAGAGGGTAATTCATTTTCAAGCCAATTCATATTTATATTTCCTCCCAACCCATTCTCTTTTTGCATAAATAGTAGAACCATAATTGCCATTCCGCATTTTCTTTCTTCATGTCACAATAGACCTTGCTCAGTGCCAGCACGCTAAGCATCTTCTCTTTCTTCACAAATGCAGGGGGGTTCACGATAGGAGTCGGCTGTAACTTAGTTAACCTATTCCCTGCTTACGGAAATTTGGTTGCTTCCAGCCTGTTGGTTAGGACTAGGATTGTACCCAGGAGTAACCTGCTGTGCATATGATCTCCTGAGCGCCCAGGCTTGTCTGTGCCACACATCCCCCCCCAGTGGGATTGCCGGGAGTTCACGGTGCCACCTGCCCTCCGGAGAGGCTGCACCAATTACACTTCCATCAGCGGGGACTGAGAATGCCCGGGGGCTGGTGGGGGCAGACTCTCACCAACAGAAGAACGTGGGAAGGTTTTCTCACATATGACCATCACGTAGGTGAAAAAATGAGATCTCTTAGTTTTAGTTTGTATCCTCTTTTTATTCCTGATTTTGAGCATCTTTTAGGGTATTTAAAAAGCATTTATATTTTCTTTTCTGTGTTCTGTCTGTTGATGGATTTTTTCCATTGGATGATTATTGGTTTGAGGCCATTCCTGTTTACTAGGGAAATTAGTCTTCGTAATGTGAGTTGCAAATATTTTGCCCACTCTGTTGTTGACACTGACTTTATATATGGTGATGTTTCTATGAAAATTTTTGTTTATATCCCTACCTTTTATTAATGGATCAGTTTATTCTTATTTTTTGTTGTGGTTTCTGAGTTCACATCATTCCTAAGCCTTCCTCACTCGAAGATTATATAGTTACATAATTATATGTAGTCTCCTGTTGTTTTTCTTTAAAAACAAAAGCTTTATTGAGCGATAGTTCATGTAGCATACAGTTCATCAATTGAAATGGTGCAACTCAGTAACTTCTTCTCTATTCACAAAGATGTGCAACCATCACCACAGTCTGTTCTAGAACTTTTTCGTTACCTCAAAGGAAATCCTGTGCATGTTAGAATTCGCTCCTCATTTTACTCCAGTCTTCCAAACCAGGCAACCATTCACTTACCTTCTGTCCGTATGGATGTCTCTTCTGCTTATTCTGTATAAACGGGATGATTTAATTGGTGGTGGTTTCTGACTGGCTTCTTGCATTTAGCATAATGCTTTAATTTTTTAGCATAATGTCATCAAGGTTCATCTGTCTCGTAGTATAGACCTGTACTTCATTTCTTTTTATTGATGAATAATGCTCCACCTGTGGTTAGAGCATGCTATCCACTTTTCAGTAAGTGGGCGATTCGGATGGTTTCTACTCTTTGGCTGTTGTGCTTAATGATTCTGTGCCCACTCATTCACAAATTTTTATGCGGACACGTGTTTTCATTTCATTTCATTTCTCTTGGGATGTGTACACGGGAGTAGAAATGCTGGATCATATGGTAAGTGTGTTTAACTGTTTTAGGGGCCGACAGACTGTTTTCCAGAATGGCCATGTCACTTTACATGCACCAGGAATGTGTGAGAGTTTCTGTCTTTCCATATCTGCGACGGTTTTTATTGTTTGCTTTTTTGAGAAGAGTCGTGCTATTAGGTGTGAAGTTGTATCTCTTTGTCCTCTTGATGTGTGTTTCCCTGATAGCTAATGATGTTAACCATGGTTTCATGTGCTTACTGGCCATTTATATATTTTCTCGGGACAACTGTCTGGTCAGATCCTTGTCTATTGGAAAAATTGTCTTTTTATTATAGAATTATAATAGTTATTTATGTATTCTAGATACAGTTTTCTTATTAGATACATAATTTATAAAAATTTTACCCCATTCTATGGATTTTCTTTTTACTTTCTTAATGGTGTCTTTTTAATCACAAAAGATTTTAAATTTTGAGGTCCATTTTATCTATATTTTTCTTTTTTTGTTTGTTTTGGTGTCATATTTAAGAAACCATTGCTTAGTCCAAGGTCATAAAGATTTATATCTTTGTTTCCTTCTAGTAGGTTTATAGTTTTAGCTCTTACATTTTAGTTTTTGGTTCATTTTGAGTTGATTTTTGTATATGCTAGGAGGTAGAGGTCAAATTTCATTATTCTGCATTTTGATACCTGGTCGTTGCAGTGCATTTGTTGGAAAGACTGTTCTTTTCACACTGAACTATCCTGATACCTTTGTCAAAAGCCAATCCCGTGGTTTATTAGAGTGCTTTTATGGTTGTTTTTTATGTTTGGAATTTATCTTAGTATAAGGTGTGAGGCAGGCATACAACTACAATTTTTTTTAAGTGGCTAGCCATTTTTCCCATATCATTTACTTTAATAATTAATCTTTCTCCATTGATTTGAGATGCCATTTTTAATCATGTCCTTTAGTCTTGTAACTGTTTGCCCATTGCTGAGTGTCTGTTCTATTCAGGTATCTATCGTTGCACCTATACCAGTCTGTTTTAACGATTCTCACTTTATAGTATGTTTCACTCTCTGGTAGGACTAATTTCCCCTTATTTCTCTTCTATTTCAAAAAATTCTTTCCTCCCCTTCTTGTTTATTCTTCTATGGGAACTTTGTAACCAGTTCTGTCTAGTTTCCCATTCCCCCAATTAAAATTTCTGCCAGCATCATTCTTATTGGAAACATAGAAATGAATGGGTTAATTTAGGAAAAATTGACATTTCTGAAGTTGAGCTTATCTATCCAAGAACACCTATTCATGTTTATCTGCATTTATTTATTGTGTTTCCCACAGCTTCCCATTTTTAAGTCTTAAAGTGGGCAAATACCTTGGTGAATTCATTCCCGGGTCTTCTGCTTTTTATTATTTTGTTTGTTTGCTGTTGTTGCTGCACTTTTGTGTTATATCATTTATGTTCTTTTCTTTTTTTAAAGATTTTTTTGAAGATTGTATTTATTTGAGAGAAACAGAGAGAACACAAGCTGGGGAGGACAGAGGGAGAGGGAGAAGCCGACTTCCCATTGAGCAGGGAGCTCGATGTGGGACTGGATCCCAGGACCCTAATCATGACCTGATCTGAAGGCAGACGTTTAACTGACTGAGCCACCCAGGCAACCCATTTATATTCTTTTCTTGTTGCTATATTCTCCCATTATTTCTTCTTCTTCTTTTTTTAAAATTAACATACAATGTATTATTTGCTTCAGGGGTACAGGTCTGTGAATCATCAGTCTTACATAATTCACAGCACTCACCATAGCACACACCCTCCCCAGTGTCTATAACCCAACCACCCTATCCCTCCCCGCTCCCCAGCAGCCCTCAGTTTGTTTCCTGAGCTGAAGAGTTTCTCCCACCAACATTGTAGGAGGGTTCCCCTTTCTGTGCATCCTTGCCAGCAACTGTTGTTTCCTGACTTGTTAATTTTAGCCATTCTGACTGGTGTGAGGTGGTATCTCATTGTGGTTTTGATTTGTATTTCCCTGATGTCGAGTAATGTTTAGCACTTTTTCATGTGTCTGTTGGCCATTTGGATGTCTTCTTTGCAGAAATGCCTGTTTCCCATTATTTCTTCTAACTCGTTATTATGAATGGCGAAAATTCTAAGAAAAACTAGATACAACTTAATCTTCTGATTTTTTTAAATTTAATCTTTGGCTTTTTGAGGTTTAAAAATAGATAATTATGTGTCTTCTTTCTACTGTATAGTCATCTGGTTCACTGTGGGGGAATGCAAAGTTATTTGTTATGTATACCAGCAGTCCTGAAATCGTCTGTTACTTAAGTGTTTTTAACTAAAATATCCATATTTTTATTTAAAATGTGTGCTTACCGTAAATAGTAGCTTTTTAAAAAACTAAAATAATTAATGTTAATAGGTGAGAAATTTTTAAATTAGAAATCAGAATATATCAACTTAAGTTTTAAGATTGACCTCTTTCCTCAAGAAGTTTATAATTTAGTTGGAGAGAAAATACACAGGGTGCCTGGGTGGCTCAGCTGGTTAAGCGACTGCCTTCAGCTCAGGTCATGATCCTGGAGTCCTGGGATTGAGTCCCACATCAGGCTCCCAGCTCCATGGGGAGTCTGCTTCTCCCTCTGACCTCCCCTCTCATGCTCTCTCACTCTCTCTCTCTCTCAAATAAATAAATAAATAAATAAAAAACCACATTTGTCTGAAAAAATTGATTGCCCCCATAAAGAAACATATGCTACCTAGCATCTAAGTGGTTTCAGAATTCTATCAGCCACTTTAAAAAATTACTAAAAGTTCTCATAAAGTTTTGGTCTTATATAGTATTTGAAATCTTCTTTTTAAAAATTTTTTTAAAAGATTTTATTTATTTGAGAGAGAGAGAGAGTGTGAGAGAGAAAGAGAGCACAAGTGAGGGGAGAGGGAGAGGGAGAGGGAAAAGCAGGCTCCCCACCAGCAGGGAGCCCAGTGCAGGGCTCGATCCCAGGACTCTGGGATCATGACCTGAGCTGAAAGCAGACGCTTAACTAACTGAGCCACCCAGGCCCCCATATTTGAAATCTTCTGATAAAGTTAATTAATATATTGGACCAGAAAATGGAGGCTGCCCCCTGGACCAGCCCACATTACAAATCTAAACCTAAGTTACAGAAAACACCTGTCAAAGAATCCTAACGCATGCAAATGGCAGTACTCCAACTCTGCTTTGGCTAACTTACCTCACCTAGGAAGCAGGACCTACTAGCTGTAGGAGGAGATACGGGACCTCCCAGCCAGAATCCCAGCTTCTCATGCCCTTTTATGCATTGCTGCTTCTAATGCTCAGTAAAACTGGCTCTTGCCCAAAATCTCTCAGGAAGGATGCTCCATTGCTTGTGGGGAACTGTACTCCTCCAATCCATGGATTGGTTTTTTTTTTTTCCTTGAATAAAGGACTTCAGACTTGTTGCTAAATTGTATTATTTTTGTCATTTGACATTCCATAAAGCAGCTGTTACTGTGTCTCTGCTGTGAGCTTATCTGTACCTAAGCATTTTATATCCTATAAACTGAACAACAACAAAAAAGCCTGAGTAATGTTACTTATTAACTAGAATGACATCTAGGTCCTTATAGTAGTTCAAGATAGGCAGTGGCTTAAAGGAGATAAAATTTTATTTCTCCTCAGAAAAACTCAAAGGTTGGCAGCCCGGGCTGCTCTGGCAACTCCACGTTCATGCCTTCTATCTAGCACTGGCTAATATTCTCGAGGTTTCTTCATGGTTGCAGAGAGCTGGCCACGGGAGTACTTTGTACTTTGCCCATGCTTGGGCTCACCCTGTTCCTACATCTCATTCATTCTCTGATCCTATTCCTGAGCCTTACTTAACCTCATCTCTGAGTCGTCACTATCATCCATAGAGAAAGAATGTATTTGGGGCAAGGCTTCCAGCATGGTCTAGTGGTCATGGACACCAAACACTCAGAGAAGGAGGGAACAGAATGAGGCCAGAAATATCAAGGGTCAGAAGTAACCGTCTAGGAGCACCTGGCTGGCTTAGTCAGTAGAACTTGCGATTCTTGATCTCGGGGTTGTAAGTTCCAGCTCCATGTAGAGATTACTTAAAAATAAAACTTTAGGAGAGGAGAAAGATGGCAGAAGACTAGGGGACCCAGTTTCAACCAGTTCCCTGAATTGAGCTGGATATCTACCGGGCCATTCTGAACACCCACAAAATCAGCCTGAGATGTAAAAAGATACATTTGGATCTCTACAAACAAAATATCTCTCTGGGGCGCCTGGGTGGCTCAGTGGGTTAAAGCCTCTGCCTTCGGCTCAGGTCATGATCTCAGGGTCCTGGGATCGAGCCCCGCATCGGGATCTCTGCTCAGCAGGGAGCCTGCTTCCTCCTCTCTCTCTCTGCCTGCCTCTCTGCCTCCTTGTGATCTCTCTCTCTCTGTCAAATAAATAAAAATAAAATCTTTAAAAAAAAATATATCTCTGGCTGTTGTTCTCAAGGTATGAAGTGGAGAGCCGTAATTCTGCAGGCAGATATCGGAAGATAAACGGAAGGGGGCAGGAGCTGCCATAGGCACCTGAGCCAGGAAGGTGAAATGACACAGGAGCACAAAAGCCTCCTGGGCTGGGGACCAGGCACAGACTCGCAGACCAGCAGCCACGGGGAAAGGAGTTTAGGACAGCACCCCAGACTGAAACCTGGAGCTGTGGAGGCTTGCGTGTGAACTGGGGGCAGCTGGTGGTTTTAGAAGCACAAAGAACAGAGACATACCCAGACGTGGAAGTGAGGGCTGAGAGTGCTTCTGTGGGATGCACAACCCAGGACCCTGTGGTTCTTAGCAACACAGACAGAAGTGGAGTCAGTGTGTCCTGGAGAGCTCACTGAAGGTCAGACTGCAGTCTCTCTGTTCTGAGACGGAGGATTGGATACGGTCACTTCTGCTCTGACTCTTGGAAGAAACATGGAAAGCCACCAGGGAAAGCCACTAGAGAACAAAAGCCCCCCAAAACCAGTTTTCATGGGTGCCTGGGTGGCTCAGTCACTAAGCATCTGCCTTTAGCTCAGGTCATGATCCCAGGGTCCTGGGATTGAGCCCCACATTGGGCTCCCTGCTCAGCGGGAGGCCTGCTTCTCCCTCTCACACTCCCTCTGCTTGTGTTCTCTCCATCACTATGTCTCTCTCTGTCAAATAAAAAAACAAAAAACAAAAAATTGGTTTCACTGAGCCTGTCCACCCCCCCCACCACAAAGGGCAGGGCAACTCTGCCCAAACAGGGTTGCCTGAGTAACAGTGCGGCAGGCCCCTCCCCCAGAAGACAGGCTGGAAGAGCAAGAGGCAGACAACCCTAAAGTCCCTATAAAATAGATGCATCTTGCTTGGGTTGTGGTCAGTAGTTTGGACTGTGCATTCCCTCAACCACCCCTCAACAGAATGACTAAGAGGAGGAACCTCCAATAAAGGAAAGAACCAGAAAAAGTGGCCTTTCCCACAGAACTACTGGATATGGATATAACCAACATGTCAGAAATTGACTTCAGAGTAACAATTATCAAGGCGATATCTAGGCTTGAGAAAAATATTAACGACAATATAGAATCTCTAAGGGCAGAAATGAGATCTAATCAGGCCGAACTTAAAAATGTGATGAATGAAATGCAGTCTAAGTTGGATATGCTGACTTACAGGGTAAACGAGGCAGAAGAACAAATTTGTGAGATAGAGGATAAGATGATAGAAAAGATGGAAATCAAGGCGGTGTGGGAAAAACAAATTAAAACCCAAGGAATCTAACAGAGGGATTAGTGACGGAATGAAATGTTCCAATATCAGAATTATTGGTATCCCTGAGGGAGTGGAGAGAGAGAGAGAGAGATCTAGAAGATATATTTGAGCAAACTGTAGCTGAGAACTTCCCTAACCTGGGGAAGAAAATAAGCATCCGTGTCCTAAAGGCCGAGAGGACCTCCCCCAAGATGAATGAGAACAGACAACTGCCACGACATATAATAATACATTTGTAAATCTTAGAGCCAAGGAAATAATCTTGAAAGCAGTGAGAGGGAAGAGATTTCTTACGTACAAAAAGAAAAGGGAATCCTTTTACACTGTTGGTGGAAATGCAAGTTGGTACAGTCACTTTGGAGAACAGTGTGGAGGTTCCTCAAAAAGTTAAAAATAGAGCTACCCTATGACCCAGCAATTGCACTACTGGGTATTTACCCCAAAGGTACAGACGTAGTGAAAAGATGGACCGTATGTACCCCAATGTTCATAGCAGCAATGTCCACAATAGCCAAACTGGAAGGAGCTGAGATGCCCTTCAACAGATGAATGGGTATAGAAGAGATGTGCTCCATATATACCTTGGAGCATTACTCAGCCATCAGAAAGGATGAAGACCCAGCTTTTGCATCAACATGGATGGAACTGGAGGAGATTATGCTGAGTGAAATAAGTCAAGCAGAGAAAGACAATTATCGTATGGTTTCACTTATTTGTGGAACATAAGGAACAGCAAGGAGGACATTAGGAGAAGGAAGGGAAAAATGAAGGGGGAAGTCAGAGGGGGAGTTGAACCATGAGAGACTATGCACTCCTCCGGGAATCAAACTGAGGGTTCTGAGGGTTGGGAGGATGAATGAGCCCGGTGATGGTTATTAAGGAGGGCACAGTTTGCGTGGAGCACTGGGTGTTATATACAAACAGTGAATCATGAAACGCTGCATCAAGAACTAATGATGTACTGGGGTGCCTGAGTGGCTCAGTGGGTTAAGCCTCTGCCTTCGGTTCAGGTCATGATCTTAGGGTCCTGGGATCGAGCTCCACGTTGGGCTCTCTGCTCAGTGGAGAGCCTGCTTCCCTCTCTCTCTCTGCCTGCTGCTCTGCCTACTTGTGATCTCTGTCAAATAAATAAAATCTTAAAAAAAAAAAGAACTAATGAGGTACTGTTTGGGGACTAACATAATAAAAATAATGTATATGAGAAAAAAGTAAAAATAAAATCTTAAAGAAGAAAAAGAAATATCCATTCTATACTTTTTAAATAGCTACCATGTTAGAATGACCATGTCGAAATACTAAGCTTTTCTTAAAAATGAAAATTATAATTGTACCTTATGAATGCAAAGGTAAGATGTGTTTGGTTTAGGAAAAAGAAAGAAAATATATGTAAGAAAGGAAGAGGAAAATTATTCTCACCAATTTTCACCTTGGGAGGGGCATTTCTTTCAGATCTTTAGGTGTATTAAGCTGATCCATCCAGAGTTTGTTAGGTTATGTGGGTTTGTACTATTTATAACATTTTGAACTTGTTAAGCCGCCTTTTAAAAGTCCTTTTTATCACTATACAACCTAACCTTCGATGGAAATTTTTTTGGAAGGTATCCTTTACTGAGGACATAAAATAACAGGAAGGTGGCAAAAGGCAAGCAGCAGGAGAGAGCATGACCCTTATCGAGGGAATTGGCAATTCAGAGACTGAATAAATCAGTGAGTCTTGTCAAGGAACCTGGAGAGGAATGTGCTTACTTCGCAGGACACAGATGTGGCAGGGGCTGCTGCAGGGCAGGCTTGTGCTCTGACTCTGAAACTCTGTTTCCTTTCATGTAAAATGGAAATAATAAGAACTAGTTCAGAGAGGGTTGTTCTGTGGGTCAAATAGGAAGATATGTCAAAACATAATTTAACCCACAAAGTACTACCTATGTATTTAAAAAATGCAAAACTTATAACATATCAGAGCTGAAAAGACTTGGTAACAGGTGGTCCATGTGCCTGTTAATGTTGAGGAAATGGAGGCCCACTGTTTGCTCATATTATTGTACTAAACAAAGACCCCCTTAGCTGTGGTACTGAGACTAGGAAACAACCTTGTTACTGAGAACCGTTTGCCCTGAGAAAATGGCAGTGGATTGCCGTCCAGGTACCATGTAATTGTGAAAGTGTATTGCGCAAGTGTATCTGCCAAAGTGCTGAGGGCTTGGAAATTTGGCACACCGTCTGCTTGCCAGGCGGTGAACCTTTGGAGTGGTGCTGCCCAGAGCAGTGCCATTTCTTAATTTGGCCAAAGGTGCCCAAAGGTCTGGTGGAGGACTGGCCTTTATCCATGGGATTCTTGAGCAGCTCTGCCTGGCTGGCTGCGGCACTGGTACCATCCAGGGCGGCATCCTGGGCAGCTGACTGAATGCTGTTCCCCGAGACCCAGCTGCCCTTCGCTTTTCTTTTGGGTAGACAGTGGTCAGTTACTGCCGATGGGAGATGGCCAGTCTTCCCTTCTATCCTCTTGCCATCTCAGACCACACTTTCCTTGCTGGACAGAAAGGAAGTTACTGGTGGCAAGTTGTTTGCACGATCAGGTTTTCTTCTTCTGGGGTCTTCGGTGGGAAGCTTATGGGACTCTTACTGAATGCTGACATTCCCCGCTTCACTTTCTGGAAGTCAGTGATCTGATGGCCTCTCTTGTTGTGACTCGGAGAAGTGTTAGCCATCTCCTGACTTGTCCTTAGATCACCCGCACTCCTTTCTGATTTCTTAGTCTATGTCAACTCAGTAACACAAGGCCCTTTGAGGCCCTCGTTGGCCTCCCCTGGGCCTGGGCCAGTGATGGTTGCAGGGTGGGCAGCAGCCGTATTCCAAGGGGTCGATGGCAGAGCTTGTCAGCAAAGTCGAACAGGAGGCATTCTTGTAATTTGAGTTGTTTTCTGATAAAGACTCAAAAGCAAGTTCTGGCAGTTCCAAAGCCTTCCTTCCATAGAATGTTGTGTTCAGTTTTGTTGGCAGACTCCTTGTCCTTTCCAGGTGCATCTGGTAAAGTAAACTTGTTTTAAGGACCCACAAATGGAGGCTGCCCAGTGGCTGAGGCCATCACAAATCTAACCCTAAGTCAGCCCGCACTTACGGAAACATCTGTCGTGGACACCTAACATATGCCAGTCGCGGTCAACAGCTTTAGTGAGCCTACCTGACCCTAGAAAATAGTTCCTGCTAGCCTTATAAGGAATCCTCCGTCTCCTAGCCAGTCATGCCCTCTTCTTTTGTTGCCTCTTCTAATACCTGCAGGAGCAGGAAAATTTTCCTTCCAGCCTTCTAGATTCTTTGGCTGCTCTAATAATCAAATTGACACAAGGCAAATCAACAGGAGAAAAACTAATTTCATATGTGTGGGAGCCCCACAAAAATATGAGAATATGAGACCCAAAAGCAAAGCCAGGTAGTTAAGGCTTATATATAACATCCTGAGTTAAGGAAGAGAGGAGCAGTTTAGGGATACACAGTAGAGAAAGGCCATTGACAGGAAAGAAGAGAATGTTTGAAAAACAAAGTTTGTGCTGTTTTACAGATAAGTTTCTTAGGTAAAAAGCTGTCTCTAGTAATAGCTCTCTTCCTGGAAGCGGCTGCCTTTCCAAAGTAGATGTAGGCAGTTGAGGGGGAGGTATAGACCTTTTCCTGAATCTTCTGGGCATTGATTACCTTTAGCTCAAAGTCTTCACGCCGAAATGGAATGCTTTGGGATGACCAGTTCTCCCCTTCACACTCTCCAGGCTCACTTTGCCCACAGCCCTCGGGAAGAGTGTCCAGTGATGGCGAGGCACAGCATGTCCCCAACCCGTGGATTGTTTTCCCTCAGACTCACTTTGGACTTGTTCTAGCTTTGTCATTTGAACCTCTCGTGTCCCCTAGATTACCACATCAGTCCTGAATAATGGCCAGGAAGCCTGGGTTGGGGTATGTCCCACTCTTTGTTATTCCTCCCCCTTCCTCCTACACTCCAAAATTTCTAAATGTTCTGGGTTGCTTCTAGAACGGATGGTGCAAGGAGGGGAAGCAAGTCTCCTAAAAGGCCAGGTCTATGGGTAAAAGGGGAGGGAACTAAGGTGTGGGTGGGAAAAGAATGGTTTTCAGCGCAACTACAGTCTCCTTGATGAGAACACAGCAACCTGCACCACAGCAAGGTTCCGACACACTCATGAGGAAGCCTCTACCCAGGTGCGCTTACTCCCGGAAGCCTTTGATGTACTCGAAATAGCAAGTACTTGTGTCACTAGCCTCTTGCTCAACCATACACCCCAACAGTTAAAACCAGAAGTAGAGAAGACCCCTTAACTGATGCTCTACCTGAGACCCATTGTTCTTATTTCTGAGACATTGACTAAGATGTTTTGCAGTGACTGGAACATTCCAGCCACCAGGCCAGAAAAGCTCTAAGTGATGTAATGCCTAGAAGTCCCTACTCCACACCCACACGTTCCCTTTCCTACTCATGATCGTGTGCTGAACATCTGCCCACCCCTGTCTATGACCACACGCTGTCTGCTCTCTTGGAAATACCCCCTGAAGCTCTCGCCCCGTGAAGAGGCATCTCTTCTGCTGGTGGAGAGGTCAGGTGGTAAGGCCTAAGCCTGCCACCTCCACCTGCTGCCAGCACCCAAAGCAAACCTCTTCCATTCTCTTTTCCAAACCTTTCTCTCCTGACTGGCTTCTCTTGCGGTAAGTTTACCTGAGTTTGTTCAGCAGCCTTGTTGGGAAGCTCAGCCAGGAGCTCTGCTTTCTATTTGTTCAGCATCCTTGAGATTGCCTGGGAGGCGACAGTGGAAGCAGGACAGCAGGCCTTATCCATTTTTTTCCCGAGTTAGTGATGACCAGTAACGCTAGTACTGGTTTGTCAGCCTTGGGCAAATCAGTGAACTTTTTTTTTTTTCCTTTTTTGAGATTTTACTCATTTATTTGACAGAGAGAACACAAGCAGGGGGAGGGGCAAAGGGAGAGGAAGAAGCAGCCTCCCTGCTCAGGGAGCCTGACAGGGGACTCAATCCCAGGACCCTGAGAACATGACCTGAGCCAAATTCAGACTCTTAACCAACTGAGCCACCCACGCTCCCCTCAGTGAACTTTTCTAAGCTTCAATTTCAACCTTTTTTTTTTTTTTCAGAGACGGAGGTGGGGGGAAGGGCAGAGGGAGAAGGAGAAAGAAAATCTCAAGCAGACTCCGTGCCCAGTGTGAAGCTTATCATGGGGTTTGATCTCATGACCCTGAGATCATGACCTAAGCCAAAATCAAGAGTTGGATGCTTAACTGACTGAGCTACCCAGGCGCCCCTCATCATTTTTTTTCAAAGATTTTATTTATTTATTTGTCAGAGAGAGAGAGAACACGCACGAGAGTGCACAAGTAGGGGGAACAGCAGGCAGAGGAGGAAGCAGGCTCCCCACTGAGCAAGAACCCCAATGCAGGGCTCGATCCCAGCATCCTGGGATCATGACCTGAGCCAAAGGCAGAAGCTTAACTGACTGAGCCACCCAAGCATCGAAACCCCTCATTATTTTTAAAACAGAGATAATAATACTGCCTGGGTTGTTATGAAGATCACACTGAAGAAAGTGCCAGACAAAAAGTGCCAATATTACTACATTTTTTTTGACACTATGATGGTAGTGATTATAAGAGGTCTTATTATTTTAAATACCACTAGGGAAGAAGAAAATTCTGTCAGTTACCCACAGCACATCATTTTCTTGTCAGAAAATTTCTTCATATTGAAACAGATTTATTTGGACAGATTTTTATAATAAATCATCCTTGTACATTGGTAAAAAGGAACTATAAGTGAATATAAATTAAGGTATTCTTAAATTTCCCTACAGTTTTGATCTACTGCTACTGAATCATTTGTTAAGGCGGTTAGTGCTATCAGAGTTTTTCCCACATAACATTGCCTGTGTATCATCGTGAGCACTGGGGATGCAATATTTCTTAGAAGAGTGCTTCATACTGTCTTTCTTCCAAGCCAAGATTACCAGTTCTGCATAATTAATATGTACGCACAAGCACTGGCGTCTATTCCTGCCCAGTGCTTGGCCAACTTAAGACATCCTGATTCCAGGGGTACTACAAGTATGAAAATATGTAACTGTTAGAATTGACAAAATATAGTACTGTCACTGATTTCGTCTTATTTCATAGGTTTGGGTTTGTAAGGGCAGCAAGTGTTGGGGACAAAAAATTTCCTCTGCCATTTAAGGTCCTTCTAGCTGGACTAAGAGTCAGATTGTCAGGAAGCAGATTAACAAGAGGAAATCAAATTTAATAGTGTACATATGGGGAATCCACACAGGCATGGAAATTCCAAAGACAGGCAGCATGAGGCTTATATGATGAGCTAAAGAGAGGGGAAGGGATCTGAGAATACCAAGGGAGAAAGACCACTAGCAGAAAGGTGAAAGGTGGTGTTTGGAAACCACAGGCAGGCGCCCTATAATGTAGAGAATTTCTTAGGTAAAGAGCAATCTTTGTTAATAACTCTCTTCCTGGGGTGCCTGGTGGCTCCGTTGTTGAGTATCTTGATTTCAGCTCAGGTCATGATCTCAGGGTTGTGGGATTAAACCCCACATCAGGCTCTGTGCTCACTGGGGAGTCTGCGTGAGGTTCTCTCCCTCTCTCTCTGCCCCTTCCCCTGCTCACACACATGTGTGTTTGTGTACATGTGTTTGCTCTCTTTCTCTCCCAAATAAATCAGTAAATCTTAAGAAAAAAAAAAAATAGCTGTCTTCCTGGTACAAGTAGGCAGTTGAGAGGAGATAGAGTTTCTCCTGAATCTGCTGGGTTTGGATTGCTTTTAACTCAAAACAGTGTTCATGCACAAGTGGCCCATTTTGGGGCTGCCTGCCCTTGGACCCTACAAAAGCGTGAAAGCCTCTGCCTCATCCCAGGAATTGTCCTTTCTGTTTGCACAAACTTAGAGTGGACGGTTTGCCTGGAATATGACCCTGAGGTGTTAACAGGATAGGCTTCCCAGTGAGATGGATAAGTCATAGAAATTATCTTGTGTGTTTCCTCATTTACCTATTCTTTTTCTTTTTTCTCATTTACTTATTCTTCTTCCTGTCTGCTTTCTGATTTTCCTTTGAAGTTCTTGAGTTCAAATCTAGTTCCTAAGAAACATCAAAGGAAGCCTGCACCAGAGGCCTTCCAGGGTCTCTTTGGAAGCTGGACTCCATCCACTGTGTGAGACGGAATGGCACCCCCCACCAGTGTGCTCTCCTCTTTACTGCTGCTGGCCACTGTTGCAGGTAGGAAACCCTCACCCTGGAGACCCTAGCATCACACATGAGCTTCCTGTCTTTGGCTTAAACAACTCAGATCAGAAACAAAACCTAGGGGATGAACCTAGGGGAAGGGAAAGAGGAATAAAATAAGACGAAATCAGAGAAAGAGACAAACCATAAGAGACTCTTAATCATAGGAAACAAACTGAGGGTTGCTGGAGGGATTGGGGGTGGTGGGATGGAGTAACTGGGTGATGGGCATGAAGGAAGACACATGATGTAATGAGCACTGGGTGTTAAGTAAGACGGATGAATCACTGACCTCTACTTCAGAAAGTAATAAACAACGAAACAACTCAGATCAACCTGAAATGAAGGTGCTATGTGTTTGCTTCCCAGCAGAATTATTTTACATGTAAAAGGCATAAAGTCCAACCTCATGCGCCAGTGGTTTTCTGGAAATGGGAATTTAAATAGTTTTTTATTGTCATGATGATTTTTTTTAAAGATTTTATTTATTTATTTGACAGAGATCACAAGTAGGCAGAGAGACAGGCAGAGAGAGAGGAGGAAGCAGGCTCTCTGCTCAGCAGGGACTCCATCCCAGGACCCCGGGATCATGATCTGAGCTAAAGGCAGAGGCTTTAACCCACTGAGCCACGCAGGCACACCTGTCATGACGATTTTTGAAAACATAAGGTCACAGTTTGTATATACTAGGAAAACTTTATATATTTATTTAAAATAATTGCATAATAGATCTTTTTGGAAAGCAAATGACCACACTCTTTTATCATAAATCTTTATTTTCATATATTCTGCTCTGCTTGCTCAGTGTGGAAATACCCATGACAGGAAATCACTGGTGAGCTGCAGTGCTGGTGATTGGTGTCCTGGCTTGGCCCGTTTGAATTTACCGAGGACTGAGAGTAGAGATAGGGCCGGGGAACCTAAGTTTGTGCGCGGGGATTATCCAAGTGTGGTGAAGCCATAATGAGGCTTACCTATGTTAAAACAGAAATTCAACTGAGTAAATTTAAAGATCTAATTAGCTTTATTCAAGGATTCGTGACCTGGGCAGCATTCCGTTGAGAAGGTAGAAGGGAGCTTGAAGGAGCTGTACAAAATGGAATGATTTTACAGGGAGAAGTAGGCAAGGTCACTTTTTCTCAGGGGAAGTCAGAGTCTTACCATGCAGATGACTTCAGGTGTAGGATCTACACTGTCCAGACTGAGAAGTTTCAGTTGCATTCGTGGAAGAGGCAGAATCTGCAGTTACAAATAGGTCATCTCAGTAGAGCTTAACATAAGTGATTCCATTTTGGGCCTGTTTCTTTTTAACACGGAGAGTGATCTTTGTTAAAATGCAGTTTCCTCTGCTTTAGACCTACGGAACCAGAACACCTAGCAGGTGTGGCTCAGGGGTCCGAAGCAGCTACACCATTAGAAGCACTGTTGTAGAGCATGGAGGGGCCCCCTCAGAAAACCCTG
Source organism: Enhydra lutris kenyoni (assembly GCF_002288905.1). NCBI lineage: Eukaryota > Metazoa > Chordata > Mammalia > Carnivora > Mustelidae > Enhydra > Enhydra lutris. Next base: position 4,089,981 of record NW_019154177.1, read on the forward strand.
CCACTGGAGAAGCCCTGTCATTCCCCCAGAGATTACTAATATTTGAACACTTTTTTTTCCCCTCCCAAATCCCCACTTTTTCATTCCTTTCTGTCTTTTTCTTGTAATTTTTCCATTAATTTAAAATTCCTGAATTACTTTATTAGTAACATTATGTGCAGTTTGCCTGTCTTCCCTCTCTGTCCACTCTACCTTTAACAAAATGCTAACCAATGATTTTACCGATTTGTCAGCAATCATGGAGTGACTATGATCCTAGATTGGGCGGGGACAATGGTAGAGGGTATGAACATGGGTGAGTCTTCTCTGGTCTCTTCAAGAGCTTTCGTGGAGTGAGTCTGAGAGAGTCTGAAGTAATTACGGCCACTTGGCCCAAGAGAAGCATGGTTTAGTTGTTAGAAACCCTCTCAGACTTCTTCATTGAGCACTAAGACCTCTGCGTTAGGTACTTCTGTCCATACAGATCATTCAGGTGATGTTTTTGCAAAACAAAGGGATTATGAACTCCCAGAAGTGTATGGCAGTTTCCACCTGATTGAAAACTGCTTTAAGCTCTTCCAAGGCTTCTGCCATGGCCAGTTCTCTGTAGACACTGAAACAGTTTGCTTGCTTTAGGAGCAAAGCCTGCCTTCTGGATAGTGGTTTCTGACACAGTTTTATAAGTAGCTTTAGAGCTGCCTGGTGGCCAACACCAGAAATGAAACAAGGCCATTTCTGTGGCTCACACTGTCCAAAAGAAGATGACCTCACAATTTTTCCAGGGAAATGAAGCACATCTTACCATGTGTGTTTGAAAGAAGTTTCTAGCGTGGGTCTTCATTTAAAGGCCACTCAGAGATGTAGTGGTATCTTTACAAATAAAGGCAGTATTTTTGAGAGTATAGGTGGGAGTCAGAGATTAACTGTCTGCTGTACACCCTTCATCACTTGGTTTTAATTAGAGATTTTTTTTTTATGTTCAGCTGGAGGTCTTTTTTCCCTCTCTATATCTGATATTAAGCTTTTTGTTAGAAAATAAAAGCTGAAACTACTAAATAGATTTGCATTTGAGAAAATATCCTTCCAGTTGAATTAAAATAATTCCTTGCTAGCTTATTCATTTGGAAAGATGCATATCTATTACATCTAATTCCTCTTAAATTGGACCAATTAGACTTTCCTATAGAGCCAGTGTTTGACACTGACCAATTCTTAAAAGTGTATAATGATGCTCATGTGTACACAGGTAAAAATAAAAGGGACTCCATTTCTCTTCCCTCCAGTTAGAAGTGCTCTCTGATTGTCACTATGAGGAAAGTAACAGTAGTTTAAAAAATTGTCAGTGACGAGCCCTCACAAGTAAAGAGACCTCTACCAACAAAGAATAAAAGTGACTTTGCCTTTGGCTTTCGGGGAATGAGAGACTGCTGCAGAAGGTTCTGAAAGTGCCACTTGCTGTCACTGTGTCTCATGGGCCTGCACCACTGCATCTGCAGAACACAGCTGGGGTGGGGGATAGCATTGCCCTCACACTTGCCCAGTTTGCTGACTGGAAATATTTGTAGCTATTTAGAATCTGATTAGAGCTAGTTGCTGCAGAGGTGCCTGCATGGCTCAGTCGGTTAAGCAGCTGTTTTCAGCTCAGGTCATGATCCTGGTCTCAGGGTCCTGGGATCGAGCCCCACTTCTTTGTCTCCCTCTGCTGCTCCTCCTGCTTGTGCTCTCTCACTTTCTCTCTCTGCTAAATAAAAGTCTTTAAAAGTAAACCCAGTGATGGGTATTAAGGAGGGCAGGTATTGCATGGAGCACTGGGCGTTATATGTAAATAATGAATCATGGAACACAACATCAAAAACTAATGATGTACTATATGGTGACTAACATAATAAAAAATAATAATTATTTAAAAATTCTAGAGGGGGAGCAAAAAAAGAAAACCAAAAGACTAGTTGTTACAGACCTGTACTGAGGACAAGTTTTTCTCTCCTTTGATATTTCCCTGTCAGTTGAGCTATCATCAGAATAACCTGTGAGATTAAAAAAAAAAAGAATCAGGGGCATCTGGGTGGCTCAGTCATTAAGCACCTGGCTTCAGCTCAGGTCATGATCCCAGAGTCCTGGGATCGAGCCCCACGTGGGGTGGGCTCCCTGCTCAGCTGGAAGCCTGCTTCTGCCTCTCCCACTCCCCCTGCTTGTACTCCCTCTCTTGCTGTGTCTCTCTCTGTCAAATAAAGAAATAAAATCCTTTAAAGAAATCAGTTTAACAACAGCAATAATGTGATATCCCTAAACTAAACCTTTATAACTGAATTTTGGGTGAGGAGCAAAATATTATAAATAATAGAAAAGCAGCAACAGATGGAAAAGGATTCTTCTGGGCCCCAGTGAGAGAACATGGAGAGAGAGAGGATGGAGCATCCAGTGGGCAGGTGGGTGAGTGTCAGGACAGGTACGGGGTGGAGGGGCGGGACAGGAGGAGGACGCGTGGATGGGTGTGGCAATGAGGGGGGTACTGTGAGGTACAGCAGGGGAATTTCTGCTGGAAATGCTGGTTGTTTATGGGCTGGCCAGACACGACTTGGCTCCTTTCCTCATCAGAGACTGTGTCCTTTGCAGGTTGTGCCTGTGGCCCCGTGCAGCGAGGGGAGGACATTCGCCAATGCCGTCATTTCACCAAACCTGGAAACTACCCGAATCGCATGGGTGCCTCAGACCAGCCCCGTGGCGGACTGCACGGCCGCGTGCTGTGACCTGGCCCTCTGTGACCTGGCCTGGTGGTTTGAGGGCCGCTGCTACCTGGTGAGCTGCCCGCGCTCCGAGAGCTGCGAGCCCAGGGAGATGGGCTCCGTCAGGTCCTACCTCACCTTCGTGGGCAGGCCGGCCCGCAGGCCCTGGCAGCTCCTCCGCTACAGGGAGATGGTGCTCCGCAGGAGGTCCCCCTCGGGACTCTGGGGGGACTCTCCTGAGGGTCTCAGAAAGGACTTGTCTCCTCTGGGCCCCGCTCTCCGCCTGAGAAGGGCGTCGGAGTACTCCGATGACTACAGGGACCCTGAGCAAGACCACTTCCAGCCCCTCAGCAAGCAGGAGCCCAGAGGCAGTGCCGAGTACACCGACTGGGGCCTGTTCCCGGGTGGCCCCTCTGCTGGAGACGGCCTGCCCGGGGCCGCCGAGGAGCAGGAGGACCCTGAGTGGGGCCCAGAGGAGATGTCGGAGTACTCCGATGACTACAGGGACCCTGAGCAGGACCCCTTCCAGCCCCTCAGCAAGCAGGAGCCCAGAGGCAGTGACGAGTACATGGACTGGGGCCTGTTCCCGGGCATCCCCTCTGCTGGAGACGGCCTGCCCGGGGCCGCCCAGGAGCAGAAGGATCCTGTGCTCCATCCGCTGAATGGGTCAGCACGGACCCCGGCCCCAAAACGATCCTCGGAGAGCAGGACGTCGCTGCCCTGGGTGACAGCTCCACCTTCCAGAGAGGCCTTGGGAAGGGAGACTGTTGGGCTCCAGGACGCATCTAGCAGTGGCTCTGGGGAAGAGGTGGGCTGGGTAGCTCAGGGTGGGCGGTGCATGGAGGGGCTGTGCGGGCGGGAGGCCGGGGGCTGGACACATCAGAATGTAACCCTCACAGCCTCCGGGAGCCAGACGCATCTTGTTCCTCTGCTGCGCCTTCGGGACCAGAGTGTGAAAAAGAAACACATTTCTGCCCTCACAAGCCAGTCATCTCATGATGATGACTCGGCACTTCTCCCGTGGGATGCCTCTCCCAGTATCCCCAGGGAATAAGGATCTACAGACGTCCCAGCAGCCGGTCTGTAGACACGGCACACTTCCCCAGAGAAAACTCCCAGGCTCCAAGTGCAGTCATCAGGGCCCCTTCCCCAAACCAGGGCTTAATACCCAGCCTGACTGCGGTTAACCTTCCCCAGGGACGCAGTCTCAGTCCGTCCTTCTCCAACTTCCCAGCCTGCACCAGTGAGGTAAGCCCCTAATGAGATCCTCTGGTTCTCCAAAGGGAGGGGACCTTCCCTGAAATAATCCCTTTTTGTTGTTGTTTACAATTGCCTTGTCCTGCATTTAAAAACTTATCCTTCCTGTAACCCTTTAGAGCTCCTTACTATTGCTAGATAGGGCGCTGCCCAATTGATGAATCATTCAGTAAGCCCAGTTAGATCTCAAAAACCCTTGGTTGAATTATTGTGTTTTTTGTTTTTTTTTTTAAGATCTTATTTTTAACCAATCTTTTCACCTAATGTGGGGCTTGAACTCACAACCCTGAGATCAAGAGTCACATGCTCCACTGCTGAGCCAGCTGGAAACCTGGAATTGTTAATTAACAGATTTGGCGGCAGTCACAGGGTTGGGGGCCCAAGGTGCCCTGCTGACGGCATTCAGGGACCATGAGAAACACAGCCATGGCACTTGTGGGCCCACGGCACTCGTGGACCCCTTCCTTTCTCAGTTCTCTTTCTTGCCTTTCCCCAGGGCCTCAGGAGACCCTCCCTAGGTCTGGACTCGGCTCTCCCGGTGTTACGCTCCCGGTCTCACTTGCTTTCTGAAGCTCTCCGTCTGTTTGGAATCATTAGCCACACTGAGAACTGATGTGATCGGTGAGGTCCCAGAGCAAACCATCAAGACAGAATTCTTGCGTGCTCGCTTCGGCAGCACGTATACTAAAATTGGAACGATACAGAGAAGATTAGCATGGCCCCTGCGCAAGGATGACACGCAAATTCGTGAAGCGTTCCATAAAAAAAAAAAAAAAAAGACAGAATTCTTGAGATATTTTCAGTGCAAAAGAGGTGGTTTTATCCAGGCTCTGGGACAGGACCCTTGGGCAGAAGGAGCTGCACTGGGATTGTGAAGAGCCATTGGTAATAGACTTTGAAGTTGAAGGAGTAGAGACAAAGGAAGTTTTCCAAAGGATTGGAAGGGGGTTGTGTTGGTAAGAGTTTGCCGTTGGCAGAGGCGTCTGTGACTTCGGGGCTGTAGTCCTTCCACGCGAGCAGCAGCTGTGCCCTGCGCACCCAGCGCTCCCGAATGTGGAGATTCCCTCTTTCAGCCAGGCTGCGTCCGCTCAGAGCAAGACGAGCATGCGCACGCCTTACTCGAGCCTCAGTGAGCAGGTGACAGTGCAGCGCCCCAGCCAAGAGAAGTCCTGGGCGCAATTCCAGCATCTCCCAATGTGGAACCCGGGCTGGGGAAGGGGTGCGACCGGCAGACCTCAGCTCATGGGGGCTATAGCTGCCCCTGGGCCCGAACCAGGGTAAGGGCTCCAGTCAAATGGGGGGCTGTGGTCCAGATGGCCAGCAGTTCCTGGTGTGCAGGACAGAGGCAAAAGGAAATTCAGATAAAATTCAATGTCCTTACCTCTTGCAGCCCCCTGACGAATACTGGAGGCGGGCAGAGTGTGACATTCCTCCAGGAAACTCCCAGCTGTCTTCAGGCTAGTGCTAGAGTCAAAAACCACCTTAGCTTCAGGCTAGGCTGGCCTCCAGGACCCTGGGAGTCTTCTTTAAGTTCTGACAATCCTTTGGAAAACTTCCTTTGTCTCTACTCCCCCAACAATTAATGAGTTAATCAGTTATAATTGTTTTACAAGCGAGTCCACTGAACCCCAGATTCATAGATCTAGAACATTGAAATAAATATGCAAATGGAGGTAGAACTGTTTTTTTTTTTTTTAAAGATTTTATTTATTCATTTGACAGAGAGATCATAAGTAGGCAGAGAGGAAGGCAGAGAGAGAGCAGGGGAAGCAGGCTCCCTGCCGAGCAGAAAGCCCGATGTGGGGCCTGATCCCAGGACCCTGAGATCATGACCCCAGCTGAAGGCAGAGGCTTAACCCACTGAGCCACCCAGGCGCCCCAGAACTGGTTTTTCTAGGAGAAAGTCTACATGTCTATAGACAAGAGTTATTTTGCAGTATTATCAGTTACCTACAACTAGTAAAGTTGTACAATAGCTCAAATACAAGAAAGTCTAGAACCAGAGAACTGGGAGAACCTATAGACAGTAGTTTATTTTACACTGAAATACAAATTTTGCCCTACATTCTAATTAAGTTTTTTTGAACTGAAGGGAGTTGTAAATAATCCTTGAATTCGTGTTGATAAACATTAGATCTGCAGCATAAGAAATATAATTTTATTCTCCTAAAGTAAAAAGCTTGGAATTAATGACAAAAACAAAGATTTCTCTCACCAAAAAAGTATTTAAAATAACACAATTGGGGGCGCCTGGGTGGCTCAGTGGGTTAAGCCTCTGCCTTCGGCTCGGGTCATGATCTCAGGGTCCTGGGATCGAGCCCCACATCGGGTTCCCTGCTCAGTGGGGAGCCTGCTTCCCCCCCTCTCTCTGCCTGCCTCTCTGCCTACTTGTGATCTCTCTCTGCCAAATAGATAAATTAAATCTTTAAAAAAAAATAAAAAAAAATAAAATAACACAATTGTATTAAATAAAGGTGTCCAGAAAATTCCATGGGGTAAAGAATAGTCTTTTCAACAAACAGTACTAGGACAACTGGATATTCCGGTACAAAAACTGAATTTAGATCCCTACCTTGCCCCCCCACCTCCAACATCTCTCCTTGTCTTCGGTAGAATGGCTTCCTTATTTAATTAACTTAACAGCATTGATCTTTAGGAAAATGCAAATCAAAGCCACAGTGAGATACCCCTTCCCCTGGGTAGCTAGAATTTAAAAGAAAAAGAACAACTATTAGTAAGGATGGAGAAATGAGAACCCTCAGGCACTGCTGGTGGGAGAATAATATGGTACAGGCCCTTGGGAAGTCGTCCAGCAGTTCTTCAAGAAGATAAACTTAATGGGGCACCCAGGCGGCTCAGTTGGCCGAATGTCATGATCTCAAGGTAGTAAGATCAAGCCCACCAGAGGCCCTGTGCTGAGCATGGATTCTGCTTAGGATTCTGATTCCGTCTCCCTCCCCCCCTTCCCCAGCCTCTGCTGGCACATCCACTCTCTGTCTCTAAAACAAAACAAAAAACAAAACAAAAACCTTAAAAAAAAGATAAACCTAGAGTCACCGTATGACCCAGCCATTCAACCTCTAAGTCTTTACGCAATAGGAACGAAAACATTTGTGCATACAAGGACGCGTAGCAGCATTATTCATAAAATAGTGTGACCAAGTAGAACATACTCAAGAACTTTGAAACAAATGCAGATTAAATTTGTAGAGGATAAATGATGTTTCCTGCAGTTTTGTTTTTAAGTAGGCAAGATCAGACGGACGCATGTACAAGAAGTTGTTTAGAAAGTAATTAAGAGGGGCGCCTGTGTGCCTCAGTGGGTTAAAGCCTCTGCCTTCGGCTCAGTTCATGATCTCGGGGTCCTGGCATTAAGCCCCACATGGGGCTCTCTGCTCGGCAGGGAGCCTGCTTCCCTCTCTGTCTCTGCCTGCCTTTCTGCCTGTTTGTGATCTCATTCTCTCAAATAAAATCTTAAAAAAAAAAAAGTAATTAAGAATAGAAAAAAAGAAATGGGACATTTGAGACTCTTGTTGACGGGGCCAGGCTATAAACTGAAGGCCAAAATGGGGGGTGGGGGTACCCACTGCTTCCACAGAGGATCCGTTTTCTTTGGGTGGGGTATGTCAAGGAGGACCTGCGTGCTGATGGCCCAGTCAGAAGCTCTGTGTGGAGGTCACGGAGATAGGGCCCAGGAGTGCGTGAGGAACTGGCAAGGTCTTCCAGCCTAGAGAGGCGCCATGAGCGGGAAGGAAGTGGTCTGGACTGGAGGCAGGAGTGGACTTGTCCCCTCAGCCATGACCTGGTGATGGCTGTGAACCCTTCGAGAGGTACCTTAATGTTTCCCCCCACTGTCTGTGGACTCTGTTCTTTATTTCAACTTGGTGGTAATTTTTCAGGACTCTAAAACTAAACAGAACTGGTTTATCTTTACAGAGGCTGTGGGGTCTCCCGATCGGATGGGGGGGCCACCAAAGTGGGGCAGGCTGGTTCGTCACGCGGAGCAGAGCAGAGGGGGTGGACGTTTACTGAATGCCCTGCAGGGGAGTGGGGGGCAGGACAGCAGAGCAGTGCTGGGGGCTGTAGCTACAGGGGAGGGTGGGGAGGGCATGGGGAGGTGTGGGGACGGATGCAGTTTTCCCTTTCTGGTACCCGTGTTCATGTGTTCGTAGCCCGTTTGTCACCTGGGCTTATGGATGTTTCCGGGTGGCTCGCCTTGGAGCCTGTCTATTCAGCCAGGGGTTGGGGGGTCACTGTGGGCCCTCCTACCTTACTCAGGGTTCCGTTGTTCCCGGAATTTGCTGTGGACGGTTTTACCAGTTGTCTGGTCCTCCCTGGCGCTTTAGGAGCCGCGGTGTCTGGTATCCAGTGAGTATTTGCAGTGACGCCAGTGACCAGGTGTCCAGGCACAAAGGTGTGCTGGGTCCGCACGTCCCTCAGCTGCAGCAGGGTCACCAGCGTGCGATTTCCGTGGCCACCACTGGCCCCTTCCCTGGAGCACGTCGGACTTAGAGCTCTGCTCTCTGTGACTTCTCGCCGCACCTTGCCCCCTGGGTCTCATGTGTTCTTAGCCTGACTTTCACTTCCTTAGCCCTGTGGTCCCTGACAGATGCACCTCAGAAGAAGCATTTTATTATCATATGATGAAACTTTCTTCTCCGGCACATCGTATATAATTTAAAAACTCTAAGTTAGCTGGGGCGCCTGGGTGGCTTAGTCAGTTAAGTGTCTGACACTTGGTTTCGGCTCAGGTCATGATCTTGGGTTGTGGGATTGAGCCCTGCATCAGGCTCTGTGCTTAGTGGAATCTGCTTCTCTACCTCTCCCGCTACCCCTCCCCCACTCAAATAATTAAATAAATCTTAAAAAAAAAAAAAACCCTCTAAGTTGGCTAACTAGAACTATAACTTCCAGTTACAGTTTATACACAATAGATGGTACAAATAGAGATTATTTAGTCTAGAAGCCTGGTTGTTGAATTACCAGATTGCCTTCAGTTTTTACCTTACTGACTAGTTTAGAAGCCCACTACAGTTATTTTCTCTCTTTCATCTCGAGTGATTGCCTGTGTGTATTCACTTATAATAACTGTCTACCCCACAGTTTTCTTACATTTTTTAAAATAGATAGCAGAGAGAATATTTGAAAGAGATGGTCTAGGGATGCCTGGGGGGCTCAGTCAGTTAAGCGTCCACCTCTTGGTTTCAGCTCAGGTTGTGATCTCAGGGTCCCGAGATCGAGCCCTGTGTCAGGCTCTGCACTCAGTGGGGAATCTACTTGAGATTCTTTCTCCTCTCCCCACCCCGACTCACACACACATGCACGTACACTTGTTCTCTCTCATAAATTAATAAATCTTTTTTTAAAAAAGAAAGAGATGGTAGCATTCTGTGATAGTAGACATGGTATTTTGAAGACCATTTATGTAAAAGGTCCGTGACATTGTGTTGCTCAACGAGGTCAACGATTTTTTGTTTGGTTTGTTTTTTTTTCTTTATTTCTTAACAGTTTGTCTTTGTGATTGATCTTCTAGGTTCTAATGCCTTCCCGTCATCCTTCTCCAGCCAGACTGGAGTTCAGCCCAGCCTCTACTGAGGAGAGCCCACTTCTCACAGTCCCCACAAGGAGCCCGGATCATGGCGCCCCAACCCGTCCCGCTAGCCTCATCCCTGCTGAGTCCACCCCGTCAGAGCAACCTGTATCTCCGACCACTGCTCCCCGGACAGGTAACTGTGGGAACAATACAGCTGGAAGAAAAGTAGCAAACCATGCTGTCGGATTACACTAGGGCAACGGTAAGGTTTGCTCGTTCCCTCCCAGCGCGTCGTCAAGCCTCTCTCCTGTGCTAGAAACAGTGCTCCACACCAGCCACGAAAACACGAACTTTGTCTTTTCCCTCAGTGATCTGTAAGGCAGCAAATGCGAGTGACAGGCGAATATCTGGTTTTCATATCCTGTGGTAAGTGCTGTGACAGGTGCGATGGGAGCGGAGGGAGACACCCCGCCTGACCTTTCAGAAGGGCCAGGAAAGCCTTTCCAGAGGCAGTGATGCTGGATAGAGCAAGCCAGCTGACATGGGGTTGGTGTGTTGTTCAGGTCAGGGCAGCGATGTGTTAAAGCAATAATGATGGTTCTAGTCGGTGAGAACCCACCGAGCGTGGGGCACTGTGACATTTTTGGGAGCGCTGTCAGGAGGTTATTCTGGCTGGAGCTGGGCATGTGAGTGAGAGGGAAGGGCAAGGTGTGAATCTGGAGTGGTAAGGGTAAGACTTTGAAAGACCTGTAATGTGTACTAAGGAATTTAGGCTTTATCGGGTAAGTGTGGACAATCTCTGAATGAGTTTAAGCAGGAAAATGAAATGATGAGATTTGTTTTCAAGAAAATAATGTGGAGTTGATTGGAGACAAGAAGATGCATTAGGACTAGAGGGGAGTGGTCGCAAGGATGGGGAGACAGAAGCAGCCCAAAGAGCTCTCATGGGGATGCAATCACTAGGATTTGGTGAGTGGCTCACTGGCAGGACCTGAGGACTCTGAGATCAGTGAGTGTGTGGGACCAGAAGCTAGATGAGCAGCAGGCCAAAGATGGAGGACCAGGCGTCATCAGCACAGAGGCGATGACTGAAGGCTTAGGGCACACGTGGGACCTTCCGGGGATGGTGGTGGGTGAGCTCGAGAGAGGCCTGGGCAGGAACTTGGAAGATGTCATTATATCAGGAGCTAGAGGGCCAGAGGAGTCTGCAGAGCTGGCTGAGTGGTCTTGCCAGAGAGGCCGGACATGAGGAGGAGGGCATGGGCTGAGGGAAGGAGAGAGACTTCCATGTAGGAAGGTGTCGTGAAAGAGCCAGGGCTCGCAGAGACCGTGGGCAGCACTGAGGAGCTCCCGTTAGAGTTACTAACGAAGGCGATACTGGAGACTTGTTTCCCAAGCCGTTCTGTGGGGATGACCCTCTCTGCTGTGTTGATTTACTTTGATCCTGAGCTAGTGTACAGAGAAAGGTGATAGCAGAAGAGAGGCTGTATGGTGTTTAGGGAGAAGGAAACCAGCCTGGGAAGTAGGATTCTTGGGTTCTCATAGGACCTGTTCAGGGAGGTGTTACAAGCTCAGAAGAAGTGATCATTTTAAAGTCCTTGGAGCCGAGCTTGGCACAGTGTAATCTGGTATGTGTGTTTGTTGAAATAAATACATTTAAATTAATTATTGGTGGATCTCTTATTGTCAGCTATTCGTATAACTTTGAGCAATTACTTGACCTTTATAGGGCTCGGTTCTCTCATCTGTAAAATGATAGGTTGGGACCAGTGTCGCCTCTGGGTCCACAGTTGCTGAATTTCAAGGCAAAGAGTTGGGAGAAAGGAGCCCAAGACACCCAGGTGGCCCCTACAGCTGGCCCAGGAAGGTACTGGAAGGACAGGGTACCGACTGTGAGGACAGGAGCAGGCTTAAGCAAGCCACCTGGCTCCCCAGCATCTCCAACGAGCTGAGATGTCTTGAGCACTCTGCTTTGGTTTCTTCTGTTTTTTAAGCAAAACTCTGCTTTTCTCTGGGTAATGTCTTGACATGTCCCAACTGTATTTCACAAGCGAGACTGAAGCCAGCTGAACACAGCAGTGTTCTGCTGGTTGTAGGGAAGGAGAATGAATGTGGTCCTGAGGGCTGTTTTCACGGTAAGTGCTTTGGACGAGCATGAATGTCCCATGGCCTGAGCTAAAATCGCCTTTTTATGGAGGCTGACTGGGTTTTCTCTTGGAAAGCTTCCAAGAGCAAAGCCATCAGCGGTAATTCACGAGGCTGCTATCAGAAATGAGCAGCGTGTGACTTATGATAGAGAAACACGATTACACTCAGTTTTTAAATAAAAATAGCACATACTAGGGAGTCAAGAAGTGCTGACGGTAAGTGAGAAAAGAGAGTCAACCCACAAAGGACCCTTGTTACCCAACACTGTGCTCAGTCAACCCAAATCACTTTCTTCACCTTGTCAATGCCCATGGATGAATGAAAATTTACGAAATCTGGCCTGCAATGGAATATAGGTCATGGTATGGTTACTAGCCAGAGGAAGGATGGATGTGTCTTAGATAAAATCAGAGAGAGAACGATTACAAAAATATGTTCTGTTATCTTATCTAAAAAAAAAATCTAGGGGCACCTGGGTGGCTCAGTGGGTTAAGCATCTGTCTTCGGCTCAGGTCATGATCTCAGCGTCCTGGGATGTAGCCCCGGGTCAGGCTGCCTTCTCAGTGGGGAGCCTGCTACTCCCTCTGCCTCTCCTCTCTGTCTCTCATGAATAAATAAAATCTTTAAAAAATGAGTAAGTAAGTAACACATCTGTCGTTGGGCAGTAATATAACATCATTATTGTGCATAAAGGACTGTACTGTTTCCAATCAACTTGCAGTGAAAGAACTCTTGGTGTGGGCTGGCGAGAATCGAATTGTGACTTTGCCGGAGCGCAAGGTGGAACTGAAGGCTTCTGTCGTGCCCGCACCGCCTGCAGGTGAGAGCTTGCCTCCCCTCGGTGACAGCGGGGGGCCGGGTAGCCTGGCGCCCTCTGCCCGTCTTCGAGGGTTACTCACAGCAATTATTCTCACCAATTTTCACCTTGGGAGGGGCATTTCTTTCAGATCTTTAGGTGTATTAAGCTGATCCATCCAGAGTTTGTTAGGTTATGTGGGTTTGTACTATTTATAACATTTTGAACTTGTTAAGCCGCCTTTTAAAAGTCCTTTTTATCACTATACAACCTAACCTTCGATGGAAATTTTTTTGGAAGGTATCCTTTACTGAGGACATAAAATAACAGGAAGGTGGCAAAAGGCAAGCAGCTGGAGAGAGCATGACCCTTATCGAGGGAATTGGCAATTCAGAGACTGAATAAATCAGTGAGTCTTGTCAAGGAACCTGGAGAGGAATGTGCTTACTTCGCAGGACACAGATGTGGCAGGGGCTGCTGCAGGGCAGGCTTGTGCTCTGACTCTGAAACTCTGTTTCCTTTCATGTAAAATGGAAATAATAAGAACTAGTTCAGAGAGGGTTGTTCTGTGGGTCAAATAGGAAGATATGTCAAAACATAATTTAACCCACAAAGTACTACCTATGTATTTAAAAAATGCAAAACTTATAACACATCAGAGCTGAAAAGACTTGGTAACAGGTGGTCCATGTGCCTGTTAATGTTGAGGAAATGGAGGCCCACTGTTTGCTCATATTATTGTACTAAACAAAGACCCCCTTAGCTGTGGTACTGAGACTAGGAAACAACCTTGTTACTGAGAACCGTTTGCCCTGAGAAAATGGCAGTGGATTGCCGTCCAGGTACCATGTAATTGTGAAAGTGTATTGCGCAAGTGTATCTGCCAAAGTGCTGAGGGCTTGGAAATTTGGCACACCGTCTGCTTGCCAGGCGGTGAACCTTTGGAGTGGTGCTGCCCAGAGCAGTGCCATTTCTTAATTTGGCCAAAGGTGCCCAAAGGTCTGGTGGAGGACTGGCCTTTATCCATGGGATTCTTGAGCAGCTCTGCCTGGCTGGCCGCGGCACTGGTACCATCCAGGGCGGCATCCTGGGCAGCTGACTGAATGCTGTTCCCCGAGACCCAGCTGCCCTTCGCTTTTCTTTTGGGTAGACAGTGGTCAGTTACTGCCGATGGGAGATGGCCAGTCTTCCCTTCTATCCTCTTGCCATCTCAGACCACACTTTCCTTGCTGGACAGAAAGGAAGTTACTGGTGGCAAGTTGTTTGCACGATCAGGTTTTCTTCTTCTGGGGTCTTCGGTGGGAAGCTTATGGGACTCTTACTGAATGCTGACATTCCCCGCTTCACTTTCTGGAAGTCAGTGATCTGATGGCCTCTCTTGTTGTGACTCGGAGAAGTGTTAGCCATCTCCTGACTTGTCCTTAGATCACCCGCACTCCTTTCTGATTTCTTAGTCTATGTCAACTCAGTAACACAAGGCCCTTTGAGGCCCTCGTTGGCCTCCCCTGGGCCTGGGCCAGTGATGGTTGCAGGGTGGGCAGCAGCCGTATTCCAAGGGGTCGATGGCAGAGCTTGTCAGCAAAGTCGAACAGGAGGCATTCTTGTAATTTGAGTTGTTTTCTGATAAAGACTCAAAAGCAAGTTCTGGCAGTTCCAAAGCCTTCCTTCCATAGAATGTTGTGTTCAGTTTTGTTGGCAGACTCCTTGTCCTTTCCAGGTGCATCTGGTAAAGTAAACTTGTTTTAAGGACCCACAAATGGAGGCTGCCCAGTGGCTGAGGCCATCACAAATCTAACCCTAAGTCAGCCCGCACTTACGGAAACATCTGTCGTGGACACCTAACATATGCCAGTCGCGGTCAACAGCTTTAGTGAGCCTACCTGACCCTAGAAAATAGTTCCTGCTAGCCTTATAAGGAATCCTCCGTCTCCTAGCCAGTCATGCCCTCTTCTTTTGTTGCCTCTTCTAATACCTGCAGGAGCAGGAAAATTTTCCTTCCAGCCTTCTAGATTCTTTGGCTGCTCTAATAATCAAATTGACACAAGGCAAATCAACAGGAGAAAAACTAATTTCATATGTGTGGGAGCCCCACAAAAATATGAGAATATGAGACCCAAAAGCAAAGCCAGGTAGTTAAGGCTTATATATAACATCCTGAGTTAAGGAAGAGAGGAGCAGTTTAGGGATACACAGTAGAGAAAGGCCATTGACAGGAAAGAAGAGAATGTTTGAAAAACAAAGTTTGTGCTGTTTTACAGATAAGTTTCTTAGGTAAAAAGCTGTCTCTAGTAATAGCTCTCTTCCTGGAAGCGGCTGCCTTTCCAAAGTAGATGTAGGCAGTTGAGGGGGAGGTATAGACCTTTTCCTGAATCTTCTGGGCATTGATTACCTTTAGCTCAAAGTCTTCACGCCGAAATGGAATGCTTTGGGATGACCAGTTCTCCCCTTCACACTCTCCAGGCTCACTTTGCCCACAGCCCTCGGGAAGAGTGTCCAGTGATGGCGAGGCACAGCATGTCCCCAACCCGTGGATTGTTTTCCCTCAGACTCACTTTGGACTTGTTCTAGCTTTGTCATTTGAACCTCTCGTGTCCCCTAGATTACCACATCAGTCCTGAATAATGGCCAGGAAGCCTGGGTTGGGGTATGTCCCACTCTTTGTTATTCCTCCCCCTTCCTCCTACACTCCAAAATTTCTAAATGTTCTGGGTTGCTTCTAGAACGGATGGTGCAAGGAGGGGAAGCAAGTCTCCTAAAAGGCCGGGTCTATGGGTAAAAGGGGAGGGAACTAAGGTGTGGGTGGGAAAAGAATGGTTTTCAGCGCAACTACAGTCTCCTTGATGAGAACACAGCAACCTGCACCACAGCAAGGTTCCGACACACTCATGAGGAAGCCTCTACCCAGGTGCGCTTACTCCCGGAAGCCTTTGATGTACTCGAAATAGCAAGTACTTGTGTCACTAGCCTCTTGCTCAACCATACACCCCAACAGTTAAAACCAGAAGTAGAGAAGACCCCTTAACTGATGCTCTACCTGAGACCCATTGTTCTTATTTCTGAGACATTGACTAAGATGTTTTGCAGTGACTGGAACATTCCAGCCACCAGGCCAGAAAAGCTCTAAGTGATGTAATGCCTAGAAGTCCCTACTCCACACCCACACGTTCCCTTTCCTACTCATGATCGTGTGCTGAACATCTGCCCACCCCTGTCTATGACCACACGCTGTCTGCTCTCTTGGAAATACCCCCTGAAGCTCTCGCCCCGTGAAGAGGCATCTCTTCTGCTGGTGGAGAGGTCAGGTGGTAAGGCCTAAGCCTGCCACCTCCACCTGCTGCCAGCACCCAAAGCAAACCTCTTCCATTCTCTTTTCCAAACCTTTCTCTCCTGACTGGCTTCTCTTGCGGTAAGTTTACCTGAGTTTGTTCAGCAGCCTTGTTGGGAAGCTCAGCCAGGAGCTCTGCTTTCTATTTGTTCAGCATCCTTGAGATTGCCTGGGAGGCGACAGTGGAAGCAGGACAGCAGGCCTTATCCATTTTTTTCCCGAGTTAGTGATGACCAGTAACGCTAGTACTGGTTTGTCAGCCTTGGGCAAATCAGTGAACTTTTTTTTTTTTCCTTTTTTGAGATTTTACTCATTTATTTGACAGAGAGAACACAAGCAGGGGGAGGGGCAAAGGGAGAGGAAGAAGCAGCCTCCCTGCTCAGGGAGCCTGACAGGGGACTCAATCCCAGGACCCTGAGAACATGACCTGAGCCAAATTCAGACTCTTAACCAACTGAGCCACCCACGCTCCCCTCAGTGAACTTTTCTAAGCTTCAATTTCAACCTTTTTTTTTTTTTTTCAGAGACGGAGGTGGGGGGAAGGGCAGAGGGAGAAGGAGAAAGAAAATCTCAAGCAGACTCCGTGCCCAGTGTGAAGCTTATCATGGGGTTTGATCTCATGACCCTGAGATCATGACCTAAGCCAAAATCAAGAGTTGGATGCTTAACTGACTGAGCTACCCAGGCGCCCCTCATCATTTTTTTTCAAAGATTTTATTTATTTATTTGTCAGAGAGAGAGAGAACACGCACGAGAGTGCACAAGTAGGGGGAACAGCAGGCAGAGGAGGAAGCAGGCTCCCCACTGAGCAAGAACCCCAATGCAGGGCTCGATCCCAGCATCCTGGGATCATGACCTGAGCCAAAGGCAGAAGCTTAACTGACTGAGCCACCCAAGCATCGAAACCCCTCATTATTTTTAAAACAGAGATAATAATACTGCCTGGGTTGTTATGAAGATCACACTGAAGAAAGTGCCAGACAAAAAGTGCCAATATTACTACATTTTTTTTGACACTATGATGGTAGTGATTATAAGAGGTCTTATTATTTTAAATACCACTAGGGAAGAAGAAAATTCTGTCAGTTACCCACAGCACATCATTTTCTTGTCAGAAAATTTCTTCATATTGAAACAGATTTATTTGGACAGATTTTTATAATAAATCATCCTTGTACATTGGTAAAAAGGAACTATAAGTGAATATAAATTAAGGTATTCTTAAATTTCCCTACAGTTTTGATCTACTGCTACTGAATCATTTGTTAAGGCGGTTAGTGCTATCAGAGTTTTTCCCACATAACATTGCCTGTGTATCATCGTGAGCACTGGGGATGCAATATTTCTTAGAAGAGTGCTTCATACTGTCTTTCTTCCAAGCCAAGATTACCAGTTCTGCATAATTAATATGTACGCACAAGCACTGGCGTCTATTCCTGCCCAGTGCTTGGCCAACTTAAGACATCCTGATTCCAGGGGTACTACAAGTATGAAAATATGTAACTGTTAGAATTGACAAAATATAGTACTGTCACTGATTTCGTCTTATTTCATAGGTTTGGGTTTGTAAGGGCAGCAAGTGTTGGGGACAAAAAATTTCCTCTGCCATTTAAGGTCCTTCTAGCTGGACTAAGAGTCAGATTGTCAGGAAGCAGATTAACAAGAGGAAATCAAATTTAATAGTGTACATATGGGGAATCCACACAGGCATGGAAATTCCAAAGACAGGCAGCATGAGGCTTATATGATGAGCTAAAGAGAGGGGAAGGGATCTGAGAATACCAAAGGAGAAAGACCACTAGCAGAAAGGTGAAAGGTGGTGTTTGGAAACCACAGGCAGGCGCCCTATAATGTAGAGAATTTCTTAGGTAAAGAGCAATCTTTGTTAATAACTCTCTTCCTGGGGTGCCTGGTGGCTCCGTTGTTGAGTATCTTGATTTCAGCTCAGGTCATGATCTCAGGGTTGTGGGATTAAACCCCACATCAGGCTCTGTGCTCACTGGGGAGTCTGCGTGAGGTTCTCTCCCTCTCTCTCTGCCCCTTCCCCTGCTCACACACATGTGTGTTTGTGTACATGTGTTTGCTCTCTTTCTCTCCCAAATAAATCAGTAAATCTTAAGAAAAAAAAAAATAGCTGTCTTCCTGGTACAAGTAGGCAGTTGAGAGGAGATAGAGTTTCTCCTGAATCTGCTGGGTTTGGATTGCTTTTAACTCAAAACAGTGTTCATGCACAAGTGGCCCATTTTGGGGCTGCCTGCCCTTGGACCCTACAAAAGCGTGAAAGCCTCTGCCTCATCCCAGGAATTGTCCTTTCTGTTTGCACAAACTTAGAGTGGACGGTTTGCCTGGAATATGACCCTGAGGTGTTAACAGGATAGGCTTCCCAGTGAGATGGATAAGTCATAGAAATTATCTTGTGTGTTTCCTCATTTACCTATTCTTTTTCTTTTTTCTCATTTACTTATTCTTCTTCCTGTCTGCTTTCTGATTTTCCTTTGAAGTTCTTGAGTTCAAATCTAGTTCCTAAGAAACATCAAAGGAAGCCTGCACCAGAGGCCTTCCAGGGTCTCTTTGGAAGCTGGACTCCATCCACTGTGTGAGACGGAATGGCACCCCCCACCAGTGTGCTCTCCTCTTTACTGCTGCTGGCCACTGTTGCAGGTAGGAAACCCTCACCCTGGAGACCCTAGCATCACACATGAGCTTCCTGTCTTTGGCTTAAACAACTCAGATCAGAAACAAAACCTAGGGGATGAACCTAGGGGAAGGGAAAGAGGAATAAAATAAGACGAAATCAGAGAAAGAGACAAACCATAAGAGACTCTTAATCATAGGAAACAAACTGAGGGTTGCTGGAGGGATTGGGGGTGGTGGGATGGAGTAACTGGGTGATGGGCATGAAGGAAGACACATGATGTAATGAGCACTGGGTGTTAAGTAAGACGGATGAATCACTGACCTCTACTTCAGAAAGTAATAAACAACGAAACAACTCAGATCAACCTGAAATGAAGGTACTATGTGTTTGCTTCCCAGCAGAATTATTTTACATGTAAAAGGCATAAAGTCCAACCTCATGCGCCAGTGGTTTTCTGGAAATGGGAATTTAAATAGTTTTTTATTGTCATGATGATTTTTTTTAAAGATTTTATTTATTTATTTGACAGAGATCACAAGTAGGCAGAGAGACAGGCAGAGAGAGAGGAGGAAGCAGGCTCTCTGCTCAGCAGGGACTCCATCCCAGGACCCCGGGATCATGATCTGAGCTAAAGGCAGAGGCTTTAACCCACTGAGCCACGCAGGCACACCTGTCATGACGATTTTTGAAAACATAAGGTCACAGTTTGTATATACTAGGAAAACTTTATATATTTATTTAAAATAATTGCATAATAGATCTTTTTGGAAAGCAAATGACCACACTCTTTTATCATAAATCTTTATTTTCATATATTCTGCTCTGCTTGCTCAGTGTGGAAATACCCATGACAGGAAATCACTGGTGAGCTGCAGTGCTGGTGATTGGTGTCCTGGCTTGGCCCGTTTGAATTTACCGAGGACTGAGAGTAGAGATAGGGCCGGGGAACCTAAGTTTGTGCGCGGGGATTATCCAAGTGTGGTGAAGCCATAATGAGGTTTACCTATGTTAAAACAGAAATTCAACTGAGTAAATTTAAAGATCTAATTAGCTTTATTCAAGGATTCGTGACCTGGGCAGCATTCCGTTGAGAAGGTAGAAGGGAGCTTGAAGGAGCTGTACAAAATGGAATGATTTTACAGGGAGAAGTAGGCAAGGTCACTTTTTCTCAGGGGAAGTCAGAGTCTTACCATGCAGATGACTTCAGGTGTAGGATCTACACTGTCCAGACTGAGAAGTTTCAGTTGCATTCGTGGAAGAGGCAGAATCTGCAGTTACAAATAGGTCATCTCAGTAGAGCTTAACATAAGTGATTCCATTTTGGGCCTGTTTCTTTTTAACACGGAGAGTGATCTTTGTTAAAATGCAGTTTCCTCTGCTTTAGACCTACGGAACCAGAACACCTAGCAGGTGTGGCTCAGGGGTCCGAAGCAGCTACACCATTAGAAGCACTGTTGTAGAGCATGGAGGGGCCCCCTCAGAAAACCCTGCCACTGGAGAAGCCCTGTCATTCCCCCAGAGATTACTAATATTTGAACACTTTTTTTTCCCCTCCCAAATCCCCACTTTTTCATTCCTTTCTGTCTTTTTCTTGTAATTTTTCCATTAATTTAAAATTCCTGAATTACTTTATTAGTAACATTATGTGCAGTTTGCCTGTCTTCCCTCTCTGTCCACTCTACCTTTAACAAAATGCTAACCAACGATTTTACCGATTTGTCAGCAATCATGGAGTGACTATGATCCTAGATTGGGCGGGGACAATGGTAGAGGGTATGAACATGGGTGAGTCTTCTCTGGTCTCTTCAAGAGCTTTCGTGGAGTGAGTCTGAGAGAGTCTGAAGTAATTACGGCCACTTGGCCCAAGAGAAGCATGGTTTAGTTGTTAGAAACCCTCTCAGACTTCTTCATTGAGCACTAAGACCTCTGCGTTAGGTACTTCTGTCCATACAGATCATTCAGGTGATGTTTTTGCAAAACAAAGGGATTATGAACTCCCAGAAGTGTATGGCAGTTTCCACCTGATTGAAAACTGCTTTAAGCTCTTCCAAGGCTTCTGCCATGGCCAGTTCTCTGTAGACACTGAAACAGTTTGCTTGCTTTAGGAGCAAAGCCTGCCTTCTGGATAGTGGTTTCTGACACAGTTTTATAAGTAGCTTTAGAGCTGCCTGGTGGCCAACACCAGAAATGAAACAAGGCCATTTCTGTGGCTCACACTGTCCAAAAGAAGATGACCTCACAATTTTTCCAGGGAAATGAAGCACATCTTACCATGTGTGTTTGAAAGAAGTTTCTAGCGTGGGTCTTCATTTAAAGGCCACTCAGAGATGTAGTGGTATCTTTACAAATAAAGGCAGTATTTTTGAGAGTATAGGTGGGAGTCAGAGATTAACTGTCTGCTGTACACCCTTCATCACTTGGTTTTAATTAGAGATTTTTTTTTTATGTTCAGCTGGAGGTCTTTTTTCCCTCTCTATATCTGATATTAAGCTTTTTGTTAGAAAATAAAAGCTGAAACTACTAAATAGATTTGCATTTGAGAAAATATCCTTCCAGTTGAATTAAAATAATTCCTTGCTAGCTTATTCATTTGGAAAGATGCATATCTATTACATCTAATTCCTCTTAAATTGGACCAATTAGACTTTCCTATAGAGCCAGTGTTTGACACTGACCAATTCTTAAAAGTGTATAATGATGCTCATGTGTACACAGGTAAAAATAAAAGGGACTCCATTTCTCTTCCCTCCAGTTAGAAGTGCTCTCTGATTGTCACTATGAGGAAAGTAACAGTAGTTTAAAAAATTGTCAGTGACGAGCCCTCACAAGTAAAGAGACCTCTACCAACAAAGAATAAAAGTGACTTTGCCTTTGGCTTTCGGGGAATGAGAGACTGCTGCAGAAGGTTCTGAAAGTGCCACTTGCTGTCACTGTGTCTCATGGGCCTGCACCACTGCATCTGCAGAACACAGCTGGGGTGGGGGATAGCATTGCCCTCACACTTGCCCAGTTTGCTGACTGGAAATATTTGTAGCTATTTAGAATCTGATTAGAGCTAGTTGCTGCAGAGGTGCCTGCATGGCTCAGTCGGTTAAGCAGCTGTTTTCAGCTCAGGTCATGATCCTGGTCTCAGGGTCCTGGGATCGAGCCCCACTTCTTTGTCTCCCTCTGCTGCTCCTCCTGCTTGTGCTCTCTCACTTTCTCTCTCTGCTAAATAAAAGTCTTTAAAAGTAAACCCAGTGATGGGTATTAAGGAGGGCAGGTATTGCATGGAGCACTGGGCGTTATATGTAAATAATGAATCATGGAACACAACATCAAAAACTAATGATGTACTATATGGTGACTAACATAATAAAAAATAATAATTATTTAAAAATTCTAGAGGGGGAGCAAAAAAAGAAAACCAAAAGACTAGTTGTTACAGACCTGTACTGAGGACAAGTTTTTCTCTCCTTTGATATTTCCCTGTCAGTTGAGCTATCATCAGAATAACCTGTGAGATTAAAAAAAAAAAGAATCAGGGGCATCTGGGTGGCTCAGTCATTAAGCACCTGGCTTCAGCTCAGGTCATGATCCCAGAGTCCTGGGATCGAGCCCCACGTGGGGTGGGCTCCCTGCTCAGCTGGAAGCCTGCTTCTGCCTCTCCCACTCCCCCTGCTTGTACTCCCTCTCTTGCTGTGTCTCTCTCTGTCAAATAAAGAAATAAAATCCTTTAAAGAAATCAGTTTAACAACAGCAATAATGTGATATCCCTAAACTAAACCTTTATAACTGAATTTTGGGTGAGGAGCAAAATATTATAAATAATAGAAAAGCAGCAACAGATGGAAAAGGATTCTTCTGGGCCCCAGTGAGAGAACATGGAGAGAGAGAGGATGGAGCATCCAGTGGGCAGGTGGGTGAGTGTCAGGACAGGTACGGGGTGGAGGGGCGGGACAGGAGGAGGACGCGTGGATGGGTGTGGCAATGAGGGGGGTACTGTGAGGTACAGCAGGGGAATTTCTGCTGGAAATGCTGGTTGTTTATGGGCTGGCCAGACACGACTTGGCTCCTTTCCTCATCAGAGACTGTGTCCTTTGCAGGTTGTGCCTGTGGCCCCGTGCAGCGAGGGGAGGACATTCGCCAATGCCGTCATTTCACCAAACCTGGAAACTACCCGAATCGCATGGGTGCCTCAGACCAGCCCCGTGGCGGACTGCACGGCCGCGTGCTGTGACCTGGCCCTCTGTGACCTGGCCTGGTGGTTTGAGGGCCGCTGCTACCTGGTGAGCTGCCCGCGCTCCGAGAGCTGCGAGCCCAGGGAGATGGGCTCCGTCAGGTCCTACCTCACCTTCGTGGGCAGGCCGGCCCGCAGGCCCTGGCAGCTCCTCCGCTACAGGGAGATGGTGCTCCGCAGGAGGTCCCCCTCGGGACTCTGGGGGGACTCTCCTGAGGGTCTCAGAAAGGACTTGTCTCCTCTGGGCCCCGCTCTCCGCCTGAGAAGGGCGTCGGAGTACTCCGATGACTACAGGGACCCTGAGCAAGACCACTTCCAGCCCCTCAGCAAGCAGGAGCCCAGAGGCAGTGCCGAGTACACCGACTGGGGCCTGTTCCCGGGTGGCCCCTCTGCTGGAGACGGCCTGCCCGGGGCCGCCGAGGAGCAGGAGGACCCTGAGTGGGGCCCAGAGGAGATGTCGGAGTACTCCGATGACTACAGGGACCCTGAGCAGGACCCCTTCCAGCCCCTCAGCAAGCAGGAGCCCAGAGGCAGTGACGAGTACATGGACTGGGGCCTGTTCCCGGGCAGCCCCTCTGCTGGAGACGGCCTGCCCGGGGCCGCCCAGGAGCAGAAGGATCCTGTGCTCCATCCGCTGAATGGGTCAGCACGGACCCCGGCCCCAAAACGATCCTCGGAGAGCAGGACGTCGCTGCCCTGGGTGACAGCTCCACCTTCCAGAGAGGCCTTGGGAAGGGAGACTGTTGGGCTCCAGGACGCATCTAGCAGTGGCTCTGGGGAAGAGGTGGGCTGGGTAGCTCAGGGTGGGCGGTGCATGGAGGGGCTGTGCGGGCGGGAGGCCGGGGGCTGGACACATCAGAATGTAACCCTCACAGCCTCCGGGAGCCAGACGCATCTTGTTCCTCTGCTGCGCCTTCGGGACCAGAGTGTGAAAAAGAAACACATTTCTGCCCTCACAAGCCAGTCATCTCATGATGATGACTCGGCACTTCTCCCGTGGGATGCCTCTCCCAGTATCCCCAGGGAATAAGGATCTACAGACGTCCCAGCAGCCGGTCTGTAGACACGGCACACTTCCCCAGAGAAAACTCCCAGGCTCCAAGTGCAGTCATCAGGGCCCCTTCCCCAAACCAGGGCTTAATACCCAGCCTGACTGCGGTTAACCTTCCCCAGGGACGCAGTCTCAGTCCGTCCTTCTCCAACTTCCCAGCCTGCACCAGTGAGGTAAGCCCCTAATGAGATCCTCTGGTTCTCCAAAGGGAGGGGACCTTCCCTGAAATAATCCCTTTTTGTTGTTGTTTACAATTGCCTTGTCCTGCATTTAAAAACTTATCCTTCCTGTAACCCTTTAGAGCTCCTTACTATTGCTAGATAGGGCGCTGCCCAATTGATGAATCATTCAGTAAGCCCAGTTAGATCTCAAAAACCCTTGGTTGAATTATTGTGTTTTTTGTTTTTTTTTTTAAGATCTTATTTTTAACCAATCTTTTCACCTAATGTGGGGCTTGAACTCACAACCCTGAGATCAAGAGTCACATGCTCCACTGCTGAGCCAGCTGGAAACCTGGAATTGTTAATTAACAGATTTGGCGGCAGTCACAGGGTTGGGGGCCCAAGGTGCCCTGCTGACGGCATTCAGGGACCATGAGAAACACAGCCATGGCACTTGTGGGCCCACGGCACTCGTGGACCCCTTCCTTTCTCAGTTCTCTTTCTTGCCTTTCCCCAGGGCCTCAGGAGACCCTCCCTAGGTCTGGACTCGGCTCTCCCGGTGTTACGCTCCCGGTCTCACTTGCTTTCTGAAGCTCTCCGTCTGTTTGGAATCATTAGCCACACTGAGAACTGATGTGATCGGTGAGGTCCCAGAGCAAACCATCAAGACAGAATTCTTGCGTGCTCGCTTCGGCAGCACGTATACTAAAATTGGAACGATACAGAGAAGATTAGCATGGCCCCTGCGCAAGGATGACACGCAAATTCGTGAAGCGTTCCATAAAAAAAAAAAAAAAAAGACAGAATTCTTGAGATATTTTCAGTGCAAAAGAGGTGGTTTTATCCAGGCTCTGGGACAGGACCCTTGGGCAGAAGGAGCTGCACTGGGATTGTGAAGAGCCATTGGTAATAGACTTTGAAGTTGAAGGAGTAGAGACAAAGGAAGTTTTCCAAAGGATTGGAAGGGGGTTGTGTTGGTAAGAGTTTGCCGTTGGCAGAGGCGTCTGTGACTTCGGGGCTGTAGTCCTTCCACGCGAGCAGCAGCTGTGCCCTGCGCACCCAGCGCTCCCGAATGTGGAGATTCCCTCTTTCAGCCAGGCTGCGTCCGCTCAGAGCAAGACGAGCATGCGCACGCCTTACTCGAGCCTCAGTGAGCAGGTGACAGTGCAGCGCCCCAGCCAAGAGAAGTCCTGGGCGCAATTCCAGCATCTCCCAATGTGGAACCCGGGCTGGGGAAGGGGTGCGACCGGCAGACCTCAGCTCATGGGGGCTATAGCTGCCCCTGGGCCCGAACCAGGGTAAGGGCTCCAGTCAAATGGGGGGCTGTGGTCCAGATGGCCAGCAGTTCCTGGTGTGCAGGACAGAGGCAAAAGGAAATTCAGATAAAATTCAATGTCCTTACCTCTTGCAGCCCCCTGACGAATACTGGAGGCGGGCAGAGTGTGACATTCCTCCAGGAAACTCCCAGCTGTCTTCAGGCTAGTGCTAGAGTCAAAAACCACCTTAGCTTCAGGCTAGGCTGGCCTCCAGGACCCTGGGAGTCTTCTTTAAGTTCTGACAATCCTTTGGAAAACTTCCTTTGTCTCTACTCCCCCAACAATTAATGAGTTAATCAGTTATAATTGTTTTACAAGCGAGTCCACTGAACCCCAGATTCATAGATCTAGAACATTGAAATAAATATGCAAATGGAGGTAGAACTGTTTTTTTTTTTTTTTAAAGATTTTATTTATTCATTTGACAGAGAGAGAGATCATAAGTAGGCAGAGAGGAAGGCAGAGAGAGAGCAGGGGAAGCAGGCTCCCTGCCGAGCAGAAAACCCGATGTGGGGCCTGATCCCAGGACCCTGAGATCATGACCCCAGCTGAAGGCAGAGGCTTTACCCACTGAGCCACCCAGGCGCCCCAGAACTGGTTTTTCTAGGAGAAAGTCTACATGTCTATAGACAAGAGTTATTTTGCAGTATTATCAGTTACCTACAACTAGTAAAGTTGTACAATAGCTCAAATACAAGAAAGTCTAGAACCAGAGAACTGGGAGAACCTATAGACAGTAGTTTATTTTACACTGAAATACAAATTTTGCCCTACATTCTAATTAAGTTTTTTTGAACTGAAGGGAGTTGTAAATAATCCTTGAATTCGTGTTGATAAACATTAGATCTGCAGCATAAGAAATATAATTTTATTCTCCTAAAGTAAAAAGCTTGGAATTAATGACAAAAACAAAGATTTCTCTCACCAAAAAAGTATTTAAAATAACACAATTGGGGGCGCCTGGGTGGCTCAGTGGGTTAAGCCTCTGCCTTCGGCTCGGGTCATGATCTCAGGGTCCTGGGATCGAGCCCCACATCGGGTTCCCTGCTTAGTGGGGAGCCTGCTTCCCCCCCTCTCTCTGCCTGCCTCTCTGCCTACTTGTGATCTCTCTCTGCCAAATAGATAAATTAAATCTTTAAAAAAAAATAAAAAAAAATAAAATAACACAATTGTATTAAATAAAGGTGTCCAGAAAATTCCATGGGGTAAAGAATAGTCTTTTCAACAAACAGTACTAGGACAACTGGATGTGTGTGGCTCACAGCCCTTGGGCCCCTTTGTCACAGCCCCTGCCCCGTGCTCACCTTGCAGTCACCTGTGTCCCGGCTGTCCATGGAGACTTCTTCAGGGCCTAGCTGTTTGATCTGGAAGTAAAGCAATTCTTAGAGAATCTCCTTTTGATGAGGTATATGTGATGAACAACGGGAAAATCACTTAAACAAACAGAAGAATGGTTGCCTTCGTCTAGGGTGGGCAGTGCTTGTTCCTTCAGTCGGACATCATTCCTTCTCTTCCGTGTGAGAGGGGCCGCGTCTGACTCCGGGCGTCTGTGCACATGAGAGTGGATGAAAACATTCCCTGTGTTTGACAGTATGTTAATATAGACAGATGCAGATCTATGACCGTGTACCACAAGATATGTTCGGTCTCAGTGTACCCGGTCTTTCTATTCATGTACATTTAACCACAAAGCTACTAACACACCCTGTGGCATCCAGAGTAGTTGCGTTGGTTGGTGGGAGAAGGGTACCTGTCCGTCCGCTGCTGGGGCTGCTCCGCTTCGCAGTCTGCAGACACACAGAAGTCACACTGACGTGATCATCTGCACCCATTCAGATATAAATAGCTTCCTTACATTTATTTCCTCCTTACAGCATGGAAACAAAGCGTAGTTTAGATGAAAATATTTACATGAGGAAACGTAGCACGTTTTGATTTCTCTAACGCCGGACGGTTTAGGTACAGGAAACTGGGATGATTAATCTGTCACTTGAACTAGTTTGTTCTTTAACTGAGTTAGATGGAGCTGGGTCCCTTTCAGCTCTGTCTCTGTGACTCTATGTAACACTTTTTTTTGCTCTCTTCTAAAGCAGAAAAGGGAAGTTTTCTTGTAGGATATTCCTTTTCTGTGGATTTACACTTTAATGATGTCGGTAGGAAAGGTGTATTATATTTATATGTAAGCATCTCTTAATTCTTTTTTTTTTTTCTTAAAGATTTTATTTATCTGTTTGACAGAGAGAGATCACAAGCAGGCAGGTAGAGAGAGAGGGGGAAGCAGGCTCCCTGCTGAGCAGAGAGCCCGATTCGGGACTCAATCCCGGGACCCTGAGATCATGACCTGAGCCGAAGGTAGGGGCTTTACCCACTGTGCCACCCAGGCGCCCCACATCTCTTAATTCTTTATCAGTCTGTCAGTTCAGATACCTTTGGAAAATGCTAGAAAGTTATCACATGCATTGTTGAGATGAGTAGAAGTAGCATTTCAATGTGGTACATCTGCTTGACTCCTGTTCTTAAAAAAGCAAGAACACCTGGCACTGTGGTTTTTTTGTTTTTTTTGTTTTTTTGTTTTAGTTCACAACTGAGTGAAAACAGCCTCACTCAAATCTGATGGAAATTCAGGAGGAATATAGTGATAACAGTTTAGGGAGAAGAAGAAGTCCTCCTGCTAGCACATAAGACATATCGATTGAAATCTATGTAATTAAATAATTTCATGCAAAAACAAATTTAAGCATGACGTTGATAAATTACAAAATTTATGTTTAAC
Source organism: Enhydra lutris kenyoni (assembly GCF_002288905.1). Taxonomy (NCBI): domain Eukaryota; kingdom Metazoa; phylum Chordata; class Mammalia; order Carnivora; family Mustelidae; genus Enhydra; species Enhydra lutris. Next base: position 4,117,903 of record NW_019154177.1, read on the forward strand.
TGTTGTGGCATTTCATTCTAGCCTTCACTTATTTTTTAAATTATTTTTATTAACATACAGTGTATTACTAGCCCCAGGGGTACAGGTCTGTGATTGATCAGTCTTGCACAGTTCACAGCACTCACCATAGCACATACCCTCCCCAGTGTCCATCAGCCAGCCACCCTGTCCCTAGCCCCCCACCCCCCAGCAACCCACAGTGTGTTTCGTGAGATTAAGAGTCTCTTATGGTTTGTCTCCCTCCTGATCCCATCTTGTTTCATTTTTTCCTTCCCTATCCCCCACATCCCCCTGCCCTGCCTCTCAAATTCCTCATATCAGAGAGATCATATGATTAGCCTTCACTTATTTTTAAATCTTTCTAGAAAGTACAGATGACACTAAAATCGTGAGTTATCGCTGGGAAGAAATTAGTGGCCCCTCCCGAGAGAAGAAGACCCCAGCTGACTCCCCTGTCTTCCATCTGTCTAACCTCATCCCTGGAAACTACACTTTCAGGCAAGTGGTTTCCCTACCTTTGCTGTGCTTTCCAAACTTGTGTTGTGGCTCTTTGCTTAAACTGATGCCTCTGCCCTACGCTGGGCTTCTTTTTGTTGTGACCAAGAGGTCAAGGCCATTACGTTTCCTTGGGAGTTTTGGTTGACAACCACTTTCGACTGACATACTCATGGATGATTCTGGATTGGAAGTGCCTGTTTGTTGGAAACATTTGGTTTTGGTTGTCAGGAATGTCCACGGATGGCATCTTTTGCTGTGTTGTTATGTGACAGAAATTGTGTATCTTCAGAGTGAAGCAGGGTTGTATGATTTATGTGTTTCTTAATCTTTTTCTTTTCATAACTTTTAAAGATACAACTGAAGTGTAATAAAATGTGCATGCTTAAGGTATAACACTTGATGAGTTTTGACATGGGAATCTCCGGAAAACCATCACAATCAAGATAAGAAACATGCCCCTCAACCCGGAAGTCTCCTCACGCCCCTTGGGTTTCTGTCTCTCTCTCCACTCTCTCCTTGGGCAACCCCGAACTGTTTTCTGCCAGTTTAAATTATTTTGTACTGTCTAGAATTTTACATAAATGGAATCATGTGATATGTACTCCTTTTTACCCGTGTTGTCTTCCATTCTGCAAATGGTTTCGATTCATTCGTGTTGTCTCTATCGAGTCTGTTCCTTTTTATTGCTGAGTACTATTCCAAATCTGTGGGTGCCACAATTTATTTATCCTTCCATCCAGTATGGACATCTGGGCTGTTTGCAGCTTTGAACTACTACAAATAAAGCTGCCACTGACCTTTATTTTAAGTCTTCACATAGACAGATATTTTCATTTTTGTGGGGTAAATTGTGGAGTAGTGAGAAGGTCCGGTTCTAAGGTAAGTTTGTGTTTAACATTTTAAGAAATTGCCAAACTCTTTCCCGAGGTGGGCGCACCAAAGTACATTCCCACCTTCAGTATATGAACGTTCCAGTCTCCATGTCCTCACCAATACTTGCTATAGTCAGTCTTTTTTATTTAATTTAATGAGTGGTAGTATCTCATTATGGTTTTAATTTGCATTTTCTTGATGACTAATGATATTAAGCGTATTTTCAGCTGCTTACTGGTCATTCATATACTTATTCTGTGAAGTATCCCTTTCCTATTTTATTTTTTTAAATGTTCCCTTTATTTTTTTAAGTGAACTACCCCAACATGGAGCTCGAACTCATAACCCTAAGGCTAAGGATCGCACATGCTCTATCAACTGAGCCACCAGGTGCCCCCCCTTTCCTTATTTAAAAAATTGCATTGTCTTATTTAGTTTTAAGAGTCTTTATACATTCTTTTTAAAAGGTTTTTATTTATTTATTTGACACAGAGAGAGATTAGGCACACAAGTAGGGGAAGCAGCAGCAGAAGGAGAGGAAGAAGCTGTCTTCCTGCTGAGCAGGGAGCCCAGCATGGGGCTCGGTCCCAGCGCTCTGGGATCATGACCTGAGCTGAAGGCAGAGGCTTAATCGGCTGAGCCACCCAGGCGCCCCAAGTCCTTATACATTCTGAAACAAGCCCATTATTTTATATATGTGTGGATATTTCCTGCCAGTATATGATTTTTTTTATTTTTTTAATGTTTCAATAGCTTCTCAACCTTTTGGCTAAGATCAACTGTATTTTCTTAATCTTGGAAAGAGCAGGAATTTTATGTTTTGATGAAGTCTAATTCATCAATTTGTTTTCTTTTTCATGCTTTTTGTGTTCTAATTAAGTAATCTTTGCCTGTCCTAAGATAGTAAAGATTTCCTCCTATGTTTTTTCTAGAACTTCTATAGTTCTAGGTTTTTATATTTAGATCTATGATGTCTTTTGAGTTACTTTTATGTATTGTGTGGTGTTTTTTAATGTTTACTCAACCTTGCATTCATGGGGTAAATGGTATTTGCTCATGATATCCTTTTTATATAGCATTGGATTAAATTTGCTAATATTTTGGTAAGGATTTTTTGTCTACATGAGAGATATTGGTTAATGCTGTTCTCTCTTTTTTTTGCAATGTCTATGTCAACTTTGGGTATGAGGATCACACTGGCCTAATGAAACAAGGTGACCTATGATCTATCCTCTTCTACTTTCTGAAACATTTGTTAACAGCTGGTAGTATTTCTTCCTTGAATGTTTGATAGAATTCCCAGTGAAATCACTGGGTCTGGAGTTTTCTTTCTGGGGAAGTTTTTGATAGGAAATGCAATTTTTAAAATAGTTGTATGGCTATTTATATTTTCTGTTGCTTTTTTTTTTCTTGTGTAGGTTTTTGGTAAGTTGTATTTTGCAAGAAATTTGTTCCATCTAATTTGTCAAATTTGTTGGCACAAAGGGTTTTATAGTATTTTCATATTATCCTTTCATACCCATTAGAACTGTGGTGATAAGCCCTTTTTCATTTACTTTATTGGTGACCTATGTTATCTCTTTTTTCTGATCAATCTAATTATGAATTTTGTTAATTTTGTTTATCTTTCCACAGAACCCCTAACCAGAGCTGTGTTAATTTTGTCTAAGTTGTTGGTTTCTGCTCATATCTTTATTATTTCTTTACTTCTATTAACTTTTGATTCACTTTGTTCTTCTAAGTTCTTAGAGTAGAATCTTGGATCATTCATATTAGATCGTTCTTAAATGTCTGTAAAGCTTTTAAAACTTTCATTTTCTTCTAAGTACTCTTTAATTGCATCCTACATATTCTGACGTAACTATGTTTTTAAGGTCTCATATACCCAATTAAGAATCTACTGGTTTCAGAGCAGCCCACCTGTCCATGCGTCCATATATTTATGAATCTCCTGAAGTCTGCGTAGGTTTAGAAACTCCCAAGCATCTGACTGGATTCATCTTTGACTAAACAGTTCACAGAGGTGCTCTGGAGTGTTTTACGTTGTACACGTGTCATGAAAACGTTTGTTTTGGTTTATTCGAAATCTCAGCATAAGAAGTAGTTTACCCCATTAGGATGGCCATTATTTAAAAAAAAAAAAAAGGAAAATAAGTGTTGGTGAGGATGTGGTGTCCTGGGAATCCTTGGGTGCTGCTGGTGCGAAAGTAAAATGGTGCACCCGTGTGGAGAATAGCGTGTCAGCTCCTCACACATCCACCGTGGAATTATCGTGTCTGCAGTCTCGCTTCTAGGTGTGTACGCAGCGGGACTGGCAGCAGGGGCTCCGACAGATGCTTGTACACTCGTTGTCTGTTTGGGTTGTTATAACAAAAATACTGTAAACTGGGTGGCTTCTAAATGACAGAAATTTGTTTCTCATGAGCAGTACAAGGGCAGACTGGGCAGTACAAGATCAAGGTGCTGGCTGATTGGGTGTGTGGTGAAGGCCCATTTCCTGGTTTATAGGTGGCCGTCTTCTCCCTGTGCCCTCACATGGCAGGAGGGGTGGGGGGTGTCTCTGAGGTCTATTACAAGGGCGCTAATCCCATTCTCTGCCCTCATGAACTAATCACCTCTTAAAGGCCCCACTCCAAGTACCGGTCACATTAGGGATTAGGTTTCTTCATAAGAATTTAAGCAGGGGGGACACAGATACTCAGTCTGTAACTTCACCAATGTCCATGCCACTTTATGAGGTGCTTTTGATTATTTTTTTTTTTTAATTTCAACTTTTTATTTAAATTCTAGTTAGCTAACATATAATGTAATATTGGTTTTAGGAGTAGAATTCATTGATTCATCACTTACATGTAACACCCAGTGCTCATTACATCACGTGCCCTCCTTAATGCCCATCACCCAGTTGCCCCATCCTCCGCATTCTCCTGCCCTCCAGCAACCCTCAGTTTGTCTCTGTAGTTCAGAGTCTCCCATGGTTTGCCTCCCTCTCTCTTAATTTTTTTTTCTTCCTTCCCCTATGTCCATCTGTTTTGTTTCTTAAATTCCACATATGAGTGAAATCATATAATTTTGTCTTTCTCTGACTTATTTCACTTAGCATAGTACTTTCTAGCTCCATCCACATCATTGCAAGTGGCAAGAATTCGTCCTTTCTGATGGCTGAGTGATATTCCATTGTATATATATCACATCTGCTTTACCCATTCATCAGCCGATGGACATTTGGGCTGCTTCCATAATTTGGCTATTGTTGATAATATTGCTATAAACAATGGGGTGCATGTGCCCCTTTGAATTAGTATTTTTGTATCCTTTGGATAAATACCTAGTAGTGTAGTTGCTGGGTTGTAGGGTAGCTCTATTTTTAACTTTTTGAGGAATCTCCACACTGTTTTCCAGAGTGGCTGCACCAGTTTGCATTCCCACCAACAGTGTAGGAGGGTTCCCCTTTCTCCGCATCCTCGCCAACACCTGTCCTTTCCTGACTTGTTAATTTTAGCCATTCAGACTGGTGTGAGGTAATATCTCATTGTGGTTTTGATTTGCATTTCCCTGATGCCGAGTGATCTTGAGTACTTTTTCACGTGTCTGTTGGCCATCTGGATGTCTTCTTTGCCGAAATGTCTGTTCATGTCTTCTGCCCATTTCTTGATTGGATTATTTGTTTTTCAGGTGTTGAGTTTGATCAGTTCTTTATAGATTTTGCATATTAGCCCTTTATCTGATATGTCATTTGCAAATATCTTCTTCCATGCCATAGGTAGCTTAGTCTTGTTGACTTTTTCCTTTGCTATGCAGAAGTTTTTATCTTGATGAAATCCCAATAGTTCATTTTTGCTTTTGTTTCCCTTGCCTCCAGAGACGTGCCTAGTGACAAGTTGCTCTGGCCAAGGTCACAGAGGTTGCTGCCTGTGCTCTCTAGGATTTTGATGGATTCCTATCTCACATTTAGGTGTTTCATCCATTTTGAGTTTATTTTTGTGCGTGGTGTAAGAAAGTGGTCCAGTTTCATTCTTCTGCATGTGGCTGTCCAATTTTTACACCACCATTTGTTGAAGAGACTGTCCTTTTATACTCGATATTCTTTTTTGCCTTGTTGAAGATTAGTGGACCATAGAGTTGAGGACCCACTTCTGGGGTCTCTATTCTGTTCCACTGATCTGTCTGCTTTTGTGCCAATACCATACTGTTTTGATGATTACAGCTTTGTAATAGAGCTTGAAGTCCAGAATTGTGATGCCACTAGGCTTTGCTTTCCTTTCTCAAGAATGCTTTGGCTACTTGGGGTCTCTTGTGGTTCCATACAAGTTTTAGGATTATTTGTTCTAGCTCTGTGAAAAAATGCTGGTGGTATTTTAATGGGGATTGCATTAAATGTGTAGATTGCTTTGGGTAGTATAGACATTTTAAAAATATTTGTTCTTCCAATCCATGAGCATAGAATATTTTTCCATTTCTTTCTGTCATCTTTGATTTCTTTCATAAATGTTCTATCGTTTTCAGAGTACAGGTCTTTTACCCTTTGGTTAGGTTTATTACTAGGTATCATATGGTTTTTGGTGCAACTGTAAATGGTATTGACTCTTTAATTTCTCTTTCTGCTGCTTCATTATTGGTGTATAGAAATGTGACAGCTTCTGCGTGCTGATTTCTCTTTTATAGTGCCTGTTCTCTTGTGTAGCGGGGTCTTTATTATTTTACTACAAGGGTAATGCTGGCCTCAGAGAGTAAGTTTGGAAGTTTTCTCTTTTTTCTATTTTTTGGAACAGTTTGAGAAGAATAGGTATTAACCCTTCTTTAAATGTTGGTAGAATTCCCCTGGGAAGCCTGGATTTTTGTTTGTTGGGAGATTTGTAATTACTGCTTCAATTTCCTTGCTGGTTATGTGTCTGTTCAAGTTTTCTGTTTCTTCCTGTTTCAGTTTTGGTAATTTGTAAGTTTCTGGGAGTTTATCCATTTCTTCCAGGTTGTTCAGTTTGTTGGCATATAATTTTTCACAACATTCTCTTACACTTTTTTGGTATTTCTTTGGAATTGGTTGTTATTTCTCCCCTCTCATTTGTGATTTTATTTAATTGGACCTTTTCTCTTTTGTTTTTGGTAAGTCTGACTAGGGGTTTTTCTATTTTATTAGTTATTTCAAAGAAGCAGATCCTGGTTTCATTGATTTTTTTTTCTTTTTCTTTTCTTTTTTTTTTTTAAGTTTCTATATCATTTATTTCTGCTCTAATCTTTTTATTTCCCTTCTCCTGATGGTTTAGGCTTTATTTGCTCTTCCTTTTCTGGGTTCTTTTGGTGTAAGTTAGGTTGTATATTTGAGATTTTTCTTGCTTCTTAGAGGAATACCTGCATTATTATATATTTCCCTCTTAGGACTGCCTTTGCTACGTCCCAAAGGTTTTGGACTGTCATGTTTTTATTTTCAATTGCTTCCATGTATTTTTTTGATTTCTTCTTTAATTTCCTGGTTAACCCACTCATTCTTTAGTAGGATGTTCTTTAACTTCTGTGTATTTGTGGTCTTTCCCAATTTTTTCTTGTGGTTGACTTTAAGTTTCATAGTCTTGTGGTCTGAAAATATGCATGGTGTGATCTCAATCTTCTTGTATTTGTTGAGGGTTGATTTTTGACCCAGTATGTGATCTATTCTGGAGAATGTTCCTTGTGCACTCAAGAAGAATATGTATCCTGCTGCTTTAGGATACAGTATTCTGAATATATCTGTTAAGTACATGTGGTTCTCTGTGTCATTCAAAGCCATTGTTTCCTTGTTGATCTGCTTAGACGATTTGTCCATTGATTTAAGTGGACAAAGTCCAAACACTACTTAGTGCCAACAAGGCTCTATTATTATTGTATTGTTATCAATGAGTTTATGTTTGTTATTAATTGCTATATGTATTTGGGGATCCTAAGTTGGGGGCATTAATATTTACAGTTGTTAGATATTCTTGATGGATAGACCCTTTAATTATGATATAGTGCCCTTCTTCATCTCTTGTTATAGTCTTTGTTTTAGAATCTAGTTTGTCTGATACAAGTATTGCTACTCTGGCTTTCCTCTGATGTCCATTAGCATGATATATGGTTTTCCATCCCCTCACTTTAAATCTGGAGGTGTCTTTGAGTCTAAAATGTGTCTTTTATAGAAAGTATATAGATGAGTCTTGTTTTTCATCCATTCTGATACCCTATTTCTCTTTATTGGAACATTTAGTCCATTTACATTCAGAGTGATTATTGGGAGATATGCAGTTAATGACCTGTAGAGTCATTGTTTCTGGAGATTTTCTCTGCTCCTTTCTAGTCTTTGTTGTTTTTGGTCTTTCTTTCCCACTGTTGCTTTTGGTCTTTCTTTCCCACTCAAAAAAGTCCCGTTTAATATTTCTTGTAGGTCTGGTTTATCGTTCATGAACTCCTTTAGTTTTCGTTTATCTGGGAAACTCTTTAATCTCTCCTGTGCTGAATGACAGCCTTGCTGGATAAAGTATTCTTGGCTGTGTATTTTTCCCATTCAGCATGTTGAGTGTATCATGCTGCTCTCTTCTGGCCTGCCAAGTTTCTGTGGGTAGATCTGCTGCTAACCATATTTGTCTTCCCTTGTATGTTAGGAATTTCTTTTCCCTTGCTGCTTTTAGGATTTTTTCCTTATCTCTGTATTTTACAAATTTTACTGTGATATATCTTAGTGTTGGCCTGCTCTTGTTGATTTTGATGGGAGTTCTCTGTGCCTCCTGGATCGCAGGTATTTTTCTTTCCACAGATTAGGGGAGTTTTCAGCTATAATTTCCTCAGATAAACGTTGTGTCCCCTTTCCCACTCTTCTTCTTAGGGGACTCCTATGATGTGAAATGATAATGTGCTTCATGGAGTTGCTGAGCTCTGTATGTCTACATTCATGATCTAATATATTTCTTTCCCTCTTCTTTTCAGCTTCATTATTTTCCATAATTTTGTCTTTTATGTCACCTATTCTCTCCTCTGCTTTTTCCATCCTTGTGGTCATTTCATCTAGTCAGTTTTGCATTTCAGTTATAGCATTTTTTATTTTGGCCTGAGTAGTTTTTAGGTCTTTTATGTCTGTGGTAAGGGACATATAGTGATATGTCTGATATAGTCTATGCTTTTCTCTGATATAGTCTATGCTTTTCTCAAGCCCAGCTAGTATCCTTATGATTGTTGTTTTTAATTCTGGATCAGGCATATTGTTTGTATCTATATTGATTAGATTGTGGCCATGTCCCTTTCTTGTTCTTTTTTTTGGGGATGAATTCCTCTGTCTTGGCATTTTTGGCTAGGTCTGTATCTTCTTCTTTGTGTTAGGAAAGCCTGTTATGTTTCCTGCTCCTGAGAATAATGGCTTTGTAAGAAGAGGTCATGTACTGTCCAGGGCCTGGTGCTTCAGAAAGTGTGTCTGGTCTGTGCTACATGCACTCTGCTGCTGTATTTTGGCTGCTCTTTCCCCCAGGTAAGCCTTCTGCTGAGTTTTTCCTTGCCGGCACTAAGGAGTGTTTGGACTTTGTCCAGTGTTGTCAAGTTTTAACTAGGTATGCTTTGATCTGCTTGTTAAAAAAGGCCAGATCCTGTTTCCACTAGAGCTGCAGCTTTGCAGAGCTCTGATCAGTGGACTTGGTGCATACGGGGAATTTGTGCTGGTTTTCTGTGGGAGAGGCCTGCTGCCCTGACTCTTAGGCATACTTGCTCTAGCATTGAAGCACCTGCAGAGGGCAGGGGGTGGGGCTTGGTGTAGGTGGCTCCAGCCTCCCCTGGCAGTGGGGGGTGGGGGACGAGGAGGGGGGCACTCTGTTGCTCACTGAAATCCAGTGGTGCTGTTGGGTGGAGGAAAAAAAATGGCATCTACCCTTTCCCTTGGTCCGCGACAGGTGAATTTGCACCCCACTGCTCAGTAAGCCCACACAGAAGAATGAAGAATCTCCCCTCATGTGCCAGGTATCCCTCAGATCTCTGCCTTCACCGTGTCTGCGTCAGAGCTGCTGCCCACTGAGTGGCACATTGCTTCTATGTTTTACTTTTGGCACCTGGCAGAGTTTCAAAACTCCAAATTTTTGGGACTCAGCACTGGCAGGACCCACAATGATCCTCTGGAGGGGGGGTTTTGGGGCACTGGGGCTGGTAGGGGTTTATCCCAGGAGGGCAGTTGCAGGAATGTACAGGTGCTTGGGGTTTGGAGTAAAGCACAGCAAAGAGCTGGCATCCAGGTTAGCTGCCATCAGCAGGTGCCTCTGCCCCTAATGAGTGGGGCAGTGCAATGGCACCCACCATCTCTTTGTCCCCTTCGAGGCAGTGCCGCCTCTCCCAAGTGCACTCCAAGAAGGGGGGCTCTCCCTCCCAGTGCAATGCAGGGGGTCCTCAGACCACACTGCCCACTCCTGGGCCTCTGCCCTCCTCCACAGGAGCACCGCTGTGCCCCTAGGCTCCACTCTGGCTGTAGGCAGACTTCTAAAACTTCAGTCTTCGAGCTCCGTTGATTGTAAAAACTCACAATAAGCAGCCTCTCTCGATTTCCCAGTCATTGGCTTTGGGGAAGCATTTTTCTTGTTCAATCCCCTGTGTGCTGCGCGCGTGCTCTCTCTCTCTCTCTCTCTCTCTCTCTCCCTACCCCCTCTGTGATCAGGGCTCCCTACCCTCTGCAGCACCTGGGATTCTTTTCTCCCCCACATCACATCTCTGCACCTCCTACCTTCCAAGATGTGACCTCTCTTCTCCCTCCTGTTGGGCAGTTTGTCCTCTCAGCCCTCAGATCGATTTCCTGGGTGTTGAGAATGATTTGCTATTTACCTGGCTGTGTTTGAGTGACAAGGCAAGCATACGGTACCCTTACTCCTCTGCCATCTTAACTCCTTCCCATTTCATTTTTATTTAATTCATCATCTGGTTAAGTCAAGTTACTGCTGCTGTCCCCATTTAACCATGAAGAAATTCCCTTAGGGGCCCGGGATGTGTCTTGACACCCTGGCTGAGGAGAAGCGACCTCAGATGCTTGGTTTGCTGTCAGAGCCAGAACCAGAGTTTGGATCTTGGTTGTATGGAGTGTGTGGGATAGTGTGAAAGGATACACAGAATGCACATGCCCCATACACAGACCTCACTACACGTAATCCTGTGTTCTTCCCATAGCTTCATTATCATATTCCTGTTAACACCTGTATAGAATTCATCACTGTTCAGAACTGGCATCTTTACCCCAGACGGATGAAGTGATCATATTTCCTGATCTGTGACCTCATCAGCAGTGAGTATACCACAGGAGGTCCTCAAGGAGTGTCTGCAGGGAGTGTTCTGAAAGCATGATTGTATTAAGTCCTCTAGAATAAAAAAATTCAAAAGCTTTGTAGATGAAAATTGATGAGTATTGTACTATCTCCATGTGCTCAGACCTGAAGGCAGGACCTAAACCCAACACATTCTTTGTCTCAGGTACTAGAGGGAGGCTCCCGTGTTGGTTGAGGAAGACTTCTTCATCTGGCATCTCCAAGACTAGTCAGAAACCCATATAAGAGAAAACTCCATCATGTGACTGTATTACTAGCTAAAAATAAAATAAACCAACAGCAGCAAATTAAAAACAAAAAACCAAAAACCTCAGGTGCTCTGTTCTTTCACGGTCTCATCCTCAAATTTCTGTTTACACCTCTGCTGAGTTTTTCTGAGAAGTGTATTGTGGGCAGACTAAATGGACCATTTGTCGTTAAAATTTGGCATCTTCTTGCAGCATGATGGCTTCCTCTCTTTTTTGTAGACTGACTGTTACAGACTCGGATGGAGCCACTAACTCCACAACTGCAGCCCTCATAGTCAACAGTGCTGTGGACCATCCTCCAGTTGCTAATGCAGGACCAGATCAGACCATAACTTTGCCCCAAAACTCCATCACTTTGAATGGAAACCAGAGCAGTGATGATCACCAGATTGTCGTCTATGAGTGGTCCCTGGGTCCAGGGAGTGAGAGCAAAGAGGTGGCCATGCAGGCAAGTTCTCTATCCTGCCTTCAGACTTTTACTTGTCTATCCATCCACCTACCCACCCACCCACCCATCTAACCAACCACCTACCCACCCACCCACCCACCCATCTAACCAACCACCTACCCATCTACCTACCCACCCATCCATTCATCTACCCATCCGTCCATCCACCCATCCACTGTCCATCCATCCACCCACCCATGCATCCATCCATCTACCCATCCATCCATCCATCTACCCGTCCATCCATCCACCCACCCATCCATCTATCCACCCACCCATCCATCCACCCACCCACACATCCATCCATCTACCCACCCACCTACACATCTATCCAACCACTTGCCCACCCACCCACCTATCCATCCATCCATCCATCCATCCATCCATCCATCCATCCATCCACCTATCCACCCACCCACCCACCCACCCATCCATCCATGCATCTACCCATTCATCCATCCACCCACCCAGCCATTCATCTATCTACCCATCCATTCACCCACCCATCCACCCATCCATCCATCCGTCTACCCACTCATCCATCCATCCATCCATCCACCTACCCACCCACTACCCATCCATCGATCTACCTATCTACCCATCCACCTACCTACTCATCTAACCAACCATCCACCCACCTACTCATCTAACCAACCATCCACCCATCTGTACATCTGTCCATCCATTTAAAACTGTTCACACATCTATCTACCTTCCTATCTACTTAAATTATTGTTATGTGTTATAGATCCAGAAAATATATGATTATAAGATTATAAGATTGTTTGAGATATTACAACTGTTAGAAGAGTACCTAAAAGTCATAGATCTCCCAAACGTACATCCTTCCCCCTCACCCATTCTCTTTTAGCACAGAATAGAAACTAAGTGGGTCCTGTGTTGATAGCTTGATCTTGAAGCTAGTTTGGGGAAAGTCTGACGCAACATTTGCTACAGAAATATTATTTTATTATTGGGAGAAAATTTTGAAATAATCCAACATAAACTTTATCATCAGGGAATTTTCCTTATTTTATTTCTCACATTTTTAGAAACTTCATTTCTAAAATAGATCCAGAAATTTCTGGATCTAGTGATTTCTTTTTAAGAGCTTTTAGTATCTAAATTTTAATTTGCTCAAATCTTAAATATATTTGTCTAAAGACATACTACCTATCATAGACAATTTTGCCATGAGTGGTATGTGTGCACATGACTGTGTATAAGCTATTTGCTTCTTCTTTTGGTGATGGCCAGACTATTTGGGATTTTTTGCTAACCACCTTGCTATTTTTAAGTTGTTCTATTATTTGACAGTTTTCACTTTATTCTTTTTTCAGTTATTTTATGTGTGTGTGTGTGTGTGTGTGTGTGTATCTAAGCCCTACGCCTGGGCTTGAACTCACGACCCAAAGAGCAAGAGTCTCATGCTCTATTGACCGAGCCAGTCAGGCACCCCTTTTGTTTGTATTTTAATTCCAGGTAACATACAGCGTTATGTTAGTTTCAGGTTATTATTTCAAAGTTTAAACTACTTGCAGGGACTATGCAAATATTTTTCTTTACTATTTGGAAGTTTAATGGGAAAAAGGTAGAATGTTATATTGCCACCTTGTACTTCTTCAAATTCCATCTCATCTGTCCAACATCAGTTTCTTGTTAAAATTTTAGATGAAGTCAGATATCCCATGAACGCTTACCTACTTTCCTTTCTGATGTTTCTGGACAGTATTTTGCAATTATGATGAATTTAAAATGACTGGTTGGGATTATGGAACTTGAGGGCCATGTTGTAGTGTCCACCTCTGTCTAAGGGTTGTGGTATGTGCTGTTTGCTTCTGTTGGGCTGCGAATTCTGATTCAGAGGGCTTTGGATGCAAAACAGAAGGATGGGATATTTTGTATTTCCTTGGTTAAAAGAATAGTCCAGGGGCACCTGACTGGCTCATTTGGAAGGGTGTGCGACTCTTAAATCTCAGGGTTGTCCATTAGAGCCCCTCATTGGGTGTGGAGATTACTTATAAATAAAATTTTTTAAAAAACAGAGTTTTATTTCCTTTAGTTTTTGAGAATTGTGTGCCCAAAGTTCACACCCCAGAATTCATCCATGTCTGCCTGACATGTGTCCGAGCTCCTCCACACCTACCCTTCTGCAACAGACACTCTGAGATTATCCACAGTAACAAGGTCATTGCCTTGTGACTGATCGATGAAGATGTTAAAATGAGTGATCTTTTTATTAGCTGGGGCAATCACCAAGATGACTCTGTAAACTGGAGTCTTGGTCTAAACATCATGTAGGGCGTCCTGCTGAGACCTGGGGGAAGTTCACTGCTATTACCTGGAGGGTATGGTGGCTTTGAGGGTGTTTGGGGATATGTGTGATTCTGCCCGCTTCCCATTTGCCACAACATTCCCTGTACCGTGTGCATAAGCATTTATGTAACCACATTAATTGTGAAGTAAGTACTAGGAAATTATAATTTCATGGAGTTTTTCATAGCAAAATACTTTGCTTTATTTCAAAGTAAGGAAAATCACCTTCTCTAAGTTCTTAAAAGTGTGTATTTCAAGATTCATAGTTCCCCTTGTGATAAAACGCAATTGATTTTCTATCAGTTTTCTTTTTCAATTTTCCATTAAAACCTTTAGCAAACACATGCAGGTACGTTTATCTTTAGACAATCTTGGGATTTCTAAAAGTAAATAAATAATAATAGGATTTACGATTAAAAATCCTTCCCATGATGCCATGAATCTCAAACATAAGCAGTAATCGGAAATGTTACCGACAGCAACACAATAGCAACAAAGGGAAAGGTTATTAACCTGGAGACAAGTGTAGCTATTATATACTCAATTGAAAAAAAAATATCTTATTGAAAAATTATATTATCTTAAGAGTTTGAAAAAAATATTTTTACTTATAATAGTAATTCATGAATTGTTTCTTGTAGTTAAAAGAAGTTAACTTCTGGGCGCCTGGGTGGCTCAGTGGGTTAAAGCCTCTGCCTTCCGCCCAGATCATGATCCCAGGGTTCTGGGATCCAGCCCCACATCGGGCTCTCTGCTCAGTGAGAAGCCTACTTCCTCCTCTCTCTCTGCCTGCCTCTCTGCCTACTTGTGATCTCTGTCTGTCAAATAAATAAAATCTTAAAAAAAAAAAAGTTAACTCCTAATAAAGTACAAATGTACCTTGATCGTACCCCAGTCTCCTTTGGAGGTGATTACTTTTATCAGTTTAATGTCTATCCTTACAGAATCTTTTCGATGTGTTCTGTGGATATGCATATGTGTGCAGAGAAATATCCGTCCCCCTGTATGCATCGTTCCGCAACTTTCTCGTTTTGCTTGATGATATGTCTTTGGCATCTTTGCATTTCATTATTTATCAGCTACAGACATTTTTTTTTTCTTTAAGTAGGCTCCACGCCTAGCATGGAGTCCCACTCCATTTCAGTATGTATCAATCTACCTTACTCTTTTAAACTTTCCCCAAACTAGCATTGTAGTATATTATGGTGAGTCTGGCCACGCCCTGTTGATGAACATTTACTTATGTATGTATGTATGTACGTACGTACGTACGTACGTATGCATGTGTGCATTTATTTAGAGAGAGAGAAACTCAAGCAGACTCCCTGATGAGTGTGGAGCCCAATACAGGGCTCAATCTCATGACCCTGAGATCCTGACCTGAGCCAAAATCAAGAGTTGGACTCTTAACTGAGCCACCCAGGTGCCCCACTGTTACTGAACAGTTAGACTCTTTCCACTGTCAAGGCTTCTGTTGGCATCCGGGTGTGAGGCTCCTGCATGCATGGGCATTCTCTAGGGTAGGTGGTTAGAAGTAGAATCCCTGGGGAGACTGTGCTCATTTACCATGGCACTGGATGTTGCCACATGGGCCTCCAAAAGTCCAGATCAATTTATAGTGCTTCAGCAGCATAGGAGGATACACACCGACCTTTAGTTTGCATTTTCCTGGGGCACACACGTTTCTTTTTCAGGCAGGATCTCCATATTTAGCAAAAGCACTCATTTTTCATTACATTATACTACTTACTTTTTAAAACTATTTTTTCTTTTTCATCTCTATTTGCTATTACTTAGGGCGTCAAGACGCCATACCTTCATTTGTCTGCCCTGCAGGAAGGAGACTATACATTCCAGCTGACGGTGACGGATTCTTCAAAGCAGTAGTCCACGGCTATGGTCGCTGTGACTGTCCAGCCCGGTGGGTGAGCTGGAAGAGGGCTGTGGCCCCAGAGATTAAGGCAGAAATGACACCTGGGCTTCTGGGCTTCAGACAAGCCAAATTTGGAGGCAAATTCTCTAAATCTCTTAACTATCAGAAAATCGGGGCTGGAGAAGCTGGATCTTAATGCAAAGCTAGGTTTCTATTGTGGTTCAGAATCTTGTGTTAACTGTGTCTTGAAACCATGGCATGGAGACCCAGACGGATATCCTCAGGGCCCCTCGCGGGCTCCACTTGCCAGGTAGACAGTTCCCCACGTATCCCACCCTGCTGCAGACCTCCAGGGCCTTCTTGAAGAGTCTGGTCATGATGTGTGGCCTGGTAGCTCCGTGGTTCATAGCCAAATGGACACTTGACTCCAGATCAGCTCCCAGTTCGTTAATGGTTTCATGAAAACCCAGGGCTCTGCCTTCCTGCAGATTTAAATAACCTTAAGGGTAGTTAGGGTTTTGCTTGACAGTGCTCTTTGCTTTAGAACTTTTCTAGAAGATGCTGCTGATCCTGGTCACTGTCCAATATACTGGCAACTGACAATATATTCAACTTATAGGCGATACGTTTATTTATTTTATTTATTCAGTTAATATGTAGTAAGGGTTAGTGGTTAGACCCAGGGATGTGGAATTAAACAAGAAAAACTTGGTCTCCGTCCTCCCAGGGCTCATGGGGAAGTCCACTGAAAAACCACAAGATCGGGGCACCTGGGTGGCTCAGTGGGTTAAGCCTCTGCCTTCGGCTCAGGTCATGATCCCAGGGTCTTGGGATCGAGCTCCGCATCAGGCTCTCTGCTCAGGAGGGAGCCTGCTTCCCTTCCTCTCTCTGCCTGCCTCTCTGCCTAATTGTGATCTGTCTGTCAAATAAATAAATAAAATCTTAAAAAACAAAAACAAAACCACAAGATCCGTGCATTTCTAGGGGATGAAGTCAGAACCGCTGCAGCCCGCAAAAGGACACACCTACCTGGGCTTAAGGCATCTGCAGAGTCTTACCTGAGCTCAGGTCTGCAGCTGGCCAGGTGAATCTGGGGAGAGAAGGGCAAGGGGAAGAGGTTTTTAGGCAAAGCAAACAACATATAAAAGCCATGGAATGAAAGGGAGTTTGGTAGTTGAAGGAATGAGGAAGAGTGTGGTGGGAAAAAGAAAGCAGTGAGGACGAGGGAGTGTGAGGCACAGGGATCAGAAGGCCAAGAGATGCTGTGGAGAGAGGCAGGGGCTCACGTCAAGGGCTTTGTGGCAATGGTCGCGTGAGTATTATATCCGAAGGGTAAGAGAACCCGGGGACCACTGAGCTCTGCTGAGCAGCACAGTGAGGCTTGGACGTGGTTGAGATACTGAGTATTAGCTGCTTCAGTGTTTGACTCTGTGACTTTCTTTTTAACAGAAAATTTGACCATTTTAGTTCTGGTATCAATATCAGCAATACTTTGCATCTTTTACTTTTTTTAATCTTTCTTTTAAGATTTTATTTTTTATTTTTTTTAAAGATTTTATTTATTTATTTGACAGAGAAATCTTAAGTAGGCAGAGAGGCAGGCAGAGAGAGATGGGGAAAGCAGTCTCCCCGCTGAGCAGAGAGCCCGATGCGGGGCTCCATCCCAGGACCCTGAGATCATGACCCGAGCTGAAGGCCGTGGCCCAACCCACCGAGCCACCCAGGTGCCCCTAAGATTTTATTTTTAAGTAATCTTTATACCCAACGTGGGACTTGAACTTCAACCCTGAGATCAAGAGTCATGTGCTCTACCGACCAAGCCAGCTGGACGTCCCATCTATCACTTACTATTGTTCAACATTTAACTGAAATGGTTCGAGCATTTATTATTTACCAGGCCCCGTGTTAGGCACTGGGGCTACAAAGACAAAAGGGAGTAAGTCCTGCTTGAAAAAGCAACTGTCGACTCACTTCCTTCCAGTTCCTGCCTGCCTGCCTCCCCCCACCCTATCCCCAGTCCTTCTCTGTATCTGTCCATGCTGTTCCTTTTCCTTCTCTCTTGACTCTGTGACTTTTGAGTCTTTTCTTTATTTATTTGTTTGTTGGAGAGAGAGAGAGAAAGTGCACATGCACACAGATGCATGAGGAGGGGGGAGCTGAGCTCAAGCGGACTCCCCCCTCAGTGTGGAGTCTGATGTGATAGGGGGTTCAGTCTCACAACCCTGAGATCATGCCCTGAGCCAAAATCGAGAGTCAAACACTTAGCCGACTGAATCACCCAGGCACCCCTTGAGGTCTTTTAAGGAAACCAAACATGTATTTATTAGGGAACAATATTTCCTGCTGTCTGGACCCCTGTCTCACCCCAAAACACTGAAGTCCTCGCTCAGCCAAGAGCCTGCAGTGTTTCTCCCCAGGACGCCGCACACTCTAGTAGCCCCCTGATACAAGTAGGAATAATTTGCTTCAATCAAGAAATCAGGGGATCACAGGCTTCATGCAAAGAGATAATAGTGTTTCACATCATTTCTGTAATTCTAGAAAGCAACAGGCCTCCAGTGGCTGTGCCTGGCCCCGACAAGGAGCTGATCTTCTCAGTGGAGAGCACCACGCTAGATGGCAGCAGGAGCACGGAAGACCAGGGCATCGCCCTCTCCCACTGGGAGCACGTCAGGTAGGCTGTCTTACCACTGAGCCGTTGGGGTCATGCCCCTGGCCCAGGGCTAACATTGCCTACTCTCTGGAGGGTCCAGATTAAACACTCACCTAGAGCACACTGGGGAGTCAGGAGCACTGTTGCTGAAGAGTAGATCGAGTGTGGATGGACAAGATAGATGTTCACTGGCAGTAGAGGGAGGTGGTGCCACGCCAGGTGGATGCAGCCGTCTGGGTGTGGGTGAGCTTTGTGACACACAAGGGGCTGGGAGACATGTGTGAGGCCCTCATGAGGCCTCCTGTCTACCCTCACTCAGACCATCTGCTCTGCTTGTCAGAGCCTGGTGAGGTCACCAGCCTAGGTTTGCCTGGACAGAAAGGGGGGAGCTGGGTCTTTCTGACGACAGGGCCCACGATCTTAATGACCACACTGTAATTCCCCGGAGGAGACCCCTGGTTTGGCTCATCCCCTCCTCTCCCATACTCTCTGTCAAGGCAGATGAGGGTTTAACCTAATTTCATTCAGAGGAAATGAGAGTAGTTTCTAAGACTTCGTTTGCCAAAGAGATCATTTCACTGAGAGCTCAATTTAAAAACAAAAACAAAACAGTGGGGCGCCTGGGTGGCTCAGTCAGTTAAGCGTCCGACTCTTGGTTTCAGCTCAGGTCACGATCTCAGGGAGCTGAGATCGAGTCCCACGTCGGGCTCCTCATTCAGTGTGGAGTCTGCTTGAGGTTTTTCCTCTCCCTCTGCCCTTCCCCCTGCTTGTGCGCTTTCTCTTTCTCTAAAATAAATAGATAAATACATTCTTAAAAAAACAAAACAAAAAAAACCCAAATCCTCTTCCTAGGAATTCTGCAGGCTCAGTCTAAAGTAGGCATTACTTTGACCTATAACCTCAACTAGAGAATATAAGTGGCTAAAAAGTCATCTTAGAACTCACTGGAGGCTATGTTTTAGCTGCAAAATGGGGCTTTTATAAGGACACAGATACCATGCCTGCCGTAGTCAGAACACCGTGCCCGCTCCGTCTGTTGTTTGCCTCCCTGTTTCACAGAGGCCCCGGCGCCAGGCAGGTGGACGATCCCGATGAGGCCGTAGACGCCGTGCGGGCGCTCCAGGCGGGTGCCCACCGCTCCCGTGTGACCGTGACGGACCTGCAGGGGCTGAGCGGCACAAGTACCCTCACCATGGCCGTGAGGAAGGGTGAGTCCTGGCACCGCGGCCGGCGGGCGCCTCCTGCTTTCCCGTCTCACAGGACTCTCAGGCACGGCTGTTCAGGAGCGCTGCTGTTGATCGGTTTGCAGCACATGCCAAGCTGAGGTCGGCCGAGAAAACACCGTTCTTCCTCTGCGCACGCTCGCTGGGTCCAGCCTCCGTCTGCAGAGAAACAGCATTTCCTTTTGTGTGTTGAGTGAGCCTTCTGTGGCCTCACGATCCTTCTGTGACCACTGGCCATGAGATGTGACGGCACTATGCTCTCTCCAAACTGGGAGTCGAAGAGCAGAGATGTTTTTGTGTTCCATATTGTTTCTTAACTTGTGGTCTAGTCTCGTGCCACTCTGCTTGAGGACCTTTGTTCCAGACATTTCTGTGTCCTATGTGTCACTGTGCAAGGCTCATGGCAGCTCGCAAATGCTGGGTGCTGGAAGGAAGGGATGCGTGTGCGAATGAACGCAGGGTCATGACATGTGGAAGCACAGAGCTGTCCGAGGGCGCGCTGGACAGAGAAAGTCAAGGACGACCCCATGCAGGGGTGCTGGGGAGGGCCCGAGCTTCTGAAGGGTTGAGTGTCAGGCCAGGGAGGTGGGGGCCTTCATCTGCGCGCCAGGCGGGAGTGGCTGGAGCAGTTTTATCAGCAAAGGACATAGATGGGGATGTTTTCAGATGTTTTATGGTGGACGTTTTCAACCGTAAGTAAAAGCAGAGAAACAAGGCTCAGTGGACCATTATGTCCCCATCACCCAGCTTCAACAGCTGTGAGCAGTTTGCCAATCTTGTTTCATCTAGCCATTCATATTTTCTTTTAGTTTGGTTGGAGTCTTTTAAAGCAAACCCTCGCACCATGTCATTTTACCTGAGAGGGTTGGGATTTTACAAAAGGTTTGATGGGAAGGGAGGTCAGCAGCAGGGAGGGCAGAGGGGAAGGGATTGACCAGAAAGACATCTTAGAGCTGAAGTCCCAGGACTTGATGCCTCAGTGGTTCTGGGGGGAAGAAAGATGGTGGGTGTCTCGGTGACTCAGGGCCAGTGACTTCAGTGCACGGGTGGGCGGGGGCGCCATGCTCTGGCCTCCGTCCAGACAAGAGCGGCTGCGGGTTTGCAGGGGCTTGAGTTTGGCCATAGCAGATTTGCGGTGATGGTCTGTCCGGAGAGTGCCCGGGGAGCCTCCTGACAGTGTTCAAGATGGCAGGGACATAAGCGTGGAAGGGAGTGGCTGCTTTCGTCCAGCCTGGAAGCGAGAGAAGCCCTCGTAATCATTTCTCACAGAAGGAGTTTCGGGCTTATGCAGTCTGCTGTAGTCTGTTTCTGTGGTTTCCAGCCTCCCCGTGGTCCACAGCAGAACTAAGCCTCCTTAACACCAGGTTCTCCCCACAAGTCGTTCCAGAAGGGGCGTGTGGTGAACAGTGTGGAAACGCTACTAATGGTACCAGGTACCTCTACTCTAACCTCTGGGCTGTTTTCTCTGGAGGAAAGTGACCAGTGATTGGCGGGGTGCTCCTTGCTCCCTTGGATCAGTGTCTGGATATCCTCACCCCATGACTTTTGCTTGACTTGCAAGGGGTCACGTAGGGTCCCAGAGGGCACCTGAACAGGCAGGATTTCCCTCACAGCAGTTTCCCTTGTCCTCACAGTGGAGCTGTGCCTTATTCTGGTCTCCCCCGCACCCCATTCTCTCTGGGGCCCCCCTCTCCTGAGGTGATTGTATCAGAAATGGCTCTTACCTTGTTCGTGCTTGTTTAACACCCTGTAGGGGGAGTGAAGCCCTGATTATTTTTGACTCAAGTTTTAATGACTTAAGCAAGAGGTGGCACTTGTAGAAATAAGTATTTCTGGGCCAGATAGTATGCACCAGGACATAATGAATCAGAATATATTTTAAACTAAAATATTTTCACTTTCTGGACCCTGATAAGGAAGGTCATTGTCTCTTTTTCAAAAAGAGGAAAACTTTCGTGGTATTAGAAAACTCCCCAGGGTACAGGCTGCGAAATTACAACCACGCATAAACCGAGCTTTAAGGAAGTCTCTACATGACGGGTGGGAAGCAGTGCCTCTCGGACACTGCGGATCTACACATGTGCAAGGGGGAGCCGTTGCGGGTGGTCCATGCCCCACTTCTGCCACCTGCATGTCACATCCGTCTCTTTGTTTTTGTTTTTGCTGTCTTTGACGCAGCAAACAACAGCCCTCCCAGAGCCCATGCTGGTGGCCACCGTGTGCTTGTGCTGCCTAGTAACGGCATTACCTTGGATGGTTCGAGGTCTACGGATGACCAGGGAGTTGTGTCCTACCTGTGGGTCCGGGACGGCCAGAGCCCAGCCGCCGGGGTGAGTGCTTGACCAGAGTCGTCCCACTTCCATCATGTGGAATCAGTCTGTTCGGGCTGCTATGAGGAAAGACCACGGACTGGGCGGCTTCCACGACAGACAGACATGTCTCCCAGTCCTGGAGGCCGTGAAGTCCAAGGTTAAGGCTCAGGACGATTTGGCTGCTGGTCAGAGTTCTCACAGGTGACTTCCTTCTCGCTGTGCACCCACATGGCAGAGAGGGAGGGCCCTCTGGGGTGTCTCCTTCAAGGACTTTAATCCCGTGGAATCAGGACCCCACCCTGTGACCTCGTGTACCCCTAACTACCTCCTCACGGGCCCTGTTTCGAGCACAGTCAGCCCCGCCAGTGGCTGGGGCTTCAGCAGATGAGTGTGAAGGCCTGGGCACAGCTCAGTGCTAGACATCATTTCCGTTGGGGCCTCGTCTCCCTTTCCGTGCTCCCCACGAAGGTGCTTATGCTTCTTGGTTTCCTCGGAGGCCTGGAGGCGGCAAGCTGCTCTTAGATTCAAGCAAAGGCGGAAGCCCTCTCTGATGTTTTCCCACCGGACTTGGGTCAGGTAGGAAACCATAGCCCGGGGGACTTGGGTGTGGAGTCTCCACTGGGACTCATTCTGCTCCTCGGCTTCCCCGCTGTTCCTGTTTGGGTCCGAGTGGGTTCTCTCCTTTTCTCCTCATCGTGCCAGCTGGGGCAGTTGGCCAAGGATTGCCATTCCCCTTTCACAAGTACAGGAGGCATGATGCAGAGTTGGAAAATGTCTTGGACAAGGTCAACCAAGTCATGCTTAATCAGACCAGACAGACCCAAGTTTTAGCTCCTGGCAGACATTTCTCCCCATTAGATCCCTCCACTCCTTAGGCTATAAATGTAGGCGCATTTTCATTCGTGCTGTTGCTAAAGACTTCGGAGTTGCAGATGTGCTCTTGGACATGCACCAAAGAAGTGGTTGTGGGGGCCAGGGAGCAGTGCCTGCGAGGCTGTCAGCCAGGCGTCTGACCCTTGATTTCGGCTCAGGTCATGATCTCAGGGTTGTGAGATTGAGCCCCTTGTCGGGCTCCACGCTCAGCAGAGTCTGCTTCTCTGCCTCTCGGTCTGCCCTTCCCCTGCTCTCGCATGCATGCCCTCACCCTCTCTCTCAAATAAATAAATCTTAAAAAAAAAATAAAGGAAATCGTCACAAGGAGGGAACTGAACATGCTTTACGCTTTCCGAAACACCTCTGGAATGAGTGCTCTTCAGCTAGAGGGGGGATTAGCTTTTCAGGATGAAGGTTCTCCGTTCAGAGCACATGTTACCTTTGCTTAGGGTCCCCTTCTCTTAGCAAGTGCAGACCAGGGGCGTCCAGGGTTCTTCTCTAATTCTTTGGAACTGGGAACCCCCGGGAACAGAAATACTCTCCTTGGGCTCTTGGGTCATTTGAGAAGGTAAATGTGATACATTAGGAGGGAACCCAAGTTGAGACTATTGTAAAACTGTGTTAGGGGTGCTTGACCCTCACGTCAACGGTTTTTCCCTCTGTTGGAGGAACTGAACGATCTGGTAATGGCCGGACGGCCCTCAGTAAGCGCAGCTCAGACGTCCCGGCTGAGAATCTGAGCGCCCCGGCGCTTTCTGTGGGAGAGTTGCTGAGGAGCCCCTCTCTTCAGCTGACCCACCAGCCATCTCCCTCTTCAGCCTGCCCCTTACAGTCACGCACACATGAAAGAGATGGGCCTCCGAGGTCTGGGATCAGCAGTGGGCCTGAAGTTGGGAGTGTTGGCTGGCGACGGACGTTATTTTGCAGGATGTCATCGGCGGCTCCGACCACAGCGCGGCCCTGCAGCTTACCAATCTGGTGGAGGGCGTCTACACGTTCCGCTTGCAAGTCGTTGACGGTCAGGGGGCCTCGGACACGGACACAGCCACCGTGGAAGTGCGGCCAGGTGCGCCTGGGGTGACGTGCTGGTCTATAACCTGGGCGGCCCACTTTTGGGCTCTTTGCAGTGGACAGGGGCCCCCCGGGTGGGGTGGCCCCCGGGGCTGGCTTTGGCTCCTGGCCAGAGCCACGGCACGGCTTTCCCTCCTGTTCGCTGTTTACCCCCAGAAGACTCAGCCTCCAAACCACAACAGTGAGCTGGGATCTCATGTCACTTCTGTGTTCCTGTCGGAATGCGAGGTGGCCACGGGAGCTTCAGTGTGGGAGCACAGAGGGGGGCAGCTCCGGCAAGGGACCCCCATATCCCCCATGTCACTGTGGCTAGAGCAGCAGCTGCCGCCGCATAGCCCAAGGAAAAAGTGTGCAGTGCCCAAATCTCAAGGTAGCCCACAGGCTGTTTAGGTGCCCCTGATTATCTTCCGGGAAGAAATTAATAGACACAGACTTGGGTAAAACAAGGAGAAAGCACTCTCAGACAGCAGCCGCTGTACTGTTTGGTAAACTGAGTCCAACCTTAGTCCTAAGAAGTTACCAGGGATCATTTTAAACTCTTTAAACCCTTGTGCAGGCCTCGCTCCTTACATTGTCCAGCATGATTTCCAAGTGGAAACCCCATGTGCTCTCTTTTCCCAGACCCCAGGAAGAGTGCACTGGTGGAGCTGATCCTGCAGGTGGGCGTGGGGCAGCTGACCGAGCAGCAGAAGGACACCCTCGTGAGGCAGCTGGCAGCCCTGCTGAATGTGCTGGACTCAGATGTTAAGGTTCAGAAGATCCAGGCCCACTCAGACTTCAGGTGTGCGCCGTACGCCTGTCTGGCAGGACCCTGTTTCTTTCCTTTGCTTGTTGTTTTGCTCACACTTGTATCTCATCCATACATTCTTTTGCTCAAAGGGCAGCAGGAAGGGCAGTGTCATTCCAGGTCCCTCCTTCAGGTCTCAGTAAATGTTGACTGAGCCTGTACCAGATGAAGGAGTTAGCAAACGTCAGCCAGAACGGGTCCTTTAGCTCTGCTGTCTTTGGAGGTCATGCGAATGCCTGACGCAGAGCGTGTCTCACAGCCGGCTTCATCGCTGCCCCACATTCCAGGACTGAGGCTTCTCTCGGCGTGAGAGGAACATTGCTTACCGTTGCTGTCCTCTGAGAGTCTAGGAGGCTAAACCGCCAGCCTTTATTTCTTACAAGATTTATCTATTTAATTATGCTTTTGTTTTTTTAATGTTTATCCAGTCTATGAGTAGTAGGGGAGGGTGGGAGAAGAGAAAGGATATGGGAAAGAAAACCTACCATTCACAGAAAATCCATTAGTTACTGTCAGCCACTCTGTTTGAATTGTTTTCTGGACAACTGAAGTTTACTTAGAAAAATACCAAGTTAAAGGAAAATTGTATTTTTTCATAGAACTCTATCAAAACAAATCACACATTTCCCTTACTTACAAAATATCAAACATTGAATGGAACAAGTCTGAAAGTCAACAAAACCAGAGGCTATTTCTTTGAAAAATCAATGGAATTGATAAACCTTTAGCTAGACTGACCAAGAAAATAGAGAAGACTCAAATTAGTAAAGTCAGGATTGAAAGGGGGTAATCCTACCAACCACATAGAAATAAAAAGAATTATTCTATGAGCAATTGCATGTCAACAAATTAGTTAACCTGGATGAAATGGATGCAGTCCTAGAAAGAAGCAACTATACCAACTGACTCCAGAAGAAATGAAAAATCTTAACGGACCTGTAGCGAGTGAAGAGATTAAATTAGGAATCAGTAACTTCCTACCAAGCACAGGACCAGATGGCTTCACTGGTGAATTCTACCAAACATTTAAAGATTTACCACCACTTACACAAGTTCTTTGAAAACATAGAAGAGGAGGGAACACTTTCCAACTCATTCTAGGAGGTCAGTTTTTACTCTGATATGAAAACCAGACAGAAGGGCACCTGGGGGGCTCAGTCAGTGAAACGTCTGCCTTCGGCTTGGGTTGTGACCCCAGGGTTCTGGGTCGAGCCCCACGTTGGACTCCATGCTCAGTGGGGAGTCTGCTTCTCCCTCTGCCTCTGCCCCTCTCCCCTGCTCGTTCTCTCAAGTATATAAAAATCTTTAAAATAAAGAACTAAAAATAAAACCAGAGACATTCCCAAGGGAAAAAGAAACACTACTGGCCAATATCCCTTATGAATATAGAAGCAGAAATGCTCAAAAAAATACTTAGAAACTGCGTGCAGCAACATATTGAAAGTAGTAGACACATGGCCAAGTGGAATTTTTCCCAGGCATGCAGGGGAGGTCAATAAATGTAATAAACCCTTTTGTCCTGTAATAAAGGATAAAAGCCATGTGATCATCTTAGTAGGCACAGAAAAAAGCATTTGATAAAATCCAGCAGCCTTTCATGCTACAAACACTTGTAGGCTCCTCAAAAGCTATGTCTCCTCAAAAGCTACATTTATGTCCTGACCACTACTACCTGTGTGAGCCTCTGCAGAAATAAGATCTCTGCAGACAGAGATAGTTGAGATCAGGTCATACTGCTGTAGTAGGGTGGGCCTTTCACCCAGTGTGACTGTGTCCTTATAAGAAGAGACTCAGAAACAGACGCACAGGGAGATGACCACGTGACAACAGAGGCAGAGGTGAGGTGGATGCCTCAGCAAGCACAGAGCGCCCACCATCGAGAGCCACGAGAAGGGTGTGGGACAGGTTCTCCTCTAGCACCTGCAGAGACAGGATGGCCCTGACAACACCTTGATTTTGAGCTTCGAGGCTCCAGAACTGCAAATAAACTTCTGTTGTGATAAGCTCTCCAGTTCATGGCAGTTTTAATGGCAACCTTGAAAACCAATACAGATTTGAATAGAAAGGTCTCCAGAGAAGACTTAGGAATGGCTAATCAGCACATGAAAAGGTGCTCTGGATCCTGAGCTATTGGGAAATGCAAAGCGAAACCCCTTTGAGAAGCACCTCACACCCACTGGGGTGACTCTAATCCAGAAAATGAACCAGAACAAATACTGGTGAGCATGCGGAAAAATCGGAACCCTCTGCATTGCTGGTGGGAATGCAGAGCTGGGCGGCCAGTGTAGAAACCAGTGCTGAGCAGTTACCGTGCAGCCCGGTGACTCCTCTCCTAGGTTCATATCCAAGAGAAACAATCAGTGTGTGTCCACACACAAACTTGCACACCAACATTTACACATTCAGCCGAATCCGTACAGCCAAAAAGGGGAGACAGTGTGAACGTCATCAGTGGCTAAGCGGGTAATTCAGTGAGGGATGTCGGACTAGGGTTTGGCATCAAGGGGAAGGAAGTCATGGTGCACAGAACGACACGGATAAACCGCAAACACCGCATGCTCGCTGGAAGAAGCAGGACGCGGAGCGCCTTGTGTGTGTGTCATTTATAGCAAACACAGCAGAGCGCCTCATGCGTGACGTGTAGCAAACGCACAGTCAGACCAGGAGAAACAGAAAGAGAATGATTTGTTGCCAGAGTCCGGAGAAAGGAAGGCATGAAGGGTCACTCCTTCATGGGCACAGGGTTCTGTCCGGAAGGGATGACGATGTTCTGGAGTCACATGGCGGCCATGGTGGCCCAGTGCGGTGAATATGCAAATGCCGCTGAGTGGTACCATTTAGAAGGGCGAGTGCCAGTGCAAGTAAATTCTATCTCAGTCCAAGATAAAAGTTGACATTGCCGTGTGGACGGCTGAGTCTCTTTCCACACACCAGCATATTGCCCCATTAATCTAGAGGTGTGACTGTCACCCAGTGACTAGACAGCTCTGGGAATGAGGAGTCTGTGTTCGTGAATAAACACGGATCAGTTCCTTGGCCTACAAGAGATGCCCTGTGTCCTTGCCAACCCACCCAGCTGGGGCAGTCAAGACCCTCACTGGTCAGAGGGCCAGGGCAGACCTGTCCTCTCGGCCGCCACCTGACCGCGTGGCTGTCCTCTCCCCTTGTCTTCTGCAGCACCATCATTGTGTTTTACATCCAGAGTGGGCCGCCTTTCAAGGTTCTCAAAGCTGCTGACGTCCGAAATTTGCACAGATGGCTCTCAAAAGAGAAGGCTGATTTCTTGCTTTTTGAAGTCTTGAGGATCGACACAGCAGGTATGTCTCCTATGGGAATGTGCCTTCTTTTAGGGGCCAAGTAATATAAATATTGGCTATCTATTCAGAACTGGGTGGCGCTGAGCAAAACATCCCATCAAATTCACTGCATCGAGAATCTTACAGAAACCTAAATGCCCATTGAGGTTGAAGTGGCAGATTTCTCAGGGGAGGGGATCTAAGATGTGTTTGCAGTCTGACAGGACAGAGGTGAGGTCACATAGTCTTTTTGGACTGACTGGGCATGAAGTCCAATATTGATTTAATTAGAAATTAAATATCAAACTTCATTCCTCCAAGAATATGCCTCTGGGAATATTATAAAAGAATCAGACTCAGGCTTGCCAGGCATGGCTAAGTTTCACTGGTGTGGAAAGAGGAGTGAGGTGTGACCATTTTCACGTTAGCGTCCAGAAACATGTTGTATGTTTAGTTCTATGGTGGGCTTCCTCCAACACATTTGCCAACTGCTCTTTGTCTCTGAGGGAAGCAAGACCAACAGTGGTCATGGGTGGGTTTTTAAAACTATACTCCAGATAATGATCATTGTCAGAAATTTCATATTTAAGCAGTCAGGACAGTGGTAAAGACAGTGTTATGGGCCGGAAAAGCTGTGTTCATACAGTTTTTCCGCTGGACCTCACACTGGTGTGACAGTGGTGTTTCATAGACCGCTGGAAATGCAGGGTGACTTCTAAGTGCCTTCCAGTGTATCTCCGTCTAAGCCCCTTGCTTGCTCACCATGGGTGTAGTCAGAAATGTGGTCTTTGTCCAAGTTCTCAGTCACGACCTTATAAGGAATGTGAATCCCTCATGATGTTGAAGCAGCCGTTCCAGCAGGCGCCTAGGACTGTGAGCATCACGAGAGACACGCGATGCTGGGCAGTACGGTATAGCTTGTGTCGGATGTCTGTCCGGAATCGACGTGCGTAAGGCTAACATACACTAACGTAATTTTTAAAATAATCCCTTTTTTCTAACTACAAAAGTAATGCCTTATTTATTATAGGAAATTTGGAATCCAGAGAGGCAAAAAACTTAAACAATTCTCTAGGTTCTTGAGCCTAGAATCCCCACCCTCCAAACCTAACTTTCATTAGTATCTGATGCATTTCCTTCCAGTTCGTTCATCTCTGGAAACGTGATACAATCGGGATAAAATGGATAAATATTTTTAATCTGTTTTTTAACCTCAAATCAAATCTTGATCATTTTTTTCAAATCTTTGACGATTTCTCCCTCAGTAGGGTACTTACGGCTGCAGAGCCCTCCATCCTGGGTGTGCTCAGGCAGTCCTCTACTCAGGGACTTGAGGCGGGCCATAAATAATGCTCTAAGTATAGACAAATCTTTGTGTATATCCCCAATTATTTTCTTAGAATGTATAAATTCTTAGCATGTATCTTTCTTAGGCCAGAGGCCATCTTTCTTGGTCACACCAGTATGAGGTCCAGGGAAAAAAATGTATTGGCTACATTTTTAAGGCTTTTGTCACCTGGTGTGGATTGTTGTTTTTCTGCCATTTGCTTCCTGATGGGAGAGACCCCCTGGGCCCCCTCTAGGCCATAGAGGCTCTTGACTCGGCAAGATGTGTCTGTGGGGGCCGAGCTAATGCAGAAGCACAGTGGGCGGAAGTCAGGCCCCGCTTCCACCCGCCGCTGCGCTGGCCTCAGCCGCGCCCACCTCTTGCAGGCTGCCTTCTGCGGTGCTCAGGCCACGGCCACTGTGACCCCATCATGAAGCGCTGCGTGTGTTCCCAGCTGTGGATGGAGAACCTGACTCAGCGTTACCTCCAGGATGGGGAGAGCAACTGCGGTGAGTCCGGGGCGGGGGCGGCTATGGCCGAGGCGTGTGGGGACACAGCCTTTTGCAATACCAGAAATATCTGCCCCACTCGGCCACTGTAAACCTTCCGCTCTCCTCACCTGAAGCCAAGGAGGAGTGAGGTAAGATCCTCCCCACACCTACCATGCCTGTGGACCTAGGCTCTTCCATAAAACTTCCTGATAAGGAAACCCCCCTGGGCAGAGCACAATTGGCTAACTGTACCCAGCCTTGCTGAGAGCGTTGCTTTGTGCCTCTGGGGCCGTTGTCCGGGTGCCCCTGCCTTGGCTTGGGCTCACTTGGCCTTCTGGTGAAGTGTTTCCTGGTGTGGGCCTGTTGGACGTGGATGAACAGCAGAATCAGACCCACTCCTCCAGGTTGTCTGCCCGGGCTACACCAACAATTGGAGCCTCTGTCTCCGCTGGCCCTGCCGGTGCCCTGATGTGTCCTCTAGGGAGGAATCCATTGTAATGCCAGTCTATTTCCAAGAGTAATTTTGTTGCCGTGGGGATCCAGGTTGGACGTATATGGCTGAGAAATTTGAAAATAGCCAGCCCTTGGATGGTTTTTCCAAGGAGCAGGTATTTAATGGAGTTAATCCTTTGTCTTTGGGCCCTTGGTTTCTCTGTCCGGAATTGCTGTTGCAAAGCTTTTTACACTGGATTTGTACAAGAATGTGGGAGGAATACAGATCAGGTAGTTTCTGAATTACTGTCTGGCTCTAAAAAGTGTCTTCGTGTCCTAGGCAACCAGACAGATATTTTATTTGCCTGTTTAAAAACTGAGTCAGAGCTATGTTGGTGGGGAGAGCTGTGCTTTTTGTGATTATGGAATTAGTATTTTGGTGTGTCATACATGGGTGTTCACAGCATACATTTTAATTAATTTGGTTTTGACAATTCTGTCCTTAAGTCAGCATGAAATATACCCCAGGAGGTCCCTGACCCAGTTGGACAAAAGTAGGGTACTTTTAAGTTGTTCCTGATTTGTTTATATTGTACCTTGTTTATGCTCTGCAGCGGACCAGTGAGGCCACAGATGGCCTTTGGTCTTAAGAACTCGCTAATGTACATCGTGAAGCACAGAAATAAAGTTGTTTTGTGAACAGCGTGTAACCGTGTCTGCTCTGGCTTTCTTGTTTTCCAGAGTGGAGTGTGTTCTACGTGGCAGCGTTGGCTCTCACTGTCCTCGGGCTGACCGGGGGCGTACCCTGGCTTTGCCTCTACTGCAGGAGGTACGTGGCCGCTCCTTTTTTCATGGCCCTGGGATAAAGACACACCAGGAAATGGGACTCGACAGCTGTAGTAGCCTTTGCTTGGGTTTGTTAAGCTACTGAACCATTTGACAATCACTTTTACATGAAGACAAACTAGGCTTTCAGAGTCCTTTATAAGGGGGCCTGGCTGACTCAGTTGGTGGAGCATGGGACTCTGGATCTCAGGGTCATGAGTCCAAGGCCCACGTGGGGTGTGGGGCGGATAAATGCAATAATCCCAGCGGCCGCTTTTCCTTATGCAGCTTTCCTCTTCCCTGCAAGGCTCAGGGATTCTGTATCAGGTCTAGTGTTTTCTTTGTCTCACCTTTGTTCACTGAGACACTCCTGGAGTAGCCCATCAGCCCTCAGGAGAGGGAGGAGTTCTAGAAGCATACAATGCAAATTTAGATTTTGCTTCTTGTGTGTGATGCAACAGTGGACTCTCAGTCCTATTGAATAAATGCAAAACTTTAATCCAGGCAGTAGGATCATGGAAGAGGAATTTTGCTTTAGGTGTTTCCTTCTTCCTTTTTGGGGGGTGCTGACCTCCGAGAAGCCTCTGAGCTGCCTCCTGGTCTGAATCTTCCAGAACCCTGTGCCCAGTCCTCTGTGAGGAGATTTGTAGAGACAGTGATTTCTCAAGTCCCGGGAATACATCCTACACAAAACACCACCATCCAACACAAAACACTAAATGCTCTCCAAAGAAGATAATGATTAAAAAAAAAAAAAAAAAAGATGTGATCGTAATTAATAGTTATATTTTGAAACTGCTTATATTATCTTCTTGGTTTTATTTGTGATTACTTTCCCTATGGTGATCCCAATAGTGAATCGCAGAAGGCTGGGGAAGGGGAGCACAGGCACTCAGAGGCCTAAATCCCAGGAAGCTTTCTAGAGCCATTTGGGACCATGGGCACCCTGTTGTGCTTCACTTCCAAAGTTCTGCAAAAAATAAAAATAAATGAAAAATTTAAAAAATACACATTGTGCAGTTTTGTGGCCATATGTATTAAGCAGATGACCGTGATGATGAAGAAAGTATTTGACTGTGACCATTTTAAGTATTAGTAAGTAATATTAAGTATCTGCCATTCTCGGTCAGCTGTGCGCTCTCTACACTATTCAGTCCTCCCAGCAACCATACCAAAGGGGACTGTTTTTACTCCCATTTTACCGGTGGGAACCTGCAGTCACAGCTGGTGAGCACTCAGTCAAGGCTTAGGGGCCCATGTTCTTAGTCACCCGCCTGTGGAAAACTGTCCTCAGCGTAACCTCCCCACGGCTTTGAGGTGTGTTTTCACATAATCCCCTGAAGCTCGGGATGACACACGAAGGACCAGCCCAGTTGTTCTCATGCGTTGTGGAAAATGAAATCCTGGGTTGTTGCCACTTAATTTTAGGAATCTGCTATATTTCTGGTCGGTTGATTTGTTACCCCCTAGTTGCTAGTTTCCATCATCTTTGCATCTTTGGACCTTCTAGGCCAGTATAGGTTCAGGGGGCCAGTGTGGGCATCCAGGTTTCTCTGAGTGAAGAATCACTCACGGGAAAGCTCGCTGTGCCAGCACGAAGGTGCTGAGAGGACGGCCCTCGGGGGTCTGGACTCATCAGCCCCGGGCTTAGCCGGGAGCCCACAGGTGGGTGGGCACCAGGGGTGTGGCCGTGCCGCTCCTGTGTGTGTTCAGGACCCGCGTGGTACCTCAGGTGCCCGGAACGCAGACCTGGCCGTGTGCGCACAGCGTTCCCACCGGTGCCGAGCCCTGCGTTCTGAAGGCCGAGTGTTTCCGCTACTGTTTTAACTCCTGGCTCCCGGTTCCCTAAGAATCTGAGTCGAGCTTTTTGTTGTTCCTTTCAGACGAAAAAGGACTAAAATAAGAAAGAAAACCAAGTATACCATCCTGGACAGCATGGACGAGCAGGAGAGAATGGAGCTGAGGCCCAAGCACGGTAAGATGGCCTGTGGGATGCTTCCCGGGGCCTTGAGCGGACTGGGTGCCGGCACCCCTGAGTGCTGCCTTGGTGGGAGGTGGAACGACGGGCGGGAGCCGGCAAGTTAATGGGGAAAGAACAGTGAGTCTGAGTTTCCAGGAAGAAGCACCTACATCTGGCCCACGGAGAGGCGACGGCGGCATAGTTGTATCCAGATTCTGTGAGATTTTGGTGACGCACTTAGAGGCCTTACCGGGTGAGGGACGGAGAGGCCTCGCGTCCGCTGAGCCCCCATCGAATGCCCGCAGGCAAAGACTGCTTTTCCAGCAGGTTTTTCTCTCGTGGTTGGGGTGTGGGGCGTGTGACAGCGTTCCACACCAGCTCGCCTCTGAACACTGTGCCCTGTGGGTCTGCTCCCCGAGAGATGCTCCCAGATGACCAGCAGGCTCCAGCTTGGAGCCTTGCCCTTAGCGGACTAGCCAGACGTGGGTGAACCCCAGCTTCCACACAACACTGTCGCCACAAAGCGCAGACCCCGATGCTCTGAGCCACCTCCCGGCCACCCCGCGAGCTTGCTGGCTCTCCTTCCTGGCCGTCAGAGGCTGCTTAGTGCTCGTATGGGCCCTTCATAACCTGCATTTGTAACTGCATCCTCACAGAGGGACATAATCACTTTCAAAGTCGTGAGATGCAAAACGTCCGTAGTAAATGCTGAGTGCCTGCCCTCTGCGCGGACACCGAGCGAGGCCCGGGGGAGCACAGAGCCCCGGCTGGAGAGGGTGATCCCGCAGCAGCCCGGCCGGGACTGGCCGAGCACCGAGGTCCGCGTGGCTGACGTCCGGGGAGTGTGGCCAGGGGCTTTGGCAGGGACACGGACACGAGGACACACCTAATCAGTGCATGTGTGCGCTCGCCTCTCATCACATCGTGGGACACCAGCTTTATACAGCGGCTTTAGACCTAAGAGCTCAGAGGGCTTAATTTTTTTTTTTTTAAGATGATTTATTTATTTATTTGACTGAGAGAGAGACCAAGAGAGGGAATACAAGCAGCAGGAGTGGGAGAGGGAGAAGCCGGCTTCCTGCTGAGCAGGGAGTCCAATGCAGGGCTCTATCCTAGGACTGCGGGACCATGACCCAAGCCAAAGGCAGATGTTTAACCAGCAGGCCACCCAGGCGCCCCTTCTTGCACCAGTTTTGAAAGGAAGAGTGGTTTGTGTGTACAGGTCCTTAAGGGTTTCATTCATCACAGCCTTTAGGTCAAAACAAAGTACTGGGGTGCCCAGGTGGCTCAGTCGGTTGGTTAAGCATCCGACAACAACTTGTTTTGGCTCAGGTCGTGATATCACAGTCGTGGGATGGAGCCCCACATCAGGCTCTGGGCTCAGCTTGGAGTCTGGTTCAGATTTTCTCTCTCCCTCTCCCTCCTGATCGTGCACACTCTCTCTCTCTCATAAATAAATAAAATCTAAAAAACAAAACAAAAAACACAACAAAGGAAGTACTGACAGCATGCATTAGACCATCTGTGAAGGGGAGGAATCTTCTTCCTTATGAAAACACTTTCATGATATGGAAACGCTCAGCCACGGGGATATTTAGGCATTGGTTCAGCTAAAATGCACATGGATGGCCTCATTAACCTCTGGAGACCCCTATTACTAAATTACTACTTGCTCTAATATTAGCTAGTAATCCTTCTTTAGCTATAGTGTGAGTACAACCTGAAAACCACACTTGTGTCAACCTCAAGCCCCGAGGCCATCACTGTGATCAGGTTCCACTGTCCTTCACGCATAGCAGGTGGTGAATAAATGTTTTAATATAAAAATAAGTACAAATATAGCCTTTAATTTATAACCATAGATGCAAAGATACCTCATCTGCCATCAGTGCTGAGTTGCCAAAAACAGAGTATATATTAGAATTAATTTTATCTGTGTTTTGTTATTTTTGTTTGCATTTTTGGATAGAATGCTTTAGTTAATCAGTACCACTGGAAATTCACATTTTTCTTACATGAACTGTGTTTACATAAAACAGTGCAAAACTCCCTCTGTTTAGCAGTAAAATGGCTCTTTTGCAAATCTGCGGGGACTGATTTCTGACACAAGAGCAAAACAGCTTTACTGCCATTTGCAGAAAAGTGATCTCAGACCCACAAAATTAATGAAGTAGAGTCAACTTCCAAAACTTCCACACAGGAAAGCTTTAAGGAAAATAGCTATCTCTAGAATTCTCCACTATAAAATAAAGGTTGAGTATCTACCTCAAGTTTAACTATGGTTTCAAAAATTTTAGGAAAACCCTGAGTCAAAGAAATTCAAGAAGGAAGTTGATCATTTTTATTTGAATATTTTTTTCTACCATTGCTAAGTTCCCCAACATCGTTAAGGGTCCAAATGACAGAAATTACCCTCGATATCTTCTGGGCTTTCTTTTCTTTGGCCAGTTGCCCCATTTGTTGTGTAAACTTGCAACTGCTAAGCTTCCAACACATTCAGCATTTAAATCTTCAGGGCTTATCATTATAAACACAGATATTCCTACTTGAACAGAAATAAATGAACTATTTTAGTTGGGAAACTAACCATCCCGGGACCTCAGAATCATGACCCAATCCAAAGGCAGATGATTAACAACTGAGCCACCCAGGTGCCTCTCAGCACACTTTCAGGTTGCATTATGTCACCCCCTTCCTCCTAGAGTAACCTTGTCCTTCTCATGTCCCAACCCCCATTCTTCTTCCTGCCGGGCTCTAAACCTATTGTTGGTGCCTTGTTCCCACTCCACCCACCGTCTCGCCTAGTCTCTTGTCCCCTGTCCCCAACACTCTGATGACCCCTTCAGACCCTCAGGATCTGAGAGCATTAACTGTAACTGTTTCAGACGTACTACATCCTGTTCCAAGCACATTACCCATTTAATCCCAGGGCGGCCAGCAGCTCTGAGACATGTACTGTGATGATCCCCATTTCACAGAAGAGGAAACTGAGACATAGGAAAGCTTAGCCACTGGCCGGGAGTGACCGAGCCAGCGAGGGCCCGTGGCAGGTAGGGCCGGGCCACCTGCTTCTCCCAGTATTTCTGGTGCCACTCGGCACACTTCACGCCCTCCTGGGTTCTGTCTAAATCCCGGCTTGAAGCAATGCTGGCCGATCGGTGTGCGCTTATCCATTCTTGATCCCTGTGAGGTTGATTTTTCAACATTTACGCCTATTTTGAACTGTCTTCTCATGAGTCTTTGTCTTAAACCCTTTGTCTTAAACACTTAGCTAGATACTATAATAGATATTCTCTGAGAGCAGAGGTCACGTCTTTTACCACTTCTGTCTCAGTTTGACCACAGGCAATCACATATTCTACCCAAAATATTTTGATGGAACCGAATCATAAAATCCTAACAGCTCTCACTGAGCGCCTCCTGAGTGCTAACTGCTGGGCCTCAGCTTCACTCGCACTGTTTCACGGAGTCCGCACCCCGAACCCGTGGAGTACGTGCCTGCCGTCTCTCAGTGTTGATGGTGCTGGAGACTGAAAGCCCAGAGAGGTTAGGCATCTTGTCCAGCACCACACAGCTAGCTGGTAAGTGTCAAAGCTTGGGCTCAAGCTCAGGGCTGACTCAAAGCCCTTGTTGTTGCTCACCAGGGCCTCTAACCCCTGCAGTGTTGTGAGTGTTGCTTTGAAGGTGCAGAGAGCACAGCTGGGTGCATGGGACCTACGACCAGAAGAGCAGCTGGGAGTGAAAGGGCCATTTCCCCCAAGATGCATCTGTCTGCTTCTCCCCAGGTATTAAACACCGAAGCACGGAGCACAACTCCAGCCTAATGGTGTCCGAGTCGGAGTTTGACAGTGATCAGGACACCATCTTCAGCAGAGAGAGGATGGAAAGAGGGAATCCAAAGGTTTCCGTGAATGGGTCCCTCAGAAATGGCGCTCCCTTCAGCTATTGCTCAAAGGACAGATAAGGAAGCAGCTGTAAACTCAAAGGTTACCCCCAGGAATCCCTGAATCCAGGACCGGTGAATGGGAGTTCACACACAGAGCTAACTCCTGTGAGAATCATGCATTACGGTCCTTTCACAGCGGGCTGGATGTGTGTCCCTGCGTTTAAAAGATCTGTTTTCTTGGAGCGTTTGAGATATGAAACAAAACATTAACGTTGCTCTTTTAGCAGAGATGCTTGCTGATAGGGATACAGTTTGGGTGAGATACGAGGTATGTACTTAAAAGAGTTTGTGCTTTGTAGCTGGCACAGTGTTTATAGTACCTTTGTGAAAGTAAGGATGGACACCTGCGTCTATCTGCAGACCTCTAGATAAATTAAACACATTTAGAGAGTCTCATTTCTCTTGGGAGCTGTGATTGCCTTCAAGGAGGATTTTCCAGACATGGTTTCTCTGGTCGGGCCCCCACAGTCCCAAGGCTGCTGTGTCTGTTACAATAGTTTATTGGAGGTGTGGGTTGTCTTCTGTGTAGCAAGTTTTCTGTGCTGACCGAGAAACCCGAACAGAGCAGAAACCCCCGGGACCTTTATTCCTGGCTATGGCCAACCACTGTTTCTGTGTCCTCTGTGGACAGCAGCTCCTGGGAATCCGAGAGCTGAGTGAGAATCACAGGACAAGGACCAGAGGCACAGAAAGGGACGTGGGGGCTTAGTGACCTGTAGGTTTAAAGTTGAAGATTGCATGGAAACATTCTTTGCCTTTACTTTCTTCTAGACAAAAAAACTACCCTGAAGCCTCTCCTAGCCCCAGTGTACATTAGACATGATAAAAGTGATTATTAACTGATGGAGCATTTATTGAGTATGCCCATAGGCCGTGCATTTGGATTGCCTTAGATAGGAATAATGACTCAGCAACTTTGTACATAGTCTCAAAATCAGAAATACAGTCTGTCTTAATTAGGTTGGTATGTTCATGATCATTGGCCTACAGGTTCTTTCCGTGGTAACAAATTGACATAGACATTCACTTCATATGTTTAAAAAACATACTAAACTTTTTTTTTTTTTAACCAAATCTTATTTGAATGTTTGGGGGGAAAAAACTATCCCCAATCACAGAACGCCACAGAGCAGTGACCTGGGGTGAACCGTAGCCTACGGAGGTGGCTGGCTCATGGTGGTTCTCTACCCAGCCTTAAGGTGGGTTCTCTACCCAGCCAAGATGGGTGGCCCGGGAGGGGCCCATTGGCATTCTTTGGAGAGATTAGAATAGAGGTGGGGCCCATCACAGATCTGAACCCGTGTTGTGGCCTCAGGCGGGAACACACCTGAAGAGTATCCTAGTGTACAAGTTTCTGTGAAACTGGGATGGCTTTACCACGATTAAGTGGAAAAGCAAGAGGATTAAACAACCCATGTTAAACCATCAGGGTGGGAACAAATGAGAAGATAGTTCCTGTGGGTCCCTGAGCAAAATGAAGCTTGCAAGTGCTTTTGTTCTCTCTGGTTGTATTTATCCTCGTGAGACCATCTTGCTTGCAGTTTTGTACTTTCTGGGGAACGTACTGTAAGTGTAAGACTGTTTTATTTAAAACATAATTTCTTTGCTTAGGTTTCCTCTTTCCGCATTGTTAGTCAGTTCAGTCTGCTATCTGGAAAGTGTGATGTTTTTTACACCAGAATTTATCTTCATAAACTCAGTATCTGGGGTGCCTTGTGAGCAGAGTGGGGGGTTTTGTGTGCCACCAGGACTTTCTGGCCTCGAGGACTGCGGAAGAGCAGGTGGATGGAGTGCAGTGATGAGACGGGAGCGAGCGTGTGCTCAGTGTTTATGTGCGTAATACACATACTAGAGATGCCCATCGGGTCCTTCCAGTCAACCTTGGAAAGTAGATGCGATTATTCTCATGTTGCAGGGAACGACCTGGAGTCCCAGAGAGGTTAAGTACCTTGTGCAAGGTGACAGCCAGAGTGCTAGGTCTGGGAACTGAATGCAGGTTTTTTAAGCTGTCAAGCCCCTGCTTTTCACCCTCCTCCCTGACTACACAAGGACCTCCCACCCTCAGCTGGTGGACAGCAAATTCTGGCAGGCCTTTTGGACCATTTGTTCCTGGGAGGGCTGCCCACGAGACCCTAACAGTCGGTGCAAGAGGATGTGACCCGGGGGCTAAGAGGCCAGCTATGTTTGTGATGGAAGATCCCGCAAGGCACGCAGCACTGGAGGCTCGCCAGCCGGAGGACGGGGGTCCCGGATGGTCCAGGCCGCCCTGTGCTGTACGTTATTTCCCGGGTCAGACCAGGTCTTAATGGCAGGAAAGCACGTAGGAGACTAAATCAAGTGTATTTCTGTAACGCCACCTCGGAGCTGGGGGGGTACTTCATGCCTCCTGTGCGGGGCTCCCCTTGGTGGGAGTCGGCCAGCTGGCCTGCGACCTGTCCTGTGTGGCCCTTGCACCAGTGGCGGTTTTCATGTTTCCAAATGGTTGGAGAAGTCATAAGGCTGTTGTGAGACTTCGGTGTGCGCCAAGAAAGCCATGGCGGAAGGCGCGCCCCTCGCTCCTGCTTCTGTGGACGTCAGAGGAGCGGGTCCTGGCCCTTCGCAGAACCATGTGTCCAGGCCCACAGCTGGCCACTTCCTACCTCCCTCAACGTGCTCAGCTCACAGTCTGCTTGAGAGTCTCTCTCTGTCCCTCCCCCTTGCATGTCCGCTCCCTCTTTCTCTCTCCATAATAAATACATCTTTGCCAACAAAACAACGCTAGTCATTCCAGCAGGGGCACCAGCGGGGGCTGGCAGTGTTCTGTTTCTTGCTCTGAGTGCTGGTCACGAGGTGTCCTCAGCTTGTGAAGGTTCCATAAGTTGATCACTTATTCACTTATGTACTCTTTCTGGCATGCATGTTACAGTGAGTGAAATTTAAAAAATTTTAAATTTAAATTCAATTTAGTTAATTTATACTGTATTATTAGTTGCAGGGGTAGAATGTAATGATTCATCAGTTGTACATAACACCCAGTGCTCATTACATCCAGTGCCCTCCTTAATGTCCGTCACCCAATAGTAAGAAACCTTGCTGAGTGATTTCATTTCCAAAGCCAACTACATATAAAGGGAGAGCACAGGGGATTTCCTTGGTGGTGTTGGTGGGACAGTTCAGTATCTTGATTGTGGCACTGGTGACATAAACCTTCCTACTGATGGGGTTAAGTTGGGTAACACACACATTCACAGAAAGGAGTGTACAGGGCACTGCGGATGCTGGCCTGTATCAGCAGGATGATACTGATGTCAGTTGCCTGGTAGGAGTTATGTATGGTGGTGAGCACTGGGGGAAGAGGGGTGGAGGGCATAGAGGAATCCACTGATTCCGCAACCTCCCATGAGGTTGTAATTATTTCAAGATCAAAAGTTGGAAGATGCTGAGGGGAAACAGCCAGCTTTGTGATCAACAGTGCTGTACTAAAAGTTCTTCCATTAAAGTCAGCAACAACGACAACCAGGATTTCTCCAACGGAGCAGTCTCTCTTTTTGAGGTGAGTTTAGGGAATGGCCAAATTTCTTGTATTTCAAGCCTACTTAGTACTGTCACCTCTGTCCTGAAGGTGACGAGCCCAGAGTTGCAGGCCCGAGGTCTTAGCACAACAGGAAGAAACCACACAGTCTTGCCTAATCTGACACATCACCTGCAAAAACCATGTCCCCTGCATCACCAGGACAGGGGATTTGTCTGTGGCCTGCACTGTGGCAAGTCCTTCCTACTTAGCTG
Organism: Enhydra lutris kenyoni; assembly: GCF_002288905.1. Lineage (NCBI taxonomy): Eukaryota > Metazoa > Chordata > Mammalia > Carnivora > Mustelidae > Enhydra > Enhydra lutris. The sequence continues at coordinate 4,158,416 of NW_019154177.1, forward strand.
AAAAAAGGGATGGATGATAAGTAAATCTTCAGACTGCCAATTTCCAAACACATTTCCATTCATTTATACATACCACATGAAAACAGAATATGCTGGTAGCCTTTCAGTGCCCTTAGATGAAGCAGGACCTGCTGTTTTTCTGGAGGTTTCCCAGACTTCATCAATGAAAACCATGCTAATTTGCTTTTTAATTTGTTGCAGGCTAAACTAAGAATGAAGCTGTAGCATTTACACTTACTGATAGAGAATGGAAGAAATAGGAAGACGAAAGTAACACTTGCTTTAAAGCAGAGGCCTATTCCTAGTATGTAAAGAACCCTCAAGTTGAGAGGTAAGTGGATAACCTCCTGGTAATCAAGTAATTTTAAAAATCAACAGCAGGCAGCAGGAAGCCTGCTTCCCTTCCCCTCTCTCTCTGCCTGCCTCTCTGCCTACTTGTGATCTCTGTCAAATAAATAAAGTCTTAAAAAAAAAAACCAGGTTCAGCAGAACAGTAGGCATCATCTATATAGAGCAGGCCTTCCTGGGTTCTGGGTTCTTTGATTCCCACATTCAGTGCCCTTCATGCATTTTCTGACCCTATCCCATTGTAGAGAAGAGCAGTGTGAAATGCAGATTCTGGCATCTTGAGAGTCTGACCGGCCTCCTTCCTGAATGTGGAAGGAGCTATTGTACTTCCACTCGGACATTCCTTTCAAGGTTTCTCACCCATATAAATTTGTGGGAGTTTTTGGCTTCTCCTTTCAACTGGTTATAATGCCCTTACCAGCTTCCTCAATAATGAGTTAAATAAAATACTTACCATAGGTTCATTTTTTAAAAAACCAAAGCAGGTGAAAAGAAATGCATGAACTCAGTGGAATGGCAGAGGGAAACACGTATCCAGTGGCACAGTTCTTTCTTCCAGTGAAAAGCTTAATAATAAAAAATAATGAGCACGGAGTGAAAATATAGGATACATTGTTAAAATAACTAACAGTGATTATATCCAAATAGTAGGATTTCAGGGAATTTCTTCCTCATACTTCTCTTTATCAGAAAAACTCAAACTTGAGGAAAAGTACATAATGGGTAACAGTGGAGTGAGTAGAAATTTGAGAAAGCTGGAGTGCGCTCCTTTCTCACACTTACAAACCATGTAAATTTTCAGTCTGATTCAGCAAACATTTAATGAGCACAAACCATGGGACAGATCTTTGTGAAGATGCTAGGGTACAGAATTTCACATGCAGGCTCCTGGCCCACGGCATTCACTATTTACACCTGCAGGAGAGGAAGAATAATTTTCCTTCTACCCTTCTGAGTTCTTGGCTAAATAAAAGCTAGAGGAAAAAAACAGGAGCTTATTACCATGTATGCCTCAGGTGTCCTGGAGATGCCCGGGAAAGAATGAGGAACTCAGGCAGCTTGAAACTCTGGCTTACGTAGCATCCTCAACAAAGAGCAGTACATTTACAGAGAAATGACAGGACAGAGGAAAGCATTTGTCGGCTTTCAAGGGCTGAGACAAAAGCCAGTTGGTAAAATCTGTCCTGTAGATTCCTTTGGTGCCTCTCCAGGCCCACAGGGTCTGGAGTTGTCTCCGGGGATCAACATTTATCCTTCCTACTGCAGGGGTGGGGGCACCTGTGTAAATTAGGTCCTGCTTTTAAGAAAGTAGGAGGAGGGCAGAGAGCTTTTCTAGTATCTGTTTCTTTTAGACATCTTCAGCTCATGGTAATTGCTATACCAAAGCAGCATACTTTGGGATAGCATATTCTGCTGTTCTTCATGCATATCTGAACTGGGCTAATAGTACCCAGTATAAACAGAAATGATGAACTGGGAAGGAGGAAACCACAACCAGAAACCTTAACACAGAAACAGGAAATTCTGTTAATGCAACATTTATTAATTATACACACACACGCACAACTCTGCTGATGAGACTGATACACGTACACAATTATCAAAAACTGGAAAACAGTTCTAGGCACATTTAAAAAGCAGAATGTTCCCATACTTCCCACTACACTTGTTCCCAAGTTTTATCCTACAAAATAAAGCACACACAGAAAATCACAGCATCAATATTATTCAAGTAAAATGCTAACATAGCTGCACATGAATGATTAAAACCCTGGGCTGCAGCCTTTGGAGAAGGCAGGCCTGTGGCACAATCTAAAACTAACAGTTTAACAGTAAAAGCAGATTTATTTGCATTGTGCTTCCGATGCTTATTTTCACAGTCTCTCCCTAAAAATAAAGGAGAAAAGAAAACAATGCCTGACATAAAATCGTGTTTGAAAGCCACTCAAAGGGGTAAGTGCAGATAAGCGATTTCAATGCGAATCCCTGCCTAGCTGGGGAAAGTGAATGGAATAGTTTTCTCGAGGCCAACAGACTCCTATTATCCAGGTAATTTCATCTGATCACAGGATCATTGCTGGCAAGTTCTTGGTGAGAACTCGCTGGAGCAATGCCCAGAAAAGTACCTTTTACACAGGCGTTCAATGAACTAGTGCCTGATAAACGCAGGAAGATCAGATCTCCCTCAGCATCAGTAGCTCTACTACACCTCGGGTTGGCAAACTTTTCCCGTGAGCGGCGAGTCCGTACTGTGGGCTTTGCAGGCCGTATTGTCGGTCTGTGTTGCCGGTACTAAACTCTGCCGAGAGACCAGCCGCGGATCTGATGTTGAATGAATGGGGGTGGCTGTGTTTCACCGCAGCTCTATGGATGGAATCTGAAGTCGGAATTTCCTACAATTTTGTGATATGAAATACCGTCCTTTTGATTTTGCCCCCAATCATTTGGAAATACGAACCCATTCTTAGCTCTGGGCTACACAGAAACAGGTGGTGGGCTGGGTCTGGCTTGTGCGCGCGCTCTTGTCTGCCAGCCGCTGCCCAACTTCACCACACGGGGTCACCTTACTCAAAGATACCCGCCCTCCGAAATGTTCAGTTAGAGACACTTCTTTCTTCCCACAACCCAGAACAGTTTTACTCAACAGGAACCTAGTTCCTTCTCAAATCACTTTAAATACATAATTAAAGACATTGCAGTGAGTCTCTGGACCTCGATTTATGGAACCGGGGGGCCAGATAAGCAAGAAAACTCCAGTCTGCCACCCAGACAAGGAATCCACGGGCTTACCAAGCTACCCACGCAGGTGAACGCATTCCCCTAACACCTCCTGGTGTCCGTGTTCCAGACTTCTGACAAATAATGTTACAGCATCTTTATTCAAACAGATGGATACATCCAAATCTTAAATAATTAGAAAGTTATAGAAAACCACCTAAAACTATAAAAGAAAGAAACCATCAGTATGCTGCACATGTGATTCTGGACAGGGTATGGCTGAGATACGTCGGCCCGAGGCGGAGGTCAGCTTGTCTCTCTGGTGGGAATGGGGAGATGGCTGGTGCGAGGCAGGCCAACAGGAGGGAGCGCCAGGACCAGAGGCGAGTTCCTCTGTGCCCACGGGCATTCCAGACAGTTACTTAACCTCGGCTCCCCAGGGGTACAGGGAACGATGCTAACTACCAAGAGGCAGGGAGGGGACACCCCTCCCCAGCACACCTGCCCTCAGGATCTCCTTCCAACGCCCAGAATATCCACGGAATGACGGTGGATTCCACACATGGTGGGAAAGGAAAGTTCCATGACTGCTTATTCAGCCACAAACAGCCTTGATTCCTCAGTGTCTGAGTACGGACGGGAGACGTGTCCAGAAAAGCCTAGAATTTTCCGAATCAGAGTTCTTCTTTCAGAGTGACAGGAAACACCGGTCATTTTTGTTTTAAATAACGAACTGTAGAAACTCTTACTGGATAAAGGGTACCTGCCATTCAAGGCCTCACATCCCTTCCGCTAGGTGGATGGGCCCTTATGGAAATCTGTTTTCCTCTCAGGATCGCTGTGGGGAGACTGTGTTTGTCCTCCTGGAGGTGAGGGAGCAGCACCCCGAGAGGACAGGAAGAGCAGGCTGCAGGTGACAACCGCCTCGTCTCAGGTAGAAGAGCGGGTGGGCACCGGCCTTCCCCATCTTGGCAAAGCCGCAGCTCAGTGCCCAAGGAGGGCTATGCTGCTACTACTACTAACGGCCCCTGTACTTACACTGATTTTATTTTTGCAGATATTTCACTTTCTGCCCGTTAAGCTAAGTAAGGCATACCCGGAATCTCCAGTCCACAGGAGGAACAGGGGTGCTGAAAGGCAGGTCTATGCAAACAAAGCTACCGGGGCGGGGCGGGGTGGGGCGGGGAGTTGGGGGAGGAGCCGCTGGGTCAGGCCTTTCTGGTGCGTGGGCCTTCCCTTCCCTTCCCTTCCCTTCCCTTCCCTTCCCTTCCCTTCCCTTCCCTTCCCTTCCACTAGCTGAAGCAGGGCAGGGCTCTGCTTTAGGCTTAGGCTCGCTTCCTAAAGGAAACAAAATGAGATGGAACGCGGGATGGAAATGAAAACATGATCTTTAAGTAGTATATTTAGGACGACGAAGCCTTCAACTTAAAAAATGGTCCAGGGGTACCTGGCTGTCTCAGCCCGCGACTCTTCATCTCGGGGTCATGAGTTCCAGCCCCATGCTGGGTGTAGAGACTACTAAGAAAAAATCTAAGAGAAAAAAAAAGGTCCGGGAAAAGGGAAAGGTGCTCCTTCACTGCCCACAGAAACACAGGCAGTTTTGGGCTGTTCCAGAGGTCTGATTACTTCAGCCCGTGTGTCCAGACCTCTGAACGCGCAGCGGGGTCTGCAGTGCTGAGCCAGCGGGTGGCCGGGGCTGCTGTGCCCCGCCCGGCCGGCCTGCGCGTTGTGCCCAGGGCTCTTCCCTGCAGACCTCCGGTAGGAGCGCGGGGCCCCCAGGCGCCCAGGCAGTGATGGAGCCTTTGTGACAGACCCCGGGGCCGTGCTGGTTCCTGGCGGGAAAGCCGCCACAGGCACGGGGCATCCCTGGGTCCCGAGTCAGGTCCGCGGAGGGGTGGGATTCACCTCTGCTTGAGATAATGAGCACTGGATGAGTCTTTAAAAATGCCTAATCCCAGTCACCTACAAGTTAACTTAAAATAATGGATGGCATGTTCCCATATATGTAGGCTAGCTTCCTTTTTTATTTTTGAAAGAACTAGTGAACCCTACAAGCCCCCAAAACACACGTATTTGAGTTCCAGATACTCATCAATGCCATACTTGGAGCCCTCTCGCCCGAGGCCCGACTGCTTCACGCCCCCGAAGGGGCACTCCACAGAGGAGATCAGTCCTTCGTTGACGCCAACCATGCCGACCTCCAGCTGCTCTGCTACTCTCCAGATCTGGGCCGGGTCTTGAGAGTAGAAATAACCTGTCATGGGGATAGAGGACAGACATAGGACAGCCATTAAAGACATCCCATCTAACGCCAAGGAAGCCACGGGCGACAGGGTGTCTCGTCGGGCCTGGAATCCCACTGCTCCCACAGGGCCCTAAGCTGGTCCTGTCCGTGTCTTCATCTCAGACCCGGGGGACATCTGGTTCTGCTCCTGTCCCACTCTCATGAGGGATCGCTTCACCCCCTAGCAGGACTGCAGCCGTAGCCTCCCCAGGTCCTGCCGTCCGGGGCCCAGTCTCTCACGCACACTCTGCCACCCGGTGGGACTGTCCTTGTGCTGTGTTTGCCCTACCCTTCCAGTGACTCCCTGCTGTTTACAAAATAAGGTTAAAGTCTTCTGGGTACTTGAACCCTCCCCAGTGTGGACTCGGGCAACGTTTTCAGTGTTCCCTTCCATCACGCCATTAGCCAACCATCCTCTCTGAACTCTGTGACCAAACTGTCCTTGTCCTTTCCTCGTTCCTTCTTAACTCCCATGGTCCCCTCTGCCCAGAACCTCTCTGCTCCCATCTCTGCATCATCAGGACGCTGCCCATCACTGAGGACCTAGTGCAGCTCCCCTCGTCCTATCATGAAGGGACGGAGCCCAGAGTGCAGTGTCCCAGAGGCTCTGCCGCACCCCCCTCACCCGAGCCCTAGAACAACTCTGTAGGTGCTGTGGGGGACCCTGCAGCATGGGGGAAGGGACCCCACGGAGCATCTTGCTCCGTACTCCCCCCACTGCGGACACTGAACGTCGATGTCCAGCCAGTGTGCGCGTCTAGTGATGTCAGGGTGACGGGGTAGTGCTGCGGCCGCCCTGACCATCTCCAAACTAAGAGGATGGCGGCCACCGAGGCTCTGTCTGCACACATGCCTCTTGCCTCTTCCACCATCCCTGACGCTCTGCTGCTGCCCTCAGTCCGGGCCAGGCTGCCCGGAGCCAGGTGGAATGGAAGAAAAAAGACTTGGAATTTGCAGGCATCAAGCCTCAGAGGACATGGGACTTGTGGGGTGTGGGCTGCCCCACGAGCGGCCCCACTCTCCTCCTGAACTCCCTCCACTCTCACCAGGGAGCTCCCAAACACGGAAGGACCAGGTGGCAGACTGTGAACTTGCACAAACCCCTTTGTGCCCCGGAAAGTAATAGAACACACCCCACAAGGGCGTCTCCTCAAAACCCAGGGTGGTGTTTGAAAGGCACACGTGGCACCAGCTGGAGAAACGGGAGCCTCGCACAGCACGAGGAGGACCACCTACCTGCCAGCCCCACGTCGGTCGCGTTAGCTATCGCCACGGCCTCCTCCTCCGTGTCGAACCTACCAGAGGGAAACACGTGGTCAGCAGAATCTGTTGGCCAGAGTAAGGAAAACCAGCCATCTTTTCTCCTGACCGGTTTCCCAAATAGTGGCAAAGGGTGAATGGCAGTTCTGCACAGAGACCCCAGGGCAGGGGAGAGAGGAAAGCAGCCCACGGTTCCACGCGCTGGCTCCTCTCTTCCACGAGAACGAGAGGCAAGCAGGCCTGCGGGACACAGTGTATCCGGAACGTCTGACCCTGCGCCTCCCAAAAGCATGACGGCTCTGCTCCCTGCGGAGGCCACGTAACAATCAGCAACCACCCGAGAAGCAGGCGTCATGCAGCGGAAAGGCATCCGGAGGGGGAGGGCCGGGGCTCTGCGCGTGCAGCGCTGGGGGCCTGCTCCTGCCTGAAACGAGGATCGGTCTTTCCAAAGCCCTACGAGGTCCCTTCCAGTTTTATCACTTTATTTCTTGAACAATATCTGAGAAGCACTCTCCTGGGGCAGAGGGCCCTCAGGCCCCCATTCTTAAACTCAGGGATCTGCTGGCTGTGGACGCCAGGCATCTCTCTGAAGGCACCGGGCAGAGGCAGCGGGGTCACCTTGGGCCCGCGTCTACCCAAGAGGAAGGGTAGGAGAGAAGAGGGCTCCAGGGAGAGACCAAGGAGGGGCACCCCAGGAGGATCACTTGTCCTGAGGCGGAGCAGCCGCATCTCCTGAGCTTGTCGACTTGCAGACAGACAACAAGCCGTCCTGCCTGCCGGAGCACGGAAAGTCAGTCACGGCTGAGGTTCCTACGCCCCCTTCCTCACACGGTCATCACAGCACTGACTGTGGCATCTCTGAGGGTTTTCACCTCCTGCCAACACTGGACTTGTGCGCCCGCCACCCTGTGCCCACAGCAGAGGGGTGGTAAGACCAGAGCCCACTAGTAACAACCGTCCCCCTCCCCGACTTCACTCTTTCTTTTTTTTTTTTTTTCCCCCGATCTCACTCTTTAACTACATAACAACAACCATAATGCTAGCAGGCACTGGGCGTAGTGCCTTATGCACACCACGTTAACTGAAACTTCTGCAGAGCAAGCACTAGTCCTGTTCCTTTCCCAGGAGAGGACCCTGGGGCTCCGAGAAGTCAATCCGTCCAAGCGCACAGGTAGGACGCAGCAAAGCCTGAATCTACACCCAGTTCAACTCCAAAGCCTGCACCCCTCACCACCAACTGCATCCTCTAGGCTCCTTGAAAATGTCAAGTTCACATGCTAGGTAAAACAACTGTTACTAGGACAAAGACAAAAGTTCTTCCAGTGCTCCATTTCTGGTGGGTTAATATGTAAACTGTATTGGCAAGATGGTAACAAAGCCTGGAAACTGTATGATAAGACAGACCTCTGCCCCAGACAAGACGGCCTGGGGAGTGCCAGGGGCCAGCTCTCCCTGAGAACCGGATGCTGGAGGAGAGAGAAAGAATCTGCTCAAAAACCCTCAATCAGCAAGTAACACCCAAAACAAGACGCTTCTGGAGGCTGAGAAGGTGGTGGAATCCTCAAGGAATGATGGCCTCAAGTGGGAGAGGGCTGGGGGCTACCCATGGAGGGGTGGGAAGGGCCAGGATGCTGGCAGCCTGCACGTGGGGGTGGGGGGAGGGGCTGCACCTCCCCACTGTGTCTGCAAATTCAGGTGTTGCTGCCTTCAGACCTGGGTCCCTGGACCAATGGTTCATGGCTACGGGCAGAAAAGCAGCAGGGCCAGCTCAGGGTGGGGGGCCCAGGCAGAACTGGAGCCCAGCCGCCTTGGCGAGTCAGCCCAAACGCGTGCAAACAGCACGAACCAGAGGCCTCTTCCCTCGAACGCCTCTCTTTACACCAGAGGTAACAACAAAATATCCCAGGAAGCCAAACCCCAGGAATACCCAGGACACGGGCAGTTGTGCTGAGACTGGGTCTTCATACTAGAAGCTTCCTTCCTGAGGCTCAAATGTATTGGAAGCAGCCCAGACTAAGGTCTAAGCTTTTTACCACAACTCCAAGGCAGACACTTCTAGTCAGGGCTGCTGAGAGTTCCAGGAGCTCCAGACTAGGCCACGTGGGAAATGACAAGACACCGGCGGAGCTCTGACAAGGAGGATGACATACAGAATAAGCCACACCGCAGGAGGTGGAAACAGAGCAACAGAATAAGATACAAGAAACGGATAAGCATCCACAGCAACATAAGGGAGAATAATGAAGCGGGAAGAACCCACGATGGGGAAGAACGATCTGGAGAGATGAGGGACGGTAGAGTAGCCGAAGGCTTGTGGTGGGCCGGCAGGGTAGCAGCGTGCGTGCCTCTGAGGAACGGGGGGCTCAGCTGCAGGCAGAGGGTACCAAGGGTCTCAGAAGGCTTTGGGAATGGATGAAGACGTGTGACGAAGAGACAGGTGTGAAGAGAAGTGGGGGGTGACACAGATGTGTCACCGTCACAAGACTTCCTAGAAGGTCACTTCAGAATGAAAGGAGGGGAGAGAAGTATCTGGAGAAACGATGACCAAGGATTTCCCAGGACTAGATAGACAGCTCGGATATAAGAGGAAGTCGACAGGACCGCAGCCCGGAGACGTGCGTGATGGGCCTCACCCGTGAGACTTCAGGATGTCAGAGACCGTGAGAAATCCCAGCAGCTTCCAAGAGAAAAAGGAACAAGAGCCAGACAGACACCAGCTTCCTCGGTAACAACCCCGGAAATAAGTAGATAAGTAGTGATATCTTCGCAGTGCTGAACCGAGAATCTTATCCAGGTGAACTATTACCGACCTCCGGAAGTGAGACAGAACATCACCTAAGAACCACTGACTCCCTTGAAAGAACTCTTTGAGTATGTGCTCCACTGAGGAGAAAACAGACTTCAGCCCAAAGTGAGAAGAAAGAAGGCGAAGGAAAGAATCCCTATTTAGGGATCTAAATAGGTAATAATATTGTTATATGTTATATACGTTATATATGTTAATATTGTTATATGTTATATATGTTCTTTCTGAGAACCATGAATAGTTCTTGGCTCTTCAGCTGACATAACAGAGCTCTGCTCTGCAGCTCCCCCTCCCACCCCTGGTCTCAAGACAGCTCTCCAGCTGCGTTCCTTTCCCAGGGACCTTCTTCTGCCCGAACCCTCTCCAGTCTTCCCGCTGGCGGGGTGATCTTACTTGATAACGGGCGCCAAAGGCCCAAACGTCTCTTCATGGGCGCACAGCATATCCCCGGTGACGTTGCTGAGCAGGGTGGGCTCAAAGAAATTTTTTCCAAGCTGGTGTCGCTTCCCGCCGGTCACAACGGTGGCCCCTTTGGAAACTGCATCACTCACGTGTGTCTCTACCTGTGTGAAGAGAAAAAGAGAAGCTTAGGAAAGCTGGCTTGAAGATACTGTGGGGATGATAGTCTCTTGGAGTGTTAAATATGCAGAAAACGGTTTTTTTTTTTTTTTTTCTTAAAAAATAGGTTGAGAACGACATGCCCTGTGCCACCTTCCTCTGCCCTTAGATTCTCCACTATAATTCGTTGAGGGTCTGGTATGGCCTGATGTCCTTCTGGGCCTGACACTCTGGTTTTCCTGGGATTTGTTCTTCACACTCTGGAGTCAGCTCTGGGTTCTCGGGCACCATGCTGTCCTCTCGGCCTTCATCCTGTTCTAATACATTCTCCTCGTGTGGCTGTTTTGAGAAAGGTTCACTGGAAATGCCTACTTCCTGAGTTTTCCAAGGCATGGCTGATGTCCTACTTGCTACTGGTTAGTGATGGATTGGTGATCCAAAATCATCCTGCTTCAGAGCTCTTGAGCACATGCCTCTATTTCTAGTGTTGCTGATGAAAGTCATGTTCAAAGACAGTTCTTACTCCTTGGCGGGTACCTGCCCCCCCCCCCCCAAGCGTTTAGGATCTTCTTCTATGTTCCTGACATTCTGGTGGTTCAGCAGAACGTGGCTGGGTTTTTCCCCTTTCATTCCACTAGGTAGAATAGTAAAGTCTTTCCCTCTGAAGAATGATTTCCCCTGGCTCTGAGTTTTCATGTTATTTATTTGCTACTGCTTCCCTCTCGGTTCTTTCTGGAGCGCCTGTTGCTGAAATGGATATCCCCCTCACCACAGATTAATTATCTTCTTTTCAAATTGCTATCATATTTTTCATCTCTTTGTCTTTTGCTTTAAATTCTAAGAGTTCTTCTTGATTCTGTCTTCCATCTTCATCTACTGATTTTTTAAAAAGATTTGACTGTCATGTGTTTAATTTCTAGGAACTTTCTCGCCCTCATTGCCTCATCTTCACAGAACCTGCTTTTGTTTTACCGATGCTGCTCAAACCACACGGAGAACGCTGCTCGGTTCTCAGAAAATTCCTTTCTGCTCCCAGACTCACCTCTTCCTTGAGGGTCAACTGTTCCTCTTACGCGCTGAGGGTTTGCCCTAAAGGCATCATGATTCCGGAATGTTCACCTCCCTCATGAAGGCCTGGTGGTTAATTTAAGTGGGTGACATGGGTGGCCTTTGCGGTTTCCATTCTCTCCCCTGAACAAGAGGGCCAACGGCAAGCTCAGGTTTATTCTGACTTGGGAGGCTTCACTTCAGGGACAGCCCCCTTCCCCAAGGGGCAAGGGCAGGGAAGCCCGGCTCTGTCACACCCACCCTCACTCTTGAAGCTGGAGCCCAGCCCAGAGCAAATGCCTCTGCTGTCCTGTGTGTACTGGTGGTGCTTGCGAGGACGAGTGATATAGGAACAACTCCGGAAACTGTGCAAAAGTACAACCAGTTGGCGCTATGGCTCCCCTACTCCCCTGCCTACTCAGGACCCAGCCAGTTCTAGATAGGCCTTGTCTGCGCTGACTTCTGTTAACACCATCTCTTCTGCCTTCAGAAGTCCACAACCTCTGGTCCACTGGAGCCGTCCACTCTTCTCCATTCTCAGCGGAATATTCTATGGCACTTCAGGAAGGTGCTTGGGCACATTCTACCATCCAGACCCACCCTCTTTAAGCCCCTGCCCCTACAGGTGCCAAGTCCAGTGTCTGCAGCTAATCCCCAGTAGCCATAGTGGCTTACTTCGCATGATTTATAGCTCCAAAAATAACTACATTTAACATATTTAACAAGGCCCCCCACTTTGCCCCCAGATAGACTATATGCTTTGCCCTTTTCTGGTCATATAGAATGTCATGTGCAGTTTCTTCCCCTGGAATTTCCCCTGTGACCGTTTGTATACTAAAGCCAACACAGTCGATTTTTTTTCAAAGGACGTGTTTTCTCTAAACCCTCTAAAAAATTTTTGCAGTCTTTGCTTGAAGTGCTGGGAAACGGCACCCTCTACAGGGCAATGTTTGCACCTTCACTTCTGCAACAACCACAAAATCTTGAGGACGGAGGTCTCCAGGGCTGGCAAATGAGCAAGAGCTGGGGCACTTAAAAAAGAAAAAACAAAACAAAAACAACCAGTGCTGAGGCCCTGCACACACCCAGTCTCCTCAGGTAGGACCCAGCATCTGGAGCTGCAAAAGGCACAGAATGGCTTGGGAACCAGCCCTCTGGGCCTTTGAACCACAGCTAATACAGACCCAAATCGTGGGCACCAGCTGATCAAGTCACAGGGTCCAAAGTCCCCTCAAGTGCTGGTGGTGCCCATGGACACTCTAATGCATGTTCTCTACTAGGGCAATCCCAGGGCAACAGCTACAGGGCTCTGTCCAGCCTCGATGCTCCCCTTGGCTCCCACTGGCTGGGGCAACAGACGTGGGTTCAGCCGGCCTGTCTGCCCACTGAGGCCAGACAGCCCTGGGGGTCTTGGTCCTCAGGCGGCCGACGAACACCAGGCAGGCTGTGCATCCCAGCTGGGGGCTGACCTGGCTCTAGTTTAATTTTGGCTCCTCGAGTGACACCCAGAAGGCTGGCTGTGTCACCCGTCCTTCTTCACACACAGTCCAGCCTCCAGCTTATCTGCTCAATGAGTCCACTAAAATCCTTTCCATGAGTAGAGACTTATCTAAGGAATATACTGGGTGTTCATATTTTTTGTTTTGTTTTTGTTCTGGATGTTCATATTATTAGAAAGTTCCTTGTAAGCAACTCTAAAAAGGATTATGTTATTTCCCCTTTATGTATTCAATTCCAGTGTAGTTAACACGCACTGGGTTAGTTTCAGGTGTACGAGACAGTGATTCAGCAATTATTGTACACAATTATTCCACAGCTCTTTCTTCCGCCTCCCTCCCACCCCCGCAGACCACCAGTAATTCTCTGTAGTTGAGTCTGATTTTTTTGTTGTTTGTATCTTTTTTCTTTGTTTCTTAAATGCCACACATGAGAAATCATATGGTATTTGTCTTTCTCTGACTGACGTACCTCACATCATACTCTCTAGATCCGTCCATGTTACTGCCAATGCAAGATTTCATTCTTTTTATGGCTGAGTAATTTTCCACTGTATATATATGCCACATCCTCTTTATTTTTTTTTAAAGATTTTATTTATTTGTTTGACAGAGATCACAAGTAGGCAGAGAGGCAGGTAGAGGGACAAGGGGAAGCAGGCTCCCCACTGAGCAGAGAGCCCGATGCGGGGCTCCATTCCAGGACCCTGGGATCATGACCTGAGCCGAAGGCAGAGGCTTTAACCCACTGAGCCACCCAGGCGCCCCCCACATCTTCTTTATTAGAAAGGGTAATGTTTTAAAAACAGGAGATTATGTTTTAAAACCGCAAGGACAAAAGTCTCACTTAGCTAGTGGTCTGTCTAGACTGTGACTTTCTATGAACAAAGAGATTCTTCCTGAAAGCAATTTCCCTTTTCTGCCACCTGTAAATCCTGGGCGCAGCTTCTGCTATTCCGTATCTCCCTACCAGGATGCGTCTGTCAAGGACTCTTTAGGAAGGGTATTTTTTTGTCAACAGAAGCCAGCATTTCAGCTGAAACATACATGACTTCAAAAATAAAAAGAGTCTTCCTTTCCTTTTGGGTATTCAAAAAATTAAAGACCTTCGTCTTTCAAGATCCTAATTCCTAGGGCAGCGAGGGATAAGATTATCATCACGATCACAGAAAATTTAGGGAGGGCAGTAGAAGATCTAAAGTGACAGATCTCATGGGCACTCAGTGTAAACCCAGAGCTGGGAAAGTTTAGAGGCAGATGAAGCCACATGATTTATACTTATGGGCAGAAATTCACTTTTTCCTGATTTCTCCATTGTTGCCAAAACAGCCTTGCTGGGCACCTTACCGAAGTGTCCTTTGCTAGTTAAGCCTTTGATATCGAAACCATGAAATTTACTTTAACAAAAAAATCAAACGAACGTACCTTTTCTACTGCCTTTTCATCAATTAATGGGCCTTGAGTAGTTCTCTCCTCAAATCCATTGCCCACATGCAGATTTGTTTTGATCGCCTCAGCAAATTTCTTCACGAAGGAATCATGGATCCCCCTTTGCACCAAGAAACGGTTTGAGCAAACACAAGTCTAGATGTGGGGGGGAAAAACAAAACAAAACAGAAAAACCCAAATTCACAGGTCAGTTTGTCAGAGGCTGTTGACCCAACCCAAGAAGTGTGACTGCTGCTACCTCTCTGAATGTGAGAACCCTTCCCCAGGTGGGTCCCGTCCTGTGTCCAACCCGCCACATTCCTCCCCATGTGGGTGGGGCCCCGAAGATAAACGTAGGAAGTGTGCATTCCTCTCCAGCCTTCTCCACATCTGCCACACCTTGTGGTTAAACGAGTAAGTGAATACAGATATCTATGCGAACAAGAGAAAGCCGCCTGACCAAGTTTTTACCAACGGCCTAAGTAAGCCACTATGAAACAGAGGGCAAGAAAAAAAGAGAATTAAAAACCCTGTAACTCTGGGGCGCCTGGGTGGCTCAGTGGGTTTTAAAGCCTCTGCCTTCGGCTCAGGTCATGATCCCAGGGTCCTGGGATCGAGCCCCACATTGGGCTCTCTGCTCAGCAGGGAACCTGCTTCCTCCTCTCTCTCTCTCTGCCTGTCTCGCTGCCTACCTGTGATCTCTATCTGTCAAATAAATAAATGAAAATCTTAAAAAAAAAACAAAAAACAAAAAAACAAAACAAAAAAAACCCTGTAACTCCATGAGAGACAGGGATGCAGCAGTAACAGAGCAGGGGCAGGATGGAAGGTGGTCGAAGGCTGACTTATATCCAATAGCTTATTAAATTGTTCAGGGTTTCGCTGAATCCGACATTTTGAAAATGGACACGATACCATTCATCCATGTCAGCCTAAATTATTGAAAATACTCTTGCTTATTTTTTTCTAATTAAACCTAATATATATATATATTTAAATATGTATTTATTTTAGAGAGAGAGAGAGAGTGCATGTGTGAGCAGGGGGAGAGGAAGAGGGAGAGAGAAAAAAATCCTCAAGCAGACTCCCTGCTGAGTGCAGTCTGACATGGGGCTCCACCCCAGGATCCTGAGATCATGACCTGAGCTGAAGTCAAGAGCTGGTCACTCAGCCGAATGAGCCCCCCAGGCACTCCTAGACCTAATATTTTTAAATTATAAAATATAACCATATTATAGGAAATGCAGTTATCACTGATAGATATTCTTCTTGTCTTTTTTCTTAATCATGTATTTTTCTTGTAGAAACTATAGGTAAATAGATACATATAGATATAATTTTGTGTCCTACGCATTTTTATTGGCTTCAAGCAACATACCTTGAAGTTGTAGCTTTAGGAGTGTGACTCTGAAGTTACACCCATTAGCATTTTATGTTTCTAAAAGGAAACACAGGTATTTCTGAAACAACCAAGCTTATTTAAGGTTATATAAAAGGGGAAAAATTAATTACTCAAAGTCAAAAGATGGATGAAAACTACCTGATACAGAGTATTATACAACATTTTACCTTTTTTTCCCCCTAATAGAACCTTTCAGGAGTTTTTATTCTGTCTCTGGAATGCATTTAAAACTACTTATTGATGGTCCGCTGAGAGAAAGTACTTAATATTTTGTAAGAAGTCAGGTTCCTGGCAACAGCTTGGACAGAAACTGGGAGACAGGACCCTAGTCCACTGAGTTGTGACCATGACCCAAGGACCTAGGACTTCCAAGTCAACCAGTCTCTCCAGAGTTCCATTTCCTCAACTGTGAAATGTGAGGTCTGTATCAGGTCACTTTGAAGGTCATGCCCGGTGTGCTCAGCCAGGATTTCCTATGGAAGCGTGAACTTGAGCCACTCCTCTCCGATGACAGCCTGGGCACCCCCTGGGCATACTGTACCATGTGCCTATCAGGCCACCTCCACCTCAGGGACAGGGAGACCCAGGCAAGAGCGTTTGGAGTTTTTCAAGAACAATCTCAACATTTTCCTGCCTTCTTTTCCTTAAGACTGTGGGCCTCAGGCCCTAGCTGTTTGGGCTGTTTTGTGTCTGAGGGGATGATTTTACCTATTCAGAGAAAAGCCCAAAGAGGTTAAACTACAAAAATAACCAGATTCAAAGAGCAGGAAGACGAAGAGAACAATTTGATTAAAAAACATTTGCTGTCCAGGGACTACACCTTATTTCTCTTTGGACCCTCTGAGCTAGAACATCGCTGGCAAAGAGGGCCCTCACTAAATATTTGCTGAAAGTGAGCAAAGAAAGAATGACGGAAGGAACCTGCAAGTTTCCTTCCAGGAGTGATTAGACAGTAAAAACTTTGTGAAACACACACACACCCTGAAAACGCTGCAGGGCTCACCTGTCCAGAGTTCCTGAATTTGGACGCCATGGCCCCTGCTACAGCCTGGTCCACGTTGGCGCTGTCGAAGACGATGAATGGGGCGTGGCCACCCAGCTCCATGGAGACCCTCTTCACGGAGCCCGCGGCATGGTGCAGCAGCACCTGCGGGCAGACCCCAGACCTGGTGAGCCGGATCCGATGACCCAGCCACCTGCCTAAGCCTTTGTTTAAATTCTGACCCGTCAGGGAAACGGCTAGGCGCTCAGCACGGTCTGTGGGATGACTTAGTTTGCACACAAACAGGAGGAAATAGAAACAGGCGTTTGTACATGCTAGAGACAGCAGGGAGATTACAAGAAACTAAAGGTAGTTACAGACGGAAGGGAGGGAGTCGAGGCAGGGGTGAGCCTTCTGAACCTAAGCGTGTTTACACGGTCTTGATCCTTGAGCCACATAAGCACACTGCCTATTAAAAATTATATAATCATAATATAGGGAAGATAACAGAGTCATCCAGAAGCCTACACCCTTCGCTTACCACTGATAGAAGTTTAAAGTCTATCGATCCAGAATTTGGCCACACACACAGCTTCATGTAGATGTATTTTTTTTTTTTTTTAAGAAAACAGAATGTAGATTTAAACAGTTTTGTAATCTTTTGATCTTCCCAATCAACCACATATCTGGAACATTTTAACATGTTCATAACACCTTATACCTTCTTCCTGCAGGGTAACGCTCATGGTAGCACACGTGTTTCTAGAACATTCCCTCAGCTGCCTGCATAAAACTCCACTGCATGGCTGTTCCACGCATTTATTTATTCAGCCCCCATCTGTGGGAAATTTAGGTTTCCAATTCCTTGCTATTCAAAATAATGCTGCAATTATTCTCAGTATAGTTTGTAGAAATAGAATTGCCAGCTCAGTGCACAATTATAAAGCTTTTTAAGGAAACAAAGACCTTTCTGTTTCTGTAAGTACGTTTATACTAAATACAATTTTGGCTCCCTTCTAAGAGGTCCATTTCAACATCAGTTGTGTGTTTAATTCTAGATTGTGAAAGGAACATGCATTCCAGAACTGAGGAGGTACAAGGGAGAGCTTTCAGCCACTTCACATGCAACAAATAATGGGAACTCGTGGCTGCCCCAATGCCTTGGGATCGTCAGAGAGGAACCTCTGTCATGTCACAGTAAGGGACACCATCCAAAAAGTCTCCGGACGGTGATCAGACGTTACTTTATCCCACAGACCTCTTAACTCTCTACTGCAAATCTCCCTAAGAAGGGTGATAAAGATGAACTAGTATTTTCATATGCCATAGGAGAGAAAATACTAGTATGACGTCTGTTTGAAGTCAATGAAGTCTGACTTAAGTCACGTACCTTTCCAGTCGCTGTTGAGCCAGTAAAGGATATTTTGGACACTAGAGGATCAGTACAAAGTACTTCCCCTACTTCCTTTGCCTTCTTTCTAGAGCAGGGAATGACATTGTACACACCTGGGGGAATTCCAGCCTGGTTTGCAAGCTATAAAGAGAAACAGCAAACAGGGGGCAGCAAATGATCAAACTGGAAAAACAGAAAAAGAGAAATAGATGTTTTAATCCAAAACGTAACGTGGAGTGAAAAAAAACCGAAGCTAACTTTGGGGACAGAATAAGAATACATTTAGAACTACTTGGAACTGAAATAAGATCCTTATTCATGCTAAAGTGATATTAAATGTGTTGTTACACAATTAAATATTTTATAGCATGAATTTCAATGCCACTTTTTAAAAAAATTTATTTTAATTAACTAAATTTTTAATGCCACTTTGGTTAAAAAAACAAAACAAAAAAACCCTTGGATTTCTTTCCCGAGAAAAGTCTGGAGAGAGTTCCAGAAGTTTTGGGTTCACTTGTAGAAGGACCAAAGGGAGAGGGTGCAGCGGAGCACGCCCAGAGCACCGCCTGTGTGGGGGGAAGTGGGCAGGCCGTCCCGCAGGGGACCCCTGGGGCAGTGGTGACGACCTGGAGGCCTTGTTGGGGGATCGTGCCCATGCCGCAGGCCAGGGAGAAACGGAGCCAGCATGTGGACCCACCGCTGCCTGGGCCGGAAACCTGCGCTCTTTCCACAGCGGCCCTCTTTGGACGGGGCATATTGGGATTAAGATAGCTTCCGAATCTCATTAAAATGCTCACTGTGCAAATCTGGGGATTCTGGGAAGACGGAATAGCAGAGTGTTGCAGAGTAATTTCATCTTGTAAAAATAGGGCAATTACGGGGCCAAACCAAAGCATCAGAGACAACATTTCCAAGACAGGATGTGATGGGGGCCCAGGACAGTTGTGTTTTACTGCAGCGCAGGCCGACTTCAGGTCTGACCGCCTGGGCATCCACTTAAATGCCTGTGTGGGGCACATACTCTGCTGGCCACGCCGCTAAGATGAGGAGCCAGGCAGCCCTTCCTCTGAAGTTTCGGAAAACGGGGGTTTGGCAACTGGCTTTTTTTGCCTGACCAGGGGGTGTGGACATGCTGGTGACAGCTGGGAGCAACAGCACCTGCAGGAGAAGCTGTAGAGGAAGCCTTCTGACGGGTGCCAGAGAACCGCCCTGGAACCGGGGCAGACCGGCCAGAACGGCCCACGGACTGCCCAGCCCAAGAGCAGGTGCGGCAGGGACTCTGCAGGGAGGAAGGCGGGGGGTGGGGGGGGGGGGGAGGGGGGGGGGGGGGGGGGGGGGGGGGGGGGGGGGGGGGGGGGGGGGGGGGGGGTGGGTGAGCAACAGCACGGGGAACTGTGACAGAGGGGGAGCAGGGCCACAGGGAGGAGTGCAGGGGCGCAGAGAGGAGCGCAGGGAACCCTGTGATAGAGGAAGAGCAGGGCCGCAGGGAGGAGTGCTGGAACGTGGTGGGTTGGGCAGGCTCCGTTCAAGCAGGGAAGGGAATGCGCCAGGAAATCTCAGAGCAAGGAAACAAGACACTCATGAAGTTAGGGAATGGGCCTCCTGCCAAAAGCTTTGGAAAACTAAGTACAAAAATGAAGCAGGGCGCCTGGGTGGCTGACTTGGTTAACCAACTGCCTTCAGCTCAGGTCATGATCCTGGAGTCCCGGGATTGAGTCCCACATCAGGCTCCCTGCTCAGTAGGAAGCCTGCTTCTCCCTCTGACCTTCTCCCGTCTCGTGCTCTCGCTCTCTCGTGTGCGCTTTCTCTCTCAAATAAATAAAATCGTTAAAAAAAGAATGAAGTAAATGCTCAGAAAAATACCCAAATCAAATCCCATACGACATTATTAATAGAGGAAAATAAGAGAAGAAAGAGCAGAAAGCATCCTCGTGGACAAAAGCATTCCAGGAAGACATGCCCACAAAACAGATCAAAGTGGTAACTTACTATGAAGGGAAAAAATGTGCCAAGATACAAAAGAACAACATGAATCAGAATTAGAGAAATTCTGGAAATGAGGTAAGGGAACGCAGGAGATATTAGAAATACGAGGAAAAACTAATTTCAGAAGTGACAAGCAGGGGCGCCTGGGTGGCTCAGTGGGTTAAAGCCTCTGCCTTCAGCTCAGGTCATGATCTCAGCGTCCTGGGATCGGGCCCGCATCGGACTCTCTGCTCAGCAGGGAGCCTGCTTCCTCCTCTCTCTCTGCCTGCCTCTCTGCCTACCTGTGATCTCTGTCTGTCAAATGAATAAATAAAATCTTAAAAAAAAAAAAGAAGAAGTGACAAGCAGCGGTGCTTGGGTAGCTCAGAGAAGCTCACCTCCTGATCCCTGGGTTGTGAGTTTGAGCCCCACGTTGGGTATAAAGATTACTTAAAAATGAGCAGCATGGACCAGCAGCCCTGCCAGTGTCATGACAACAGGGACAACTGGCTGTGCCTCCTGATGAAAGGACACAAGGAGACCAAACCAAAGTCTGACAAAGTCTGGATGAGGCTCGGAGGTTTTTAAAAACGTGGTCCTGCACCTTTCCGAGCAACACAGATGTGTGTTTCCAGATCAACCTCATAAGCAGGAGGGTCTGCTGGTCACAGACCGACTCCGGACACTAGAATTTGTAGGAAGCGCACCACTCACTCTGTTTCTGTGTACGCCTCAGGAGTCTAGTGATAAGTTCCTTTACACATGTCGCACAGATTTTAGAATTATTTCAAGGAAAACTGTAACGGCTCATCTAAAAGAAGCCTTCCATGCGGTTAATGTTTCCATAGGAATAAAATGTCCAGTTTGCCTCTGAAATAAGGTGCCGTTGGGGGAAGCGCCCTGAAGGACAGGAGCTTCTAGTCACTGGGTCTGGAGCTGCATCCAGTCTCTGACAGCCCAGAACAGCAAACGCGGCAAATGCCTCTGCCTTCTGGAAGCTTCTCCAGCTGACCACAGGGCCAAAGACAGGGGCACAAGGACCCAAATGAGGAGGAGGTCCCGGCCCAGGAAGGATGGAGGTGATGAGGCCAGAAACTGACCCCACACTGAGCATGGCTCTCACGGAAGCCCTCCTTGCCACGAACCTTCCCTGGGGGCCCCCTGGGCCTAGGCACCATAGAGGCGCTGGCATTCAGCAGTGAACCCAACAGATACAGCTCTCTGTGGGCCCTGCATGCCAGTGAGGGAGACAGCGGCATGTCAGGTGCACGGAGCGCAGCGGGAAGAACAAAGCAGAGAAGGGATCGGGAGCACAGGAGTCCGAGGCTGTGATTTTCCAAGCAGAGCCTCCCTGGAAAGGTGGCATTTGGGGAAGAACTTTCTGGAAGAAGAAAAGGCAGGTGTAGAGCTGAGTCGGGGTGACCCTGCTGCGGTCTGAGGAGTGGCAGGGGCCCGACTGGCTGCAGCTGACGGGTCTGGGACATTGGAGTAACAGGCAGGGCGAGGGCAGAGGGGGACTAGGGCTGGGGGTGGGGGGGGGGAATCTTACAGGGCCTCGGAAGCCAAGGTAGGAAGTCCGGGTTTCACTCTGAGGGACAAGAGAAGCCATGGGAGGGTTTTAAACAAGAATGGCGAGACCTGACTGAATGCCGATTGAACTGGAAGAGGGAGAGGTTAAGAAGAGGTTCTGTAAGGGACGCCTGGTGGCTCAGTTGGTTAAGCAGCTGCCTTCGGCTCAGGTCATGATCCCAGCGTCCTGGGATCGAGTCCCACATCAGGCTCCTTGCTTGGCGGGGAGCCTGCTTCTCCCTCTGTCTCTGCCTGCCATTCTGTCTGCCTGTGCTTGCTCTCTCTCCCTCTCTCTTAAAAAAAAAAAAAAAAAAAAAAAGAAGAGGTTCCGTAAATGTGAGAAATGCCCACATTTTAGTCATCCTCCTGCTGACTTAATGAAAGTGATGGACAGATGATGTTTTTAGGGCGGCCTAAAATATACATTGGCTCTATGTCAGGGAATCCCCTATCCATTGTTTTTTTCTAAAACATCTGACTTGGGGGCATCTAGGGAGCTCGGTCAGTTGAGCATCTGCTCTTGATCTCACGGTCGTGAGTTCAAGTCCTGCACTGGGCTCTGCACTGGGTGTGGAGCCTACTTAAAGACTTAAAATATCAGACTTAAAATGACTGCTGCTAAATTAAAGCACACAGCACATCCAGCATGAGATACAGCCAAAGGAGGCTTCGAGTCAGCTTCTTTCCGGCCTGGATAAATGACCCCGCTCAGACTTGGCCAGCTGTGCGCAAACCTGGGGGAGAGGCTCACCTCGGCCAGGGCCAGGGCGGAGAAGGGCGTGTGCTCGGCGGGTTTTACCACCACGGTGCAGCCGGCTGCCAGGGCGGCCCCCACCTTCCGGGTGATCATGGCACTGGGGAAATTCCACTGGGGTCAGAAGAACAGAGAAAGTATGAGACCGGGTGGACTGCCCTGTAGTTCAAAACAAGGCAGGTCAAGGAGTCAGTCAACCAATTCCACTGCACAAACAGGCTCTCAAAGCGGTGCTCCCGCTCTTGCCCAGGTGAGCGCTCAGAACCCCTGACACCGGTCACCTCTGGAGCCACGAGCTCATAAAGAAAGGACACCTCCCCAGAATCTGAAACAGTGCAAGCCCATCCATACTGGGAGTTGGCAGACTTTCTCAGTAAAAGGCCAGATGGTAAATATTTAGGCTCTGTGGGCTGTACAGTTTCTGTCCCAAGGAGTCCGTGGCTCCAGTGTGCAGGCGGCCCCAGTAAGTACAGGAATGGGCCCGGCTGGGTCCCAGTAAAACTTTATTCACAACATCATTTAATCCAATGCATCAGGCTGGATTATATTAGCCAAGGTAATTTTGAAAATGGCAGATGATTGACGACTTCCTTCTCTCTATTTATGGATAGGTATTTGTAGATATCCCCATATCTACACGAACAGCATTTTAAAAAATTTTGACAAATCCTTGTCTTGTGCTCATGCTGTGCTAGGAAGCCCTTTTAAATCATCATTAATGAAATCCTCATCCCAACCCACTGAGGCCCTTATTAAACTGGGGAATAACGAGAACATTATTTCAGGGGAACCGAGAGCCGCCAATTCCCTTGCCCCAGGTCACACAGTTCGTGCACGGGGGGCTCTGAGTCACACTGAGTCAGGCGAGGCTCAGGGGGTGTCCGTCTGCACCTCTGCTGGGCCAGGACGGCAGCCCTGAGACCCGCCAGCACCCAAGAGGAGTGGACGTGGGACGTCGTGGACAGTGGCCACATGAGGCTGGCCACCAGGAAAGAGCAGGGTGTCCCCAGCGTGCCACGGCTCCAGCTGGGGACACATGGTGCTGTATCTGGAAAACTTACTACCTGCAGAACCCGGGCCAGCACACCGATGACACCCTACTGTTGATGACAATCATCGATTAAGCATAAAATGGCCCATTAAATGTGTCATAGCTTCAGTCTTAAAAAAAATATATCTTTTTTGACGTGCCAGGCATGACCTCGAAGCAGCCTTTACACCTGGTCCGAACAGGCCTGGGTCCTGCTGTGGGTCTTCCCACCTCTGCAGGTGTGACCCGGCTGGCATTCCCACGCACCGCACCCACAGCTGGGTATCCCAGAGGACCGGGGGACAGCAAAGGAACCGGGAACCGGGACAGGTGACGCAGCTAACAGGGCAGCACACCTCCTAACAAGGAAGAAGGCGTTGTCCCAGTCCCACTCCATCTCCTATCCCGGGACCCCACCTGTCTGCCCGTCCTCATACCGGGGTGATGACTGCGGCCACCCCGAGTGGCTGCTTGAGGACCAGGGCCCGCCGGTCTCTTGTGGGGGTGTAGATGACGTCTCCGTAGATGCGGCGGGCTTCCTCTGAAAACCACTCCAGGAAAAGGGCAGAATAGACAACTTCCCCCTGCGCCTCCTTCAGTGGCTTCCCCTGAATCAGAAAAGGACACATTGGCTGCCTTCTCAGGACAAAGGCGGAACTCTGTCAGGCTGTGCACAGAGCAGACACTCTCTCCTTACAAAACCCTGGGGCTGGGGCGCCTGGGTGGCTCAGTGGGTTAAGGCCTCTGCCTTTGGTTCAGGTCATGATCCCAATCTCCTGGGATCAAGTCCCACATCGGGCTCTCTGCTCAGTGGGGAGCCTGCTTCCCCCTCTCTCTCTGCCTGCTTCTGCCTACTTGTGATCTCTCTCAAATAAATAAAATCTTTTAAAAAAATCATAAAAACAAAAAAAACAAAACCCCGGGGCTGTTGAGAAATGTGTGACCCCAGCAGGAGCCTGGAAAAGCAGGACAGGTGCAGGCAGAAAGCCAGACCACAAGCTGTCTGCATCCCGGATGTCCCACTTGTTTCTCCTTCTGACATCTCCTCAGTGTTGGGACCCTGCTGGAAAGCCACGATTACAGCTATGGACAAACTTCTGGCACATTCTTAAACGTACAAACATGGCGTGTGAAAAAAGTCAAGCACGCCAATCACAGAGAAAAAAATCTGGAATGGTGGGAAAGCATTATTCACACAGTTCCACTCAAAATCTATTTCTTCAGTTTAGTATCATTACTATTCCCACTGGCAACCACCAGCCTGTTCTCTGTTTGTAAGAGTCATTCTCTCTTTTTTTCTTTCTTTTTTGTTTCTTAAATCCCCCGTAAGAGTGAAATCCTACGGTATCTGTCTTCCTCAGAATGACTGATTTCACTTAGTGGAATGGGCTCTTGCTCCATGCATGTTTCTCGAATAGAACATTCGGGTAGAACATCCAAACTGTTGGGCAGATGTGAGGCCTGGCACAAGAGTTAGTTGATATGGCATCATCAGGCCATGAATTCCCATTTTCTTTAGCGGCGGGCTTGCCCCTGCTCGAGCCTGAGCATCCTGGGACAGTTTCTTAGGGGAGCAAGTTAGGGCCCTGAACTTACACTTTCGGCTGTAATTATCTTGGCAAGGTCATCCTTATTTTGTATCATTAAGTCGTACCATTTCCGAAGTAAAGAACTCCTCTCCTGGGGAGGAAAGAAAAAGAGCAACAGAACTACTAAATAACCTTCTGTGTCCTCAGACGGTTGGCGTGTGTGGCCTCAGGCTCGGGGAGACACACACTGACCTGTCTTCTGCTTTTTTAAGTTGGGGCAGAAGTTTATGACATGTTAGTTACAGGTATGCAGACTTTTCTTTGAGAAGCAATAAGGAAGGTTCCATTTCAAGTTGCATCTGAAGGGGTGTATTGAGTCATAAGCTGTAAAAAAAAGGCTCGTGTGGAACAGCACAGACAATAACTTCCCCACACGAAGCTCTAGGTCCTTGCCCGCCCTGTGCACGAGCAGCGAGGCCAGTGCTTACTCTGGGGGAGAGACAAAAGGCTGAGCTCTAGGGGGCCTGGCCTGGAGCAAGAAAGCAAAGATCTGAGCCCAGGGCCTGCTCCACACAGAGCCCACCCTTCGCCTGGGAGAGGAGGGAGAACACGGAACAGTGGGAGAACAGCAGGCATGCAAAGCAGATTCGGCTTCCTGACGGGAAACACGATGTCCAGGCCGAACTCCGGAAATCAGGGAGGCCAACGGGCCCTGCTCAGGATGCACAGCCTGTGTCGTGGGTTAACAGTATTTGTCCCAAACAGATCTGTCACTGTTCCAGCCCTCAGTACCTCAGACGGCGACAGACAGGGTCTTTCCAGATGTGACCAAGGCAAGCGAGTTACCGTGAAGTTCAACTTTTAATAAATTTAAAGTTAAAAATTTTTTTAAAGTTTTATTAATCTAAAATTAGGGTGTGCCCTACTCCAACATATAAAAGGAGGGGGTCCTTGTAAAAAGGCGACTTTGGACACAGAAACAGGAATGCACAGGGGGAAGATGATAGTGGGGGTGTCACAGGGAA
This sequence comes from Enhydra lutris kenyoni, assembly GCF_002288905.1. Taxonomy (NCBI): domain Eukaryota; kingdom Metazoa; phylum Chordata; class Mammalia; order Carnivora; family Mustelidae; genus Enhydra; species Enhydra lutris. Next base: position 4,184,010 of record NW_019154177.1, read on the forward strand.
AAGACAGTCACCTACAAGTCAAGGACAGAGGTCGGGGCCGATCCAGCCCTCGACTTGGGATCTCGATCCTGCAGAACCGAGTATGTTACTGCTGTTGAAACCGTCAGGTCTGGGGTGTTTTGTGATGACACCCCAGGAAAGCTACTACAGTCTCTGTGAGGAGCTGTGAGAGTACCTGGGTCTCCAACAGGGTGGCACTCGGGGTCTGGGGCTCGGGGCCCACCTGAGCAGGGGTGCGTGGTGGACGGTGGACTCGGAGCCTCTCAGTTGTGCTCCTCATCTGTACCCTGGCTCAAGTCTGCCTCCGAGAGCCACTGAAAGTACTAGATAAAGCGCCTGGAAAGCACCGAGAGCAGCACTCGGCCGTGGAGGGCACCTGGCGGCCCTCAGAGCCGGCCTCGTCCTAATCCCTGGAACCTGTGCATCTGCTCCCTCCCATCAGAGAGGGGACTCAGCAGATGCGATCACTGAAGGATCTGGGGGCGAAGAGGGCTTCTGGAATCACCCAGGTGTGCCCAGTGGAATCAGGAGGCTCGTTTAAGAGAGAGGCACGAGGGTCTGCATCAGACAAGGCGCGTGCTCCCAGGAGCAGAGGCTGGACGGAGCGGGACGCCGGGAAGGAAAGGAAGCCCCTAGCGATTCCAGAAGGAACACAGCCCTGCCAACACATTTGGGACTTCCGACCCCCAGGACAGTATGAGAATAAATCTGTGTTGTCGGAAGCCACTAAACTGGTGTTAATTTGTTACAGGGCGAAACGTAAGGAACGGCTGAGGGCACAGAGCGGTAAGTGTCTGGCTGCTGCTTTCCCCCGAGATCCCCTAGGAGTTCACAGGGTGGGAAACGAGGTCCTAAAACAGGCAAAAAGAAAGACGTGAGGCAATGAAAACCATGTCCCCGGAGGGCGGCGGACCCACACTGCAGCTCCGGGAAGCAGGGACAGCGGCAGGGTGCGTGCTCTGACCCTGCAATGGCAGACGCAACCCTAGGGCTAGACCTGGAGGAGGGGGCCGGAGGGGGAACACAAACCAGCAGCGGGCAGGGTGGAGACAGGCCTCTGGGGGCAAGAGGGGAGGGTTCGGGCTCCAGCAGAGCCCACCTTTCCCTGCCGCATAGGTGGACCCGCCTCACTCCGGAATGCTGAGGCCCCTCCCACTCCTCAGCAAGACACTCCGAGGTCCTTCCCAGGAGGAAGGTTCCCTGAGAAGACTCAAGCCTCCCCAGGACAGGCTGACGCCACATTCACGTTCCAGAGGCGTGGATGTCAGGTGGGTGATGTGACCACAAGCGGACAGCGTCCGTGAGCGGTCCCGGCACTAGCCCTGGTGCCCCGAACAACCACTGAAGCCGAGACTGGGCCAGAAGAGCTTCCCCACACCTGTCCCACCACCAGGTTCTCCTCCCCTCCCCCATCTCAGCCGGTGGGTCCTCCTTCCCATTGCTCTGGCCCGAAGCCCTCTTTCTCTCATCCCAACATCACCAGGGCCTCCAGCTGACTCTCCAGTCCCAGCAGATCCTCTTGCAGAGCGCCCTGGTTCAAGCCGCCCTCCTCTCTCACCTCGGTCACTGCCAGCAGCCCCCTACCGGGCCTCTGCCCAACCATGCCCCTCCTTCAGCCTGTTCTCTATGCTGGGGCCCACAGTACCCTTTCCATTGCAAACCTGATCACAGCTCTGCTCCAAACCCTGGAGTGGTGCCCCACCTCCCTCAAGGTAAAACCCCAGTCCTTAAGACGGCTACACACCCCACTGGACCCAGCCCTGCCTCCCCTTGTTACTACGGCCTTCAGAACTGCCGTGGACTCCATGCTGTTCTACAAGTGGGTCAGGCATGCTTCTGACTCAGCCGAATTCCCGCCCCTTCTTTAATCTCTGCAGCTGCTGTCTTCAAGGAGGCCGCCCTGATGTGTGGGCAGAATCGTGCCCCACCCTCCATTCACAGGTTGAAGTCCTAACCTCCAAACAGGGTCTTGGAAGAGGTTATTATGGTTAAATGTGGTCAGAGATGTGGGTCTTAATCCAGTATGACTGGTGTCTTTACCAGAAGAGGTTAGGACATGGGAAGGTGCTGAGGCAAGGTCGTGCACAGACGGCCGTCCACAAGCCAAGCAGATGTTAACCGCACTCGCGCTATTCAGGCCGAAACCTGGAGAATGGTCGTCTGCCTGCACAAAGCCCGATTTCTCCACGAGCCTTCCTGTGTTAGCTCTCCCTGGCTGCTAGTCTATCTGGGTGTGCGCCCAGTTGCCCTCCACCGTCAGGCCCCTCTCCCTGCTCACCAGAGCCCCCGCTCGCTGGTAATTTCATGTTAAGCACACAGCTTCTGCCCCCGCTACTGGACATTTCAGAGGCTGGAGGGCGGCGCCTGTCCCTACCCCCTGGCATAGTGCTTGTGACAAAACCGACGCTCCAGACTTACTTTTGGATCACCTCTGTCCTGTTCCTATGACTTTCTGCCTGATGAATCCCGGTGGATCGGGGAGGGGGAGCCGACACAGCTGGTTTCTCTATGGGGCAACCCGGGGGCCCCGTGCGCGCTCACCTTGGCCGAGACGCCCCTCCAGCTGCAGAAGGCCTCGTAGGCGGCGCGCACCGCGGCGCGGGTCTCGGGCACCCCGCAGTCCGCCACCAAGCCCAGCTCGGCGCCGCTGGCAGGGTCGTGCACGGGGAAGGCGGCGGCGGCCGGGAGCCAGCGGCCGCCCACGAAGCCGTCGGTGCGCAGCAGCGCCGCGGACAGGCCCGCCAGGCCCCCGGCGGAGCGGCCGGGCTGCGCCGAGGCGAGCGCGGGCGCGGCGGGCACCGAGCCGCGGGGGCGCAGGCCGAGGCCTGCAGGCGCCGGCGGGAGGCGCGGGGCCCGGCAGCTCCGCAACCGCAGCCAGGTCGCCATGGCCCCGCAGGCGCCGGCAGGAAGCAGGCAAGCGAGCGCGCGCCCGAGTGCAAGGGTCGGGGCGGCGGGAGGAGCGAGGCGGCGGCGGGGACGCGCCGGAGACGCGGGGACGCGGACTGGAGGCGGCGTAGGGGACGCGGAGCAGCGCCCTCTCCCGCGTCCTTGACGCCGCACCTGGTCCTCGGTGGCGCGCCGCCTCGCTCTCCGGCAGACCTGGGAAGGCTCCCCCGGAGATGCACCTGCGGGCCTCACCCCCTCACCCTACCAGCCTCGAGTGCTCATTTGTAATTATTCCCCAGCTCCCTATCTGCTGCAAGCCAACAGCTCCTTCCCCCACGACCCCCGCCCCCCACCCCAAACTTGTATGCCCTGCCGCTGGAATTTGTCCTGGGTCTGTGGATGCGCTGGTGGCGTCTGCCCCAGCTGCTAAGGGCATGATCCCCGCTCTTCATCGCCGGAGCTCCCGCGCACTTGGGATCTGGGCTGAGGGTTCTCTGCCCTGGCCAAGCGTGGCTCAGTGTTCTGAGGGCTGGGTGTTTTTCTGGGAGTGTGTTTACATATTTTCTCCATTTATTGGGAGCAGGGATCCCCCTGATGTGCCACAGAGCTTCCGGAGAGAGACCGGCTTGGCTCCAAACTCAGAATCTGTTGTTCACAAGCTCTGTGTGACCTTAGACAAATTACTTAACTTCAGTTCTTTTTCTTGTAGAAAGTTCTCTGTTTTACTGTGAGATAATCTATAATTAATTGCTTAGCAGAGTTGCTACATTAAGTTCACATCGTTCAAAGTTCTAGTAGCTGCCCTGGAACAAGCCACTAGTGAAGTTAGGCCTCCAACTAGTCAATGGGACCATTTGTCAGAATTGAGTCAGCCGAGGTATACCTACAAGTAGACATGCGCCTAAGAATCTGGAAGCAGGAAGGGAGTCACAGCTTTAATGAGGACACAGGTCCGTATTTAGCAGGGCTGTCTTTGGCATCTGTAGGTTGGGGTCCATCTCATTTCTATGCATTGATTTAGGATCAATAGTCTCAGCATATCTCTTCTTCTCCTGCTGCATCGAGTCTCTTTTCCGGAGCCTGTGGGCTCTTCCACTTTCTCTGGGACGTTGAGTTCTTATTTGCAAAATGTAGAGGCAGTAACTTTAAGTTTTGACTTTGTTTTGTTTTTTTTTGCTGAGCCGGCGTCACTCAGTCTCACATCTAGCCGAAGTGGGAACAGTGGAGTTTAATCTCTGTGTGTGTGTGTGTGTGTGTGTGTGTGTGTGTGTGTGTTGGCTATTTCCTTCTGTATTCTAGTGAAGGAATTGGGGGAGAGAGGACCTCCTGGAGGGGAGGATGCTGCCAGGTGGGTTATCACTGAGGATGGGTAACCTGGCGTCTTTCCACCTGCTGCCTGCAGAGGGCGCCCTGCTGTTGCGACAACTGTAGCCGCCTCTCTGGATCCAAAACCAGTCTGCTTATCTTCTTAAGGTTCTGTTTCAAACTGGGTCCAGTCCCTTTTCCAGCTGACTTCTCAAAAAACGCACACTGCTTAAGGCCCATAGTACTTCTGGAGGCACACAAAACTGTTGCATTTCTTTTAAAAATCAGGGGGAAAAAAAAGAACTTTTAGGCCAACAGAGATGTAAACTCTGACTTATTTTCAGGAAGGGGACCACAAAATCAAAAGTGCCTAAGTCCTAGGAAAGTCATGACATTGGCCTCCCCTTCTCTCTGACGGCCTTGTGCCCTCTGTGAGCCCCTTTCCGAGTGGGAACAACCCCCTGCTTCTGTCTTGCTCCAAGGCTCCGATGCCTCCCAGAGCCTGGCTGGGTGTGATGGTTCAGTGGGGCCTATGAGGACAAGACCATTGGCTTTTGGGACCTTTCTTCTTCACCCAGTCTTGACCTGGGCACCTCCACCTCTACTCCCACCCTTCTCCATCTGCTCCTCCACTTGCCATAAGGGGGAGATTAGACCTCTGTATATAAAACACCCTGTTAGCCAAAGTTCATGGCCTCTGGCCTAAAAGCAGTCAGGAGCAGTTGGACCTAGTGCCCTCCGGATTGGGAGAGAGCCACGGGCTTCTTTTCTTTGGGGCTTGCAGGTGGCCAAGCTAAGGTTACAGAACAAACTTGGCAGACACCTAAGGGTCCCAAATCATCCTATCTTCTCCTATTCTTCTCTTCCATTTGCTCACCTGAGCATGAGTACGGTTTCCTCCCACTCTTTCAGGATCTCCTTTCTTGCCTTTCACATATAATACATATAATTTGAGCTGTAAGATCACCATCATTTCATGAAGAGCTTCTCCGAATTTTTCCCATGGGTTAAGTGCTGCAGACCAGATACTTCTTGACGGTTATATTCTGAGACTAGCATTTTCTGAATCCTTGTTTCTTGGTCTTAAATCTGTCCCACGCCTCCCGCCCTGCCACGGAATCATCGTCTTTGCTTGGGGAGCAGGAATCTGAGCGTGCAGCAAGCTTGAGATAAGGTCCGTAAGAACAGCCAGAAGCGAGAGACCAGAAGGCTTGCTCTTGTGTAATCCCGTGCAGGTGTCGGTATCTGTTGCCAAATCCTGAACGAGAAGCCAGCGCCAGCTGATCGTCATAAAAGCTCTCCCAGCCACTGTGGCTTCGGAGGCCAGGGACGCTGGTCCCCCTGATCCACGTGTGTGAAAGATGTCCGAGGGATCTGCCCTCTGAGCTGAGGTGGCCCAGCATGCGGACCCTCCGTCTAGGCAGGTGAGTCTCTCTGTCTCTCTCTTTTTCTTTTTTGAAGAAAGCAAAGAACGCTTACAGACAAGTTTGCTAGGGTGACCATACTCATTTCATGTTAACAAGAAATCTGGAGGACTCCCGGGTCAGAAAGTAGCCATGCCCCCTGCTCAGGACATTCACAGTTTGGCTGATAGCTTTTTCCCCTCTCCCAGGTGGAGTTTGTTTGCTGTTCTGGTGAAGTTAAACAGTAGTTAAACAGTTGACTGGGAAGTGTTATTATTTTGAAATGAGGCTTGGTTTTCCGTGTCAGTGACCTGCTTAGAGGGAAAACAGTGGATCTGGGCCCGGGTTTCAGGCCAGTTGCCACAGCTCTGAGCACTTTGTGTCACCAAGGAGCGGCGAGTAACGAGGGCATGTCTGTTCGCAGGTTCTGGCTTGGCCTGCTGATTGCGCTGGGCTCCCTCTGCCCGGCAGGCTCGTGCGGCATCTCCACGCACATCGAGATAGGTAAGTGCCTGCACCTGGCCATGGGATGAGGGATGCTAAGTCTGTCAGAGGGCGTTCAGGAAGAGATGTGGAGTCTGTCCCATGTATTGGTAATGAGTTTCCAGGACTGCAGTGAGCCGGGACTGGAGGCGGGTGGGTTCCGTGTAGGGGCGGGCAGGAGGCTCCAGAACAATGCCTGGTTGATGATCCGGTCCCAGGCTGTTCCTCCAGGTGGGCAAACAGGAGGAGCTGGAGGAACTCGAGGCCGCCGTGCAGCAGGACCATAGCATGGGAGAGGAGGAAGATGGGTGGAACTCGGTAGGACTAAGGAATGTGTTTTTGTTGTTTTATATTTCCAAGTATGCATACAAGGCCACTTGTGGTCACGGGAGTGGGTCCCCTGAGTCAAGTTTTTGGCTCCAGGGAGGGCAAAGAAGCGAGGGAGTCTGACCACTGGCATTAGAGGGGCCCGGGATGATGACAGGAGCTGGGGAGGACAGGTTCGGGGCTGGAGGCCGAGTAGCAGATACAGGCACATGGTGGATTTGGTTCTTGAAGTGTATTTTATATATATATATAGTTTTTTATATATATATATATAGTTTTTTAAATATTTTATTTATTTATTTGATAGAGATCACAAGTATGCAGAGCAGCAAGTGGGGGTGGGGGGGTGGGCGGGAAGCAGGCTCCCCGTTGAGCAGAGAGCCCGATGGACCCTGGGATTATGGCCTGAGCTGAAGGCAGAGGCTTTAACCCACTCAACCACACAGGCGCCCCTGTAATATATGTATATATTTTAAAAGATTTTATTTATTTGACAGAGACACACTGAGGGGGAAACACAAGCAAGGGGAGTAAGAGAAGGAGAAGCAGGATCCCCCTGAGCAGGGAGCCCGATGTGGGGCTCGATCCCAGGACCCTGGCATCATGACCTGAGCCGAAGGCAGACACTTAACTGACTGGGCCACCCAGGCACCCCTATTTGTAATTTTTTTTTAACTCATGGAAAATGTAAGCCAATTTGTAATGCCATGAGAAACATTTATATTCTATAACAGTTTCAGATTGATTTCAACTATATCTGATGTCTGGGTTTTCTTTTAGATAAAAACAAGAATATTTTATAGTTAGGCCCCCTGGCCAGAAGGTACCAGTCAGAACAAGATTACAAATAAGGTGTGAAACTTCCCAGTACCAAATAGACCAAGGTATTCATTGAGTTCTGGTGGACAAGAACCTGTGATCCCAGAATTTTGCCTCCTGAAAGGGCAGGAGAGGTCACGGAGCCCGGTCCCTGTACTTCATGTACAAGGAAATCGATCTGGAGAGTCTCCCAGCTCACTCGTTAGAGGGCTGGCCTAGGATTGCAGCTCCCGAGAGTCAGGCCAGTGCTCTTTCCAAACACATTTATTGCTAAGAGGTAGTCAGGAAACAATAGAAAGGAGAATTAGACCCAGCTTCTAATACCAGCTCTGCTGTACACTAAGTACGTGACTCAGAGCGGTTCATTTTCTGTGTTCCTCTTCTGTAAAGCAGCCGAACATCTCTGTGATTTTGAAAGTTTTGTCGTTTTGTTGTTTTTGTTCTTTGAGATTGAAATTGCTAAAATTAAAAGTGGGCTGAGAAGAAGTATAAATGAAAATATTCAAGAATAAGTATAAATGGAAAGCTTTTAATCTTTGGAATTTTTTTTTTGAATTTTTAAATAAGATTTTATTTATTTACTTGACAGATGACAAGTAGGCAGAGAGGCAGGCAGAGAGAGGAGGAAGCAGGCTCCCCGCTGAGCAGAGAGCCCGATGCGGGGCTTGATCCCAGGACCCCAAGGCCAACCCAAGCCGAAGGCAGAGGCTAAGCCTCTGAGCCACCCAGGTGCCCCAATCTTGAGAATTTAAACACAGATGAAATATGAAATCTTAATGAAATCATATAACTGCTTGCCTTTTTTCAGTAGGTGCCAAAGATCCTAATAGATTATGCTGGATATATGTTTCATATATATTAATCTATTAATACAATATTAAACATGGTAGTACATTATATATAAATATCTATTAAACATGTTTATAAGATTTATTAAATGCAAACATATTACCAGTCTATATATTATGAATATATATCAACACATTAACCATTGACTATAACACATTACCATTCAATATACATTGAATATATTAAAATGTAAACATTAATATTTAATAAAAATAAGTATATAGCAAATATATGAATGTTTATATCTATTAAATATAAAATTAAGTATATACTTTTAATTACCTATTCTATATATGATATGAATATATAAATATTAATATATTAATATATTAAATATATTAATATAAAACTTTGTTTATGTGAACATAATTGAAGACCATTCCTAACCACAGATTTTGAGGAGTCATATGTGAGAGACAAAACTCCAACATCTGCTAGTTATTTAGAGGATTTTGTAAATATCTTGGTTCACATTTTCACTCCTTATGTAAAGCCTGTCGGGAGGCCAACGGTTCTGTGAGTTAGTTGGAATAGGCCTCGTGCGGTGGTTTGCAGCTGGAAATCCCCCCAGTTCTGTGTGCAGGTTACTGGTGTGGGCTGGGAGTCTGTGGCTTCTAGTGTTAGGCTTAGAGGAGTGGCTCTATTTTTGTATGACTTACAAAGCTGGATGTGATTCACAACAGGAGTAAGGTGTCCCCTTTGAATGTGCCTTCAGAAGGCATGTTTGTCTTAGAGATTCTAGGAAGATTCAGGGTGTGTGTGTCTGTGTGTTGGTGTGTGGGTGGAGCAGGTGACCTGGGATTTTTTTTTTGGGGGGGGGGTCCATCTACTGTGGCCCAACTGATGATAAAACATTTGAGAGTAATTGACTCGTCCATGGTTTTGGCCGTGTGTCCTATTTCCTGCTGAGGGTCATTTATCTCAGTGGGTTGTTGAGGCAAAATAAAATGAAGACACAGGCTGTTTACCGAGCTCCTACCGTGTATCAGCCACTGTGCTCATCACATCACATGTATTTTGGGTGACCCTCTCAGCACACCTTATTTACTTACTTTTACCCGGGAGGGAACTGAGCCCTGGCTTTAGCAGGGCGGTGGTGCCAGATAAGCAGAAGCTTCAAATCGCCATGCAAACTTGATTCGTGTTTTAGCAATATAAATATCATCTGAATCTTACCATGCCTAATGAAAGTGACTAGTGAGTACACACTTAATTTTCGTTTCCCCCTTCCTTGATAGAGTAACAAAATTATTTTCCTTTTACTTTATTTTTTTTTTAAAGATTTTTATTGATTTATTAGAGCACGAGCTGGGGGAGAAGCAGAGGCAGAGGGAGAAGCAGACTCTGTGCTGAGCAGGGAACCCAGTGTGGGGCTCGATCCCAGGACCCCGGGATCATGACCAGAGCTGAAGGCAGACACTTAACTGACTGGGCCACCCGGGCGGCCCTTATTTTATTTTTTTAAGACAGAGGGAGAGAGATGAGGGGCAGAGGGGGAGGGAGAGTCTTAAGCAGACTCCATGCTGAACATGGAGCCTGCTCGAGGCTCGATCCCACAACCTGAGACGAAACCAAGAGTGTAATACACAACAGACTGCTCCACCCATACACCCCCATTTTCTTTTAAAATATCTTGAATAAGTTCTGTCTCAGCTACAGTTGAATTTAATTGATTTACTTATTTCTCTCAGGACACAGAGCTCTGGAGTTTCTCCACCTTCAGGATGGGAGAGTTAACTACAAAGAGGTATGAAGTTTAATTTTTTTCCTCATTCCTTGTGCATTAACTCTCTTCCATTGGTGCCAAAATAAAGGTCCTAACAGATATTTAGGCAATTTTAGGAGTCAGTTTTTTTCTTCATAAAACATTGATCTTTAGGATTATAAAAGGTGTATGTCCCCTCCTGTACTACTTGAACATACAAATATATATATTATATATATACATATAATACATGTACTTGAATATACATTATATATGTTTGTATTATATAACATATATACAGTTTATACTTGAACATACATACTATATGTTATATAATTAAGATATTTTAATACTATTATATATTTATTTTTATATGTATAACATGTGTAACTTATATGCAATTATATATATTATATATAACTTAAATAGTATCACTGGGATATTTTAATGATGAATCAAGATTTGAAGAATTGAGAGAGAACTTTTTAAAAATGGTACATCTTTTTGCTTTTACAAAGAGAGGTCACGCCTGAGATAAATTATTTTTCACCTCTTGACTGCAATCCTATAAAAATTGCATCAGCACAAGGAGCAGGGAATGTTTATTCAGAAGTCCGCTTTGAGATGCTGGTCTGTGTCTCCTCCCACTCTATTCTTGGTAAGACTATCCAATGGCTCTCCTGTACTTATCCTCAAATTGGTTCTGTTCTGACGCTATACACTCTGGTTCTAGGCTAAATAATGCTTTGTGCAAAGATGATTCTTAATACTTAACATTTGATAATAGAGATTAATATTCCCTGGTGACATCAGAATTGAATCAAATTATTACCAGTAAGTATCTGTAATTCAGTATGGGAAGCAGGATGGCAAGATATCTGAAATCTGTCATATTCTCAAACCACTTTTAGACGTTTGTTTCAGCTTTTTTTTTTTTTAAGATTTTATTTATTTATTTGACAGAGAGAGATCACAAGCAGGCAGAGAGGCAGGTAGAGAGAGAGGAGGAAGCAGGCTCCCTGCTGAGCAGAGAGCCCGATGCGGGGCTCGATCCCAGGGCCCTGAGATCATGACCTGAGCCGAAGGCAGCGGCTCAACCCACTGAGCCACCCAGGCGCCCTGTTTCAGCTTTTTTACTTGGCAACTGAATAGTGTTTGATTAACTTCATTGACCCTGGTGGAGGGTAGCTAGGGATGAGGGAAGAAGCAAGAACCTGCTGAATTCATCATGTGAACAGTCAGTCGTGAGTGCGTGCAGAGCAATTTTCTCGTAGAGATACACTTGTATCATTAACTTAATTTGAAATGTGTGAGCTGGACACCTATCCTTCCCCTCCGTGTCGGTCCTAACGCAGATACTGATGTCGTCATTGGAAATGACTCCGTGCCCTGAGTGCTTACACTCCACCTTCAGTTTCTGAGGGTCGCACTGCCTCACCTCTTATGATACAACCGATCCCTTTTTATGACGTAGTTTGTGTCTCTGTATGTGGGACTTGTAGTGTCTCTTTCTCCCCATTCACACCTGCTCTTCGGGGACTTCCAGACTCACTGGGGTCTGAATTTTGTTGGTTCTGGAATTATCTTTTGTTAATATATCCAGAGTTGACTGCTCTTTGAAGCCTTTGACTTCTACAAAGAGAATAATGCATAAAGCTGAGAAAATCAGCATATTAATTTATAAGAACTATCAGAAGCAAGCTCACCTCATATTGGTGGTCATTATTGCCCTGATACCTTTTTCCTATCCTTATTTAGTCTTCAAGTGTAGTTGACAGATACTGCTATATTACATATGTACAACACAGTAACCCCACACTTCTGCACATTGCCGCGTGCTCACCACTGAGAAGTGTGGTCGCCACCTGTCACCTTGTGTTATCACAATGTTACTCATGGTGTCTCCCGGGCTGTACTTTTTGTTTCCATGACTTGTAACTGGAAGCTTGTACCTTAACTCCCTTCGTCTATTTTGCTGATCCCTCCCTACCCTCCACCTTCCCTCTGGTAACCAGCAGTTTTTCTTCTCTGTATTTAAAAGTCTGTCTGTTCATGTATTTCTTAGATTCCACATGCACGTGAATTCATACGGTATTTGTCTTTCTTGGACTTACTTCATTTAGCATAATAACCTCCAGGTCCATCCATGTTGTCACCAATGGCAAGATTTTATTCTTTTTATACCCGAGTAATAGTCCTTGTGTGTGTGTGTGTGTGTGTGTGTGTGTGTGTGTGTGTGTGTGTGTGTATGCGCGCGCGCGCGCATAATCACATCTCCTCTCTCCATTCACCTGTCTATGGATACCTGGATCGTTTCTATAGTTTGACTATAAATTCAGGTGCATGTATCTTTTTAAATTAGTGTTCTTATTTTCTTGGGTAAATACCCAGCAATGGAATTACTGGATCCTATGGTATTTCTATTTTTAATTTTTCGAGAAGCCTCCATACTATGTTTACAGTGCCTGTGCCAGTTTACATACCCACCAACAGTGTACGATGATTCCTTTTTCTCCACATCATCATCAACACTTATTTCTTGTCTTTTTGATACTAGCCATTCTGACAAGTATAAAGTGATAATCTCCTTGTGACTTTGGTTTGCATCTCCCCACTGATTAGTAATGTTGTACTTTTTTTCATATGTGTATTGGCCATCTGTAGGTCTTCTATGGAAAAATGTCCTCAAGTCATCTGTTTCTTATGGGATTGTTAAGGGGTGTGTGTGTGTGTGTGTGTGTGTGTGTGTGTGTGTGTGCGCGCGCGCGCACGCAGTTATAGAAGTTCTTTCTAAAGTTTGGATATTAAACTTTTATTGGATGTATCATTTGAAAATACCTTCTTCCATTCAGTAAGTTACTTTGTTGTTCTGTTGTGTTCTTTTGTTTTTTTTTTTTCCTGTGCAAAATCTTATTATTTTGGCATAGTTCCAGTAGTTTATTTTTCTTTTGTTTCCTTTGCCTCAGGAGACCTATCCGTAAATATGTTGCTAAAGCCAATGTCCTATTTTTCTTCTACCTATATTTTCTTCTAGAATTTTTATGGTTCCAGGTCTCACATTCAGGTCTTTAATCTATTTTATTTTTGTGTTTGGTTTAAGAAAATGGACCAGTTTCATTCTTCAGCATGTTGCTGTCCAGTTTTCCCAGCAACATTTCTTGAAAACACTCTTTTTCTCATTGTATATTATGACTCTTTTGTCATAGATTAATTGACTAAGTGAGGGTTTATTTCTGGGCTTTCTATTCCATTCCATTGATCTATGTGTCTGTTTTGGTGCCAGTACCATACATTTTAATTACTGTAGCTTTGTAGTGTATCTTGAATTCTGGGGTTGTGATATCTCCAGTTTTGTCCTCCTTTCCCAAGATTTCTTTGGATATTTGGGGTCTTTTGTGATTCCGTACAAATTTTAGTATTGTTTGTTCTAGTTCTGTGAAAAATGCCATTGATATTTTGATAGGAATTGCATTAATCTGTAGATTGCTTTGGGTAATACGGACGTTTTCACAACATTAATCCTTCAAATCCATGAGCACAGAAATTCTTTTCATTTGTGTCATGTTCAGTTTTTTTCATCAATATCTTACGGTTTTCAGAGTATAGGTTTTTCACGTCCTTGGTTAAATTTATTCCTCGATACTTTATACTACTTGGCACAATTGTAAATGAGATTATTTTCCTAATTTTTCTTTTTGCTATGTCATTATGAACAAATAGAATTGCCACAGATTTCTACATATTAATTTTGTATCCTGCCACTTTATTGAATTCCTTTATTCTAATAGCTTCTTCGGTAGTCTTTAGGGTTTTCTATATATAGTATCATGTCGTCTGCAAAGAGTGACCATTTTCCTTCTTTCTTACCAGTTTGGATGCCTTTTTTTTTTCTTGTCTAATAGCAGCAGCTAGGACTTCCAGTACTCTGTTGAATAAAAGTGGTGAGAGCAGACATCCTTGTCTTGTGTCTGACCTTAGGGGAAAGGCTCTCAGTTTTTCCCCATTGAGAAGGATGTTAGCTGTGGGTTTTTCATGGAAGCCTTTATCATGTTGAAGCATGGTTCTTCTAAATCCACTTTACTGACAGTTTTATCACAAACAAAGGTACTGTATCAGATTCTTTTTCTAGAGCTCTTTAGATCATATGATTTTTATACTTCTTCTTAATGTGATATGTCACATTGATTTAAGAATATTGAACCACCCTTGAATCCCAGGAATAAATCCCACTTGATCATGGTGAATGGTCCTTTTAACACACTATTGAATTTGGTTTGGTAATAAGTGTTGAGGATTTCTGCATCTGTGGTCGTCAGGGATACTGGCCTGTAGTTCTCTTTTTTTAGTGTTGTCTTTGTCTGGTTTTGGAATCAGGGTAAAGCTGGCCTTGTGAAATGGATTTGGAAGTTTTCCTTCCTGTTCTATTTTTTTGAATAGTTTGATAAGAATAGGAATGAATTCTTCTTTAAATGTTTGGTAGCACTTCACCTGTGAAGCCATTTGGTCCTGGACTTTTTTTTTTTTTTAAGATTTATTTATTTATTTATTTATTTGACAGACAGAGATCACAAGTAGGCAGAGAGGCAGGCAGAGAGAGAGGGGGAAGCAGGCTCCATGCGCGCGCGCGCGCATAATCACATCTCCTCTCTCCATTCACCTGTCTATGGATACCTGGATCGTTTCTATAGTTTGACTATAAATTCAGGTGCATGTATCTTTTTAAATTAGTGTTCTTATTTTCTTGGGTAAATACCCAGCAATGGAATTACTGGATCCTATGGTATTTCTATTTTTAATTTTTCGAGAAGCCTCCATACTATGTTTACAGTGCCTGTGCCAGTTTACATACCCACCAACAGTGTACGATGATTCCTTTTTCTCCACATCATCATCAACACTTATTTCTTGTCTTTTTGATACTAGCCATTCTGACAAGTATAAAGTGATAATCTCCTTGTGACTTTGGTTTGCATCTCCCCACTGATTAGTAATGTTGTACTTTTTTTCATATGTGTATTGGCCATCTGTAGGTCTTCTATGGAAAAATGTCCTCAAGTCATCTGTTTCTTATGGGATTGTTAAGGGGTGTGTGTGTGTGTGTGTGTGTGTGTGTGTGTGTGTGTGCGCGCGCGCGCACGCAGTTATAGAAGTTCTTTCTAAAGTTTGGATATTAAACTTTTATTGGATGTATCATTTGAAAATACCTTCTTCCATTCAGTAAGTTACTTTGTTGTTCTGTTGTGTTCTTTTGTTTTTTTTTTTTCCTGTGCAAAATCTTATTATTTTGGCATAGTTCCAGTAGTTTATTTTTCTTTTGTTTCCTTTGCCTCAGGAGACCTATCCGTAAATATGTTGCTAAAGCCAATGTCCTATTTTTCTTCTACCTATATTTTCTTCTAGAATTTTTATGGTTCCAGGTCTCACATTCAGGTCTTTAATCTATTTTATTTTTGTGTTTGGTTTAAGAAAATGGACCAGTTTCATTCTTCAGCATGTTGCTGTCCAGTTTTCCCAGCAACATTTCTTGAAAACACTCTTTTTCTCATTGTATATTATGACTCTTTTGTCATAGATTAATTGACTAAGTGAGGGTTTATTTCTGGGCTTTCTATTCCATTCCATTGATCTATGTGTCTGTTTTGGTGCCAGTACCATACATTTTAATTACTGTAGCTTTGTAGTGTATCTTGAATTCTGGGGTTGTGATATCTCCAGTTTTGTCCTCCTTTCCCAAGATTTCTTTGGATATTTGGGGTCTTTTGTGATTCCGTACAAATTTTAGTATTGTTTGTTCTAGTTCTGTGAAAAATGCCATTGATATTTTGATAGGAATTGCATTAATCTGTAGATTGCTTTGGGTAATACGGACGTTTTCACAACATTAATCCTTCAAATCCATGAGCACAGAAATTCTTTTCATTTGTGTCATGTTCAGTTTTTTTCATCAATATCTTACGGTTTTCAGAGTATAGGTTTTTCACGTCCTTGGTTAAATTTATTCCTCGATACTTTATACTACTTGGCACAATTGTAAATGAGATTATTTTCCTAATTTTTCTTTTTGCTATGTCATTATGAACAAATAGAATTGCCACAGATTTCTACATATTAATTTTGTATCCTGCCACTTTATTGAATTCCTTTATTCTAATAGCTTCTTCGGTAGTCTTTAGGGTTTTCTATATATAGTATCATGTCGTCTGCAAAGAGTGACCATTTTCCTTCTTTCTTACCAGTTTGGATGCCTTTTTTTTTCTTGTCTAATAGCAGCAGCTAGGACTTCCAGTACTCTGTTGAATAAAAGTGGTGAGAGCAGACATCCTTGTCTTGTGTCTGACCTTAGGGGAAAGGCTCTCAGTTTTTCCCCATTGAGAAGGATGTTAGCTGTGGGTTTTTCATGGAAGCCTTTATCATGTTGAAGCATGGTTCTTCTAAATCCACTTTACTGACAGTTTTATCACAAACAAAGGTACTGTATCAGATTCTTTTTCTAGAGCTCTTTAGATCATATGATTTTTATACTTCTTCTTAATGTGATATGTCACATTGATTTAAGAATATTGAACCACCCTTGAATCCCAGGAATAAATCCCACTTGATCATGGTGAATGGTCCTTTTAACACACTATTGAATTTGGTTTGGTAATAAGTGTTGAGGATTTCTGCATCTGTGGTCGTCAGGGATACTGGCCTGTAGTTCTCTTTTTTTAGTGTTGTCTTTGTCTGGTTTTGGAATCAGGGTAAAGCTGGCCTTGTGAAATGGATTTGGAAGTTTTCCTTCCTGTTCTATTTTTTTGAATAGTTTGATAAGAATAGGAATGAATTCTTCTTTAAATGTTTGGTAGCACTTCACCTGTGAAGCCATTTGGTCCTGGACTTTTTTTTTTTTTTAAGATTTATTTATTTATTTATTTATTTGACAGACAGAGATCACAAGTAGGCAGAGAGGCAGGCAGAGAGAGAGGGGGAAGCAGGCTCCCCGCTGAGCAGAGAGCCCGATGCGGGGCTCGATCCCAGGACCCTGGGATCATGACCTGAGCCAAAGGCAGAGGCTTTAACCCACTGAGCCACCTAGGCACCCCTGGTCCTGGACTCTTGTTGAGGAATTTTTTGATTACAGATTCAGTGTTTTTACTAATAACTGGTCTGTTTATATTTTCTACTTCTTCTTGATTCAGTTTTGGCAGAATGTATGTTTCTAGGAATTTATCCATCTTTTCTAGTTTCTCCAATTTGTTATGTAACGTTTCATAGTATTGTTTAATAATTCTTTGTATTTCTGTGGTGTTGGTAGTTATTTCACCTTTTCTGATTTTATCGAGTGCTTGCTCTTTCTTGAGCTCTTTCTTGAGGAGTCCGGCTAAACGTTTATCAGTCATGTTTATCTTCTCAAAGAACTAACTCTTGGTTTCATTGATAAACAATAATTTTGTTCACTTATTTCCACTCTAAACTTTATTATCTCCTTCCTTCTACTAACTTTGGGCTTTGTTATTCTCTTTCTAGTTCCTTTGGATAAAGATTTGATTGCTTTTTTGAGACTTTTCTTGTTTCTTATAATAGGCCTGTACTGCTCTAAGCTTCCTTCCTAGAGCGGTTTTTGCTGTATCCCAAAGATTTTTTTTTTTTTAAGTAGGTTCTATACCCCACATGGGGCTTCAACTTATGACCCTGAGACCTGACAGTCCTGTGCTCTACCAACCAGGCCAGCCAGGTGTCCCCACAAAGATTTTCGGTCATTGTGTTTCCATTTTTGTGTGTCTTTATGTGTTGTTTCATTTCCTCTTTGACTTCATCATTGACCGTCCGTTGTCACTAGCATGTCGTTTAGCGTCCATTTGTTTCTCCCCTAGTTTTTTTTTTTTCTTATAGTTGATTTCTAGTTTCATACTGTGATGGTTGGATTCACTATATAGATTTACTTTCTATAAAAATAGACATAATTTGCTATTTTAACCATGAAATCCTACAATGGTAGTTATGTGGTTGGTGCTGTCTTCTCTGCCCCACTTCCTTCTGCCTGCCTACAGGAGAGATTTGTCCTTTTGTGATTAGAGAACTGAGAGATGCTCACTGTAAAACACTCTGAGACAATGAATGTTGACACTTGGCTTTATATCATTCTAGACATTGTTTTTTAATTTATTAGTACTTTCTTCCCCCCAAATTACACTCTACACACTATGCAACTTGCTACTTTTCATTGAATATATTGGTGATATCTTTCCATGTCAAAAAAGATGTTGAGAATCAATTAGAACAATTACATATTTTTCTATTACCATACTGTATCATAATTTATTCAGCCAATTTTATATTTTAACTTTTTACTTGGAAGTAATTAAAAACCCATAGAAAAGCTGGACAGTTGGGCAATCTCTATATGCTCTTTACCATATTCCTGTAGATCCTCTATTGGCATATTTGGCCTTTCATCCTCTCTGTTGTCCCCCAAGGGAAGGAGGTAGAACAGGGAAGGAATGAAGGCCTTTATTTAGTGTCTCAGAATTGCACTTCAGGGGAGCACGGATTCCAGAGTAACCAGAAAAGTGTCCAACTCATGCAGGGAAAGCAAGGGGATTTTACGAGAAGGAAGAGAGAATTACAGGATTTACATAAAGCAGAGAAGAAAAGAATGCTGCTGTATTGGTGCTAACCAGTGGAACCACTTGTGATGACTGTCTTACTGATCATCGCTGCTATCAAGCCAAAGTCCTCCTGTGTATTTATTGACTCTGCTGTCCTCATCTGATCCAGATGCCAGTGGCTCTGTTGAAATCTTATGAGCCAACCGCTTGTCAAAGAATTGCTGCTTCTGGCCCAGTTCAGTTTGTTAGTTGGCATGAAAATGGAGTCTCTCATGGCTAGAGATTCCATGCAATTCCACACTATTTATACATACTGATTTCTTTTCCCCTGGACAATTCTCGAGTGAATTCCTGGTGTGATGCCCATTATCCTTCAACTCATGATCGTGTATTTCCTAAAAACGAGGACACTCCTATGGAGCCACAGCACAATAATCAGTCAGGAAACCAACATTGAGTAACACTCTCCCCCAGTCCTCAGACTTTATTAAAATCTCTCCAGTTGTCTCAGTAATTAATCTTCTTTCTGGTTCCAGGACTGATCCAGGACCATATGATCTAGAACAGTTCCTCAGGCCTAATTTGTCTTTAATGACCTTGATATTTTGGAAAGGGCACAGTCCAGTAACAGCCAAATGTACCCTAGTTTGGTTTCATGTGCACATTCCTCCTCGCAGGTTACCTTTTTTTTTTTAAGATTTGATTTATTTACTTAGCGCATGTGGGTGAGCGCAAGGGGTTGGGGGAGGGGCAGAGGGAGAAGGAGAAGCAGACTTCCGTCTGAGCAGGGAGCCCGATGCGGGGCTCAGTCCCAGGACCCCAAGATCATGACCTGAGCTGAAAGTAGACGCTTAACTGACTGAGGCACCTGGCGCCCCTTGCAGGTTATCTTTTGACAGAAACATCACAGAACACAGAAGCGATGCCGTATTCTTATGGCATCGTACCAGAAGGTTCATGGGGTCAAGTGTACTGTTTTGGTGATGCTGAATTTTTCCTTTCTAAGACTTTCATTGGGTGGTTCTTTAATATTCCTTTCCTGAGATTATTTTGGTGGTGGTGGGTGGGGGTTGTTTCAAGTATGTTTGTAACTGAAGTATTTTATGATGGCTGCTTTAAAGTATTTGCCAGGTAATTCTAAAATTTCCACCATTTTGGTGTTGGCCTCTATTGGTATCTCCTTTCATTCCTTCTGAGATCCCTGGTTCTTGGTGTGATAAGTGATCTTTGATTAAAACCTGGACATTTCAGGCATTAGGTTACGAGACTCTGGATCTTACTGACTTCTTCTGACACCTCTTTGGGAAGGAAACAGAATGGGGAGGGTCACCCACCTCCTGACTCTCCTGACTGCCAACTTGGGGTAGAAGTCAAGGTTCCCTCTGAACCTCCACGGACACCTCTCTGGCTGGGAGGGGTAGAAGTGCCCAACTATTGCTCTTCTCTGTGGCCTCTACAGATACTGGGGGGGTGTCTCCTCATGGTGGTGAACTTCCTGCCCTCCCCAGGGCCTCTTCTGATCCCACCCAGTGGGGATGGGGAGAGGCGCCATGTTACTGCAGTTGGGATTGGAGGCCCAGGCTCTCCCCATTGTCTCCACTGACATGGAGGGGTAGGGACGGGGGACAGATGAAAGTCCTGGTGAGGGTAGGGCCACAGTGTTTTCTGTGATGTTCGGCTGGAGTAAAAGGCTATTGTCTAAAAGTTTTCTGTCTTGGTAGGCTGCCCTTTTCTTGGTCTTAGGGTTAGAGAAAGCAGGCTTTTGTTGTGGCATGTGTGTGTGTGTGTGGGGGGGGGGTTTATGCCCATTAGAGTTTCTAGGTTGGCATGCTTTCCGAGTATCCAGTTTGGGATCTCTGAGGCAAAGAGAAAGCCCAGAGAATTGACCAGTGTCTTCTTCTGGCCCTGAGCTCCCAGACACCTCTACCTCTCACGGGCTTCTTATGCTCATTTTGTGTACAACGCCCAGGGGTTAGCTTAGCAAGAGGAATAAATACATCTGTTCCCTCTTCCTGGGAACAGAAGTCCTAGTGATGTTAATTTCTATCTCCTGGTTAAGATGATGTCTTCACATTTTTTACAATGGAAAGTTAATAGTATTTTCTGCTTTTTAATTAGCAAGTAAATATTTTGTGGGGAGAGATCTTAATGTAAATATCTTGTTTCTCATCAAGTTTTAGCCACTGGTTGTAGCATCTCTTTCTAATTCTTGCCTGAAATAATTATTATGATGGTTGCCAAATTATTTATCTGATTCCATCAGTCTTTCTACATTTCTTGGCTTTCTACTGTTAAAGTAGAGCCATTCCTTCTTCCCCATTCATATATGCACATTAATGGATTTTTATTTAATCGTTTATGTTACCTTATCATTCATCTTGACACTGACATTGTCCCAGATTCTGCTTCAAGTTGGCTTTTGTGTCTGTTTATGTGCCTATTTTTTTAAAACCATGAGTTCACGCAAGAATATTTCCAGTTAGGGGCCTTCGCCACATGAATCGTTCTAGCCTTCTCTGTGCCCGCATCTGTGTCCCCTTTCTCCAACACTGAGAAGCCTAGCCATCATTCTCAATATATCCTTTGTGCTCAGTCTCCTCGTTTGTGACCAGTGTCCCCAACCACGTTTGGCAAAACCTTCAGTTCTGACACTGCTACCCGAGTTCTTCTGGCCCAGAAACCAAGGAAAAACAAAACGAAACAGAAAAGACCTCTACAACAGAGGAAGGCTTAATATTCTCTGTTGCTTGTGTATTTCATTGAAAAAATTTTTTTTAAACATTTATTAGCACAAGCAGGAGGAGGAGCAGAGGGAGAAGGAGAAGGAGACTTAACATTTTTTCATTTTTGCTCATTTGGTAGGTGGAAAATGGTGTTTTTGTTACAGGCTTTATTGGCATTTTAGTTAACGAGGTTAAATATACTTTCAGGTGTTTATCAACTATTTCTATTACGTCTTCTGTGAATCACTTACGTGTTTTGCTCATTTTTGCACATTTTGCTCATTTCTCTACATTCAGTGCATAAGGATGATTTCTTGAACTTACCCGCCCCATCGTGTGTCAAATGATTCAGTTATTTTTCTCTTCAGTTTGCTTCCAGTGCTCTTCACCGTGCAGAATGCTCCAATTTTTGTGTCGTTAAGTGCATCATTCTATTCTTTTATGGCTTCTGCCTGTATGCTTTCCTTAGAAAAATCATTCCCACTCGAGATTATGCCGTTATTCCTTTTAGTTTTGTCCTGCTTATTCTGTGGCTTCCTGTTCTGCCTTTAACTCTTTGATTCATGTTGTACATATTTTGGCATAAAGCCCGTGAGCGGTCTGGGAACCTCTTGTTGGTCATGTTAATTTCACGTCCGTGTCACATCGGCCACACTGGGTCCCACCAGGAACGGAACCCCCACCGCCCGGGGCTGTGCCGACACCACCGGCTGGGGACTCCATCTTCATTCATCCCACTGTACGTGGTGTGGGCTTGAGTCTGTTTTCTTGCTCTTTATTCTGTTTCCTTGATCTCTTTTGATTCCAATATCCTATTGCTCTTATTTCTGTAGCTTAGAAATACATTTTTCTATCTAAGGGAGCCATCCTTCCCCAGTACTTAATCCCCACCCCCAGCAGCTTCCTATTTTGCTGACACATTTACTTTTCAAAGTTTACTTCAGATTATTTTTCAGTGTTAAACAGTAGCATCTTCTTCACCTAGAAATGCAGATTCAACAAGTTTTAATCATATAAAGCAACCAACACCAAAGCAAGGTAAATAGTCAATAAAGTTAATTATTATTTTCAAGTGACCAAAGTGCAACTTGCAAGCTATCTTTAGAGAAAAAGGAGACTCCACTGGCTTATGTAATTGATGGCGCTCGGAGCAGAGCTGCACGCAGAGGTGGGTGGTGGTCTCTCTCCACGTGGGGGACACAGGCCTTCAGCGTTCAGCCTGAAAACCCACAAGGGAAAGCTCTCGATCAGACGTGCATCTCTGAGCCACAGACTGTGGTGGCCGTGGGGATTCTTCAGTCCTTATGAATAAATTACAAAGTTTAAGGTGGGGCACCTGTGGCCTTGGTTGGGCGTTTGGCTTCAGCTCAGGTCAGGATCTCAAGATCCTAGGATGGAGCCCTATCATTGGCTCCCTGCTCAGCGGGGGAGCCCCTTCCCTTCCTTGCCCTCTACCCCATCCACCTGCTCATGCTCTCTGGCTCTCTCGCTTTCTCGCACTCTTTTTCTCAAATAAATAAAATCTTAAAGCTTAGGGGGCACCTGGCTGGCTCAGTTGGAAGAATGTGCAGCTCTTAATCTCAGGTTGTGAGTTTGAGCCCCAGGTTGGGGGGAGAGGATAGAGATTAGTTAAATAAATACTTAAAAAAAAAAAAGTTGAGGCTGCACATTTTTACTTTGGCAATCCGAGTTTATCTGCAGATCCTGGAAACCCCTCGGCTAGTTGATGGTGAGCGCCCCCCAGAACTGGAGAACTGCGTGTTCATGGTCTCTGAGCTCTGGAAGAGCACGCTCGGAGCGGAGCGTCCAGGAAGGGCTCCCAGAGCCTCGCGCAGAGCTGGCCTACAGGGTTCCCCGGTGGCAGCCACGGCCCCCTGTCACCTGTGAGCTGAGGAAGGAGAAGGGGAGAGGGGCTGCGTGTGGAGTCTGGGAACTGTGGCCACAGCTGGGCCGCCTGAAGTGGGTTAGAATGGAATGAGTGAGCCAGTCAACCAAGGAGAACATTGAAATATAATAACTTTTTTTTTTCTTTTTAAGATTTTATATATTTGAGAGAGAGAGAGAGAGAGAGACAGGGCTGGGGGTGAGCGGGAGGGACAAGTAGGGGGAACAGCAGAGGGAGAGGGAGAGGGAGAAGCAGACTCCCCGCTGAGCAGGGAGCCCCACGTGGGACTCGATTCCAGGACCCTGGGATCATGACCTGTGCCAAAGGCAGAGGCTTAACTGACTGAGTCACCCAGGTGCCCTGAAGTATAATGTTATTTTACCATAATTTTAAAAGGTAAAGGAGTTTTTAAACCCCCCTAGAAGCCCTCAAGATATCATCTGACTGTAAAGTACAGGTAACTATAAACTTATATGTAAATAGATCAGTTTATGTGTATATAGTTGACCCTTGAACCAACACTGGGATTAGGGGTGCTGATCCCCAGGCAGTCAGAAACACAAATGTAACTTCTAACTCCCTCCAGACTTAACTACTAATGGCCTACTGTGGACCGGAAGCCTTACTGATCAGTTTACACTTACTTTGGAGGTTATATGAATTATATCCTATATCCTTCTAGTAAAGCAGCTAAAGAAAATGCATGAAAGAAAATACATTTCTAGTACTCCACTATATTTAGCAAAAAAATCTGCATCTGCCTAGACTCATGTGGTTCAAATCTGTGTTCTGGGGTCAGCGGTGTAACTGTGTGTGTGTGTGTGTGTTTTATAGGCCTATGTCTGTATTTCTCTCATTGCACTGACTTTTCACTGGATCGCTGAAAATCTCACCACAAACCAGTCAGTGAACTAGCCTTGCGGAAATCCTGCTCTGCTAGTGGCCAGAGAAAGGAGCTGAAATCAAATGAGTGACTTTTGGTCCTTCTTGGTCAGCCTGTGTTTGCTCGGACAGAACCTGAGCTTCTCTGTTGTAGGGTGTCATCTTGGATCATACCCGAGTTTTGACTACGTGCGTACTTACTCCTTCCTTCTGTCCCTCCCCAGGCTGCTGCCTCTTGCCCCTAATCTCTGTTTTCCTCTTACCCAGCTGTTACTTGAGCACCAGGATGCGTACCAGGCTGGAGCCGTGTTCCCTGATGCCTTCTACCCCAGCATCTGCGAGAGAGGTAAGCTCGAGTCTCACAGACCCAGTGATGCGGCTTCCACTTGGTTAACAGGAGCAGCTAGGACAGAACTCCAACAGCGTGTTTCTGTTGTCCTTGGTCACTGACTTGGTTCACATAACTGCATTTTTCATTTAACCAGATCTTACCTACTTAAGTGTAGAAATTCTGAAAATTTTCACGATCCTGTGTGTCCTTAATTTACTACTTTGTGGCAGAAGAGAAAAGATTTTGAAAGCGGTGGAAGGGTCTGGGTTCTCGTTCCTGCTGTGCTATTAGCCTTGTGACCTTCAGAAAGTGTTTCCACGCCTGGGACATAATCATAATAATGTTTCCCTTGCCTCTACCGGACTTTGTTGGTGTTAATGTATATTATCGAGTGGTGTGCAGATCTAAGGCAGTGGTATCAGTGACCTGGGCTTGGGGGTAGTATCAGGACCCCGTGGGGTGTGGAAGGTGCACTCTGACAGAGAATTGGGGGGTGTTTTGTAGGAGCTATGGGCCTGGTTAAGAAATCTGCAGGAACAGGGCAGGGAGGGAGCAGTTGCCGGAAGGCCCCTGTGAGGGGCCAGTCCTTCATTCAGGGACTGAAGCCAGCCCCCAGGACCCTAAGTCAGGGATCTGGGGGAACGAATACCCCCACCTCCCTTCCTTTTCTCTGATCTCGTCTCCGTTCTCCACATTGGCCGGACCCAACCCACCCAAAGCTGGGGGGCAAAGAGGCCAGTCGGGCTGGTCCCTTCAGGGGCACCGTGCAGGGCAGAGCAGGTTGGACAGAAGGTCTGGAGGGACAAATGAAAGACATCCAGTATATTGGTCGTCACGGAATCCATATTTGGAGTCTCAGGGTCATGGCCATTATCCCAGTGTTTTGTTTTTTAAGATTTTATTTATTTGTGTGTGAGAGAGAGAGAGAGAGAGAGCGCGCGCGCACAAGCAGGGGGAGAGGCAGAGCCAGAGGGAGAAGCAGGCTCCCTGGGCAGGCTTCCTTGGGTCTCCGTTCACTAGGATTACAGAGGGGAACAAAAACGTTGCTTAATCTGGCAATTTGGTGAAGGGGGAGGTTTATTCAAAGAGCTGCTGTTACCCTTAATTTGGGATTTTTACTGAATTCTGTAAAATAGGAATTGTAAGTTTTATCTCGAGGAAAACTTAGAGCGGATCAAATTTCTAGTTGTGGTGTCTTTGAAAATCATTTCAAGAAAAGCCAATGGTTTAAAACTGGTTAGAATGTTTTTACTTGAGGGGCACCTGGGTGGCTCAGTGGGTTAAGCCTCTGCCTTCGGCTCAGGTCATGATCTCAGGGTCCTGGGATCGAGCCCCGCATCGGGCTCTCTGCTCAGTGGGGAGCCTGCTTCCTCCTCTCTCTGCCTGCCTCTCTGCCTACTTGTGATCTCTCTCCCTGTCAAATAAATAAATAAAATCTTAGAAAAAAAAGGATGTTTTTACTTCAGTGACAGCAAAACTATTTCAACAGAAGGATCTAAACTCTGGTGTTCTGGTTTCCGTTGCCCCTCGTGACATTTGACAGCCCCCTCCCACCCCCCTGCACCCCACCTGCACTGCCCCCCACCAACTCCAGCACCCTCCACCCACTACCCTGCACAGCTGCTTCCTCCTTCCCTTTAGCACAGAAACGGAAAACCCTTCCAGCCCCGCAGCAGCCCCTGTGATTCCAGATGCTGTGAGCTAGTCCCAGCTTTCTCTCTCCCTCCCAGCTGGCCCTTCTCTTCTAGAGGCTTCCTCTGAACATCAACGGAAGAACACAGGAGGCTGGAAGGGAAGGAAGAGATATCTCCAGCTTTTCTGGACAGACTCCTGACACCTGCTCTTGTCTCACCAGGGAAGTTCCATGATGTGTCCGAGAGCACGCACTGGACCCCCTTTCTGAATGCCAGCATCCATTATATCCGAGAGAACTACCCGCTTCCCTGGGAGAAGGTAGGCATGGCCGGCCCTCCAGTGCCGAGAAGAAATTCCGCTCCAGACCCCCACCCCTGTCTGCACCCTGTCGCCCCCCAGGCTCCGGGAGAGCAGCTCACCCTTGCTGAGGGTGAGCCCAGGATGCGGTTGGTTAAGACCTGAGCAAACTACTCAGAGAAGTGCAGGAGGTCACCTGGCCGTTTCTGCCCCAAGAGTAATTCCTCTGAAAGCACTTCCAAGGCACCCCCGACACTTCTCCACGAGTCCTTGGTGGGTTTTGTCACTAGAAACTGCAGTGTACCAGCCTCTGTATTGCTGTGAAGGCTCAGGGATGGAAATCCTCTTTATTAAACACCGTAATAGGACTTTTACAAAATAACCCCAGCGCCCGTCCCTCTAATTTGCTCGTTGGCAGGACACGGAGAAACTGGTGGCTTTCCTGTTCGGCATCACCTCTCACATGGCGGCTGACGTGAGCTGGCACAGCCTGGGCATCGAGCAGGGATTCCTTCGCACCATGGGCGCCGTGAGTACGCGTCGGTGGCGGGTGACTCGAGGGGACTGTCCTGTCCTGCCCGGGACGAAGCCCGGGAGGGAGAACTCGAGGTCACTCAGGGCCATGTGGACGCAAGTGAGACTTCCTGCCCCAGCAGCCGTCCGTCTCCAGCTCCTCCTCCCCATTCCCCTTCTTCCCTGGGCTCCCTGCACGTTCGGCCCGCGGGCAGGACCCTGACGTGCACCGAAATCAGCAGTAAATGTGCTGTCCTGTGTCGTCGCACACAGCATTTGTGAAATTTCACGCTCCGGGCAAGTCGCGTGTCTTAATAAGGACACAAAGAGCCGCCACTCAGTTCTCCTTGGAGTTCTTCTCCACTCCACGTGTTTGTTCTTTTAAAATTTTCCTTCCTAACATGCAAAAATGTGTTCTTATTTGCGTGTGGTTGACACAGCGTCGCGTGAGCTCCAGGTGGGCGACGTGACGATCCGCCAGCTGTGTGCAGCTGTGTTCGCCCCCCCCCCCGTCACCGCCCAGCCCCCCACACTGCCAGACCCTGTCTTCCCTGGGCTGTGCCTTCATTCCTGTGACTTAGTCACTCCGTAAGCTCTTACTCCCTTGCACCCATTTCGCCCATCTCCCCACGCTGGCTTTTTTTTCCCCCCCGTTTTCTATATGAAAATGCCAGGGCCCCGAACTGAAATGGCGCCCTTGTTTCTGGAAGCCCCCCGGTCCCCAGTTGTTGTTGGTCCCATTCTGTGCAGAACTTACCCTTGGACTCACTGGAGACTGTGTCTACATCCCCAGCGGTGCAAGTGTTTGCAAGAGCTTTGTCTCCAGACGCTAATATGTGGCTCAGCTGCCACTGTAAATTTGTAACAAAAAAATAAAATTATCATTTTTAAAAAGATCAAGTCCATCTGTTATGGACCCTTTGCATTGACCAGGTTAGGCATTCACCTCCTTGCCCCTGGCATGGCTGCGGGGTGGGCTTTGGGCTACAGTCGGTGATACCCGTACACATGTCAGATGATTCTCTCTTTCTCAGGTTGACTTTCATGGCTCCTATTCCGAGGCGCATTCAGCGGGTGATTTCGGTACTGTCTACATTTGCCGGGTTTCTTTTGCAATGGTTCTGTCTCCCTTGTCCTAGAGTCACTACTGTACCTTAAATCTGTACTTTTCTCCCCCATGTCGAAAAACCTCTCTCCTTAACTGAGACCATCTCATGCTGCATTAGGACTGTCTATGTGGTTCTCTTGAGCAAAAGTGTCAGTTTCATACTCTATGGGGTGGGTATTCAGTCACTTTGGGAAATGGCTAATAACCAGGCAGGTGTCTAGACGACAAGAGAGAGATGCTTCCGGGAGTGGCTGCTGGCAGAGACGTGCGCAGATCATGGCGGACTCCCGCAGTACCTCTTTCTCTCCTGTGTGTGTCAACTTCAACTTATACTAAAAAACCAAGTATTTAAAGTAAAATACAGATTTTTTTTTTTTTAAAGATTTTATTTATTTATCAGAGAGAGAGAGGGAGAGAGAGCAAGCACAGGCAGATAGAATGGCAGGCAGAGGCAGAGGGAGAAGCAGGCTCCCTGATGAGCAAGGAGCCCGATGTGGGACTCGATCCCAGGACGCTGGGATCATGACCTGAGCCGAAGGCAGCTGCTTAACCAACTGAGCCACCCAGGCGTCCCAAAATACAGATTTTTAATCACAGCTCGCCAGTCCATATACTAACTAGCTTTCTATTTTAATATTTCATTTAGAGTACGGCATATCTCATTTGCCATAGAGATGTATTTCCCAAAAGTTGTATGTCTTTATAAAAAAAATCACAGTTCATCATTGGCATATGTCCTAATTTAGTAAAGCTTTACTCTTATATTAGCTTAAAATTCTTTACCTAAGGTTGCCCTCACTTTAACTTGGTACCTCTGTCTTTTTCCTCCCTCCCATGAATTATTGAAATAGCCAAAGTAGATGGTGAATGGGATTTTAAAAGAACTTTTATGGTTCATCTTTCCTTCAAGTGAAAAACTTTTGGTTATCTGGGTGTTTCTTAACTCACAAGTCTCACTGGCTAAGCTGTGAATGATCGCTTTTTCTCTGAGATCTGCTTGTACCTAAAACAGCAGAACATGCGGGCAAGGTAGCGAACTCATCACCTGACCGTGCAGATCTGCGGAAAGAAGCCGAGTGTCGTCGCTGACCCACCAAGTGTAAATATTTTTCTCGTGCTTTAGGAGGAGATGTGTTGAGCCAGTTCGAGTTCAATTTTAATTACCTCGCACGGCACTGGTAAGAACAACTACGCTTACACGTGTGTTCCCTAAATGGCGCTTAGAAGCTGGACCTTTTTTATCCCTGTAGAAAATGCGGCCTCCGATGCAATTAGGCATCAAAAATTTGTAAATTTTGAAAAGCAGAACTGCAGATGAGGACAGTTTAAGATGCTTTGAACTTGTGACCGACACCATATCCAATGCATATTTACAAAAAATAAGATCACGTGCATTCCTGTAGCTAACACTTGGCTCACAGCCAAGCCTTCTGGGTGTCTTCTAAGCGCCTCCCACCGAGAACGTTCTCTCCTGCTCTTCTAAACTGCTCCGGTGGGATTTCTGTTAATCGTTTTGTTGCTTCTCTTTAGAGATGAATACATATGGATGTGTCCATGTACAAAATAGGACGTGATTTTAATCTTCAGATAAATAGAATCGCGTTTCTGGTTCCGAGGTCCGGTCACCTGTGTCCGTCTGGCCGTGGTGGATTTTCCCTGCTGTGTGGCCGTCTGTTACCGGGATGGACCACACGGTGCTCCACTCCCGCGGGGACGGAGGTGTTAGTGCAGAGCGTGTGTGTTTGCTCTATGGGCGGTGTTGTGGTGAACATCTCGTACGTTTGTGCACCACAGTGGGGGTCTCTCATCCTCAGCACCGGACACGGAACTGGCAGGGAGTCCTGGGGCGGATGTGAGTTCAGCATCAGTGAGCCGAGGCTTTCAGAAAGGCCTTCCCAGCGGACCCTGTCCTCGGGCGTATGTGGTAGATCTACTTCCCCTGCGTTCTCCGGGACTTGGTCTTGTCCAACTTAAAATACAGTCTGTTTGGTGTGTACTGGTATCTTACTGATGTTTTCATTTGCATTTCCCAGTGATTAATGAGGCTGAAAGTTCCTTCATACTTTACGGATCATCTGTGTTTGATACTCCGTGAACATCTTGTTTAGCTTTTAGCCTAGTTTTCTGTTGGTTGGTTTGGCCTTTTTACTTACTGGTGAGTGGTCCTTGTATATTAGGGCTTCTAATCTTTGTTGGTTTATCATTTATTTGTTACAAATATCTTTTTATACTTTGGGACTTTTTTTTTTAACTTATGATGTATCTTAATAAACAGAACTTAATTTTAATGTAGTTGACTATATCTTTTCCTTTGTAATTTGTGCTTTCGATGTCTGATTTAAGAAATCCTTCCCTACTTTTTGGGGATGAGGTCATTCTCTTCCTCCTTGGCCTTCAAAAGCTTTTATGGTTTTATTTTTTTAAACTTTGTCTTTCATTTACCTGGAGTTAATTTTCTGTGTGTTCTGAGATAGAATCTGATTTTCTTTCTTTCTGTGGATGTAACTTAGATAGTCCACAAATCAGGACACTTATCCATAGTCTCCCCCCCCCTTTTTTTTTGTGGGCTTTCTATTCTGTTCTATTGATCTACTTGTCCATGAGCAATACTGATTTTTTTCTTTTTAAATTACAGTGGCTTTATAATACATCTTGACATCTAGTAGGGCTGGTCTCTCAGCCTATCCTTTTTCTTCAGACATACCTTGCCAATTCTTTTGCCTTGGCTCTTTCAAATAAAGTGAGAAGAGCAAGCTGCCATGTTCTAAGAAAGATCTTGTTGGGGTTTTGATTAGAGTTGTATTGAATCTAGAGATCCATTGGAAGAGCATTAACAACTTTGAAATATTGAGTCTTCTCAATATGCTATATATTTTATTTAAGCCCCCTTTAGTGACTTTAACTAAACTTGTCTAAGTTTTTCCCTTCAAGGTCTTACATGTTTTGTTCAATTTTGTTGCAGAGACTTTTTATTTGCTACCATAAATGGTAACTTTCGGTACCAGTTTTATTTTCTAGTTGATTGTTGCTGTGTAGAATGCAAGTGACTTTCTCATTTTGATTTTTGCTTCTAGCCACATTTCTAAATTCCCTCATTCATTCTAATGTTCCCAGAGATGTTTTTTAATTTACTGTATACTCACAGTGCATCATCTACAAATTGCGACCATTTTGCTTTTCCTTTCTCAGTCTTTAGCCTGTGTGATTCAGCAGAAAGAAGAAAGTTATAAAGTTTTCAGTACAATAGAAGTGGCGATACTGAGCATACTTACCTTGTTTGTGACCTTAAAGAGAATGCTTTCAAAATTTCATCAGACACAATGTTTGCCCTGGGTTTTTGTGAATATCCTTAATCAGCTTAAGGCAGTTTCCCTCTATTTCAGTTTGCTAGTAGTAATTATGAAATAACTTCACACATGTTGAACTCTTACTCTGCATCTGTTGAAATAGTTCCCTCTTTTTTAATCTGATAATATAACAATTGTACTAATCTATTTGCCAATATTTAATCAAGTTGAATTCCTGGCACAAAACCAACTTAGCAATAGTATATTTCCTTTTTAATATTTGTTGCATCTGTTACTGCCTGGGATTTTGTATTTTTATTTATGGGTGAGTTCATGCTATCATTTTCCTTTCTTCTCTTCTTGTTTGGTTTTGGTATCAAGGTTATGCTAGTTTCATGATATCAGGAGGAAAGTTCTTTTCTTTTCTGTTCTCTGGAAGTCTCTGTAAGATCAACACTTTGATTGCTTCAATGTTTGGTAGAATTTGTAAAGCTCTCTAGGCGTGGTGTTCTCTCTCTACAGGGACTTCTTAAAAACTTCAGTCATGGTTATAGGACTACACAGTTTTTCAATTTCTTCTTAAGGTGTTCTGTTTTTCTAGGGTTTTTCCATTTCATCTAAATGTTTAAAGATTGTGACTTGAAGTTCTTAATATTTTACCGTCTATTTTCCTTATTTGTACTTGTGTTCCCTTGTTATCTTGATCCTGACGTTTCTTGCATTTTTCAATTAGTCTCATCTAATATATTTCAGTTTCATTATCGTAAAGAATGGGTTTGGGTTTATTGATCCTCTCTATTATGTGTTCATTTTCTCTTTCATTACTTTTTACTCATATATTTATTTTCTTTAGGTTCTTATGAAATTTGTGGAGTCTTTTTTTTTTTTAAGTTTTTAAATTTAATTCCAGTGTAGTTAACATGCAGTGTCACATTAGTTTTGGGTGTACAATACGGTGATTCAGCAATTCTCTACGTTACTCAGTGCTCATCAAAAGTGTGTTCTTAATGCCCTCCACCTGTTTCACCCATCTCCACCCATCTCCCCTCAGTTTGTCGTATAGTGAAGAGTCTCTTTCTTGGTTTGCCTCTCTCTCTCTCTCTCTCTCCCCCCCCTCATTTGTTCATTTTTTTTCTTAAGTTCCACATATGAGTGAGATCATATGGCTTTTGTCTCTATTTCACTTAGCATTATACTAACTCCATCCATGTTACAAATAGCAAGATTTCATTTTTTATGGCCAAGTAATATACCATTGTCTGCATATACCACTTTTTCCATTCATCAGTCAATGGACATTGGGCTGCTTCCATAACTTGGCAATTGTAAATAATGTTGCTATAAACACGGGGTGCATGTATCCCTTTGAATTAGTGTTTTTGTGTTTTGGAGGTAAATACCCAGCAGCACAATTGCTTGGTCATAAGGCAGTTCTAGTTTTAACCTTTGAGACACCTGCATCCTGTTTCCCACAGTAGCTGCACCAGTTTGCATTCCCACCAGCAGTGCACGAGGGTTCCTTTTTCTCTACATCCTCCCCAGTACTTGTTGTTTGTGGGTGTTCTGTTTTTTCCTCATTCTAAGAGGTGTGAGGTGATCGCTCACTGTAGTGTTGATGTGCATCTCCCTGATGATGAGTGATGCTGAGCATCTTTTCATGTGTCTGTTGGCCATTTGTATGTCTTCTCTGGAGACATGTCCATGTTCTCTGCCCATTTTTAATTGGATTATTTGGGAGTTTTTTTTGTACTGACTTACATTAATTCTTTATATATTTTGGATACTAGCCCTTTATCATATATGTCATTTGCAAGTATCTTCTCCCATCCCACATAATATTTTTTAGCTTTTCTGATTGTTTCCTTCATTGTGCAGAGCTTTTTATTTTGATGAAGCCCTAATAGTTTGTTTTTGCTTCTATGTCCCTTGTCTCAAGAAACATACCTAGGAAAATGTTGCTATGGCTGACGTCAGAGAAATTACTGCCTTTACTCCCTTCTAGGATTTTTATAGTTTATCACATGTAGGTTTTTAATCCATTTTGGAATTTATTTTTGTGTGTGGTGTAGGAAAGTGGTCCAGTTTCATTTTTTTGCATGTAGCTGTCTGAACATCCCAGCACTATTTGTTGAAGGAGACTGCCTTTTTCCCATTGGACATTCTTTCCTACTTTGTGGAGATTAATGAACATATAATTGTGGGTTCATTTCTGGGTTTTCCATTTTTTTTTAAAGATTTTTATTTATTTATTTGAGAGAGACACAGAGCATGAGCAAGGAGAAGGTCAGAGGGAGAAGCAGACTCCCCATGGAGCTGGGAGCCCGATGTGGGACTCCATCCCGGGACTCCGGGATCATGACCTGAGCCAAAGGCAGTCGTCCAACCAACTGAGCCACCCAGGCGTCCCTGGGTTTTCTATTCTGTTGCATTGATTAATGTGCCTGTTTTGTGCCAAGATCATACTGTTTTGAACTTGAAATCTGGAATTGTGATGCCTCCAGCTTTGCTTTCCTTTTTCAAGATTGCTTTGGCTATTTGGGGTCTTTTGTTCTAGCTCTTGAAAGCTGCCATTGGTATTTTGATAGGGATTACCTTTTTTTTTTTTTTTATTAAGTAGGCTCCATGCCCAGTGTGGAACCCAACAAGGGGTTTGAACTCATTACCCTGAGATCAAGACCTGAGCTGAGATCAAGAGTTGGTCACTTAAAGACCTGAGCAGCCCAGGCGTCCTGATTAGGATTGCATTAAATGTGAAGATGGCCTTGAGTAGTATCTACCTGTCAACAATATTCTTCCAATCCATGAACCTGGAGTGTCTTTTTTTTTTTAAAGATTTTTAAAAAGATTTTATTTGTCAGAGAGAGAGAGCACAAGCAGGCAGAGGCAAAGTGAGAAGCAGGTGCCCTGTTGGACAAGGAGCTGAAGGCAGAGTCTTAACCTACTGAGCCACCCAAGCCTCCCTGGAATGTCTGTTCATTTCTTTGTATCATCTTCAGTTTTTTTTTTTTTTAATCAGTGTTTTATAGTTTTCAGAGTACAGGTTTTTCACCTCTTTATTTCTAGATATTTTATTGGTTTTGGTGCAATTCTAAATGAGATTGTTAATTTCTCTTTCTGCTACTTCATTATTCATATATGAAAATTCAACAGAATTTTATACATTGACATTTGTGTCCTATGATCTTAGTGAATCCATTTACCAACTCTTGACAGTTTTTTGTGGAGTCTTTAGGTTTTTCATATAAAGTATTGTGTCATCTCCAAATAGTAAAAATGTTATTTCTTCCTTATCAATTTGGGTGCCTTTTATTTCCTTTTTTTTTTTTTTTAAGATTTTATTTATTTATTTGTCAGAGCACAAGCAGGGGGAGTGTCAGGCAGGTGGGGAAGCAGAATCCCTGTGATGTAAGGAGCCAGATCGGGGACTCAATCCAGGACCCTGGTATCATGATCTGAGCCCATGGTGAATGGCTAACTGACTGAGCCACCAAGGTGCCAGGCCTTTTGTTTCTTTTTGTTGTCCGATTGCTGTAGCTAGGACTTCAAGTACTATGTTAAATAACAGTGGTGAAAGTGGACATACTTGTCTTATTCCTGAACTTGAAAGAATCTCAGTTTCTTACCATCGAGTATGATGTTCACTGTGGATTTTTCATACAAGGTCTTTGTTATGTTGAGGCACGTTCTCTCTAAACCTACTTTGTAGAGGTTTTTTGTTTTTGTTTTTATTTATTTATTTTTTTAAAAGATTTTATTTATTTATTGGACAGAGAGAGATCACAAGTAGGCAGAGAGGCAGGCAGAGAGAGAGAGGAGGAAGCAGGCTCCCCACCAAGGAAAGAGCCCGACGCGGGGCTTGATCCCAGGATTCCGGGATCATGACCTGAGCCGAAGGCAGAGGCTTTAACCCTCTGAGCCACCCAGGCGCCCCTTGTTTTTGTTTTTAAATCATGACTGGATGTTGTACTTTGTCAAATGCTTTTCCTGCATCTGTTCAAATGATCTTCTTTTTTTTTTTTTAAGATTTTATTTATTTATTTGACAGAGATCACAAGTAGGCAGAGAGGCAGGCAGAGAGAGAGGAGGAAGCAGGCTCCCCGCTGAGCAGAGAGCCCGATGTGGGGCTCAATCCCAGGACCCTGGGATCATGACCTGAGCCGAAGGCAGAGGCTTTAACCCACTGAGCCACCCAGGCGCCTCTCAAATGATCTTCTTAATGGTGTAATTTGTGTTGATTGATTTGTGAATATTGAACTACCCTTTCAATCCAGCAATATGGTGAATTTTTAAAAAATGTATTATTGGATTTGGTTTGCTGGTATCTTTTCGAGGAATTTTGCATCCGTGTTCATGACACATACTGGCTTATAGTTCTCTTTTTTTGTGGTGTCTTTATCTGGTTTTGATATCAGGGTAACGCTGGCCTCATAGAATGAATTTGGAAGTTTTCCTTCCTCTTATGTTTTTTTTGGAATAGTTTGAGAATAGGTGTTAACTCCTTAAATATTTGGTAGAATTTGCCTGTGTAGCAATCTGGTCCTGGAATTTTGTTTGTTGGAAGTTTTTTTTTTTTTTTTTTTTTTTTTTTTTTTTTTTATTTGACAGACAGAGATTACAAGTAGGCAGAGAGGCAGGCAGAGGGAGAGAGAGGAGAAAGCAGGCTCCCTGCTGAGCAGAGAGCCGGATGCGGGGCTCGATCCCAGGTCTCTGGGATCATGACCCGAGCCGAAGGCAGAGGCTTTAACCCACTGAGCCACCCAGGCGCCCCAAGTTTTTTTTTTATTACTGATTCAATTTCATTGCTGGTAATCAGTCTGTTCAAATTTTCTACTTCTTCTTCTTTCAGTTTTGGTAGTTTGTATGTTCTTAGGAATTTTTCCATTTCTTCTAGGTAGTCCAACTTGTTGGCATATAGCTTTTCATAATATTCTGTTACAGTTTTTTGTCTTTTTTGTGGTATCATTTATTTCTCTTCTTTTGGGGGGGTTTTGTTTATTTAAAATCTCTCTCTCTCTCTCTCTCTCTTTCTTCTGATGAGTCTGGCTAAATGTTTATCAATTTTAATTGTCTCAAAAAACCAGCTCATGGATTCATTGATCTGTTCTCTTGGTGTTTAGTTTCTACATCCTTTATGTCTGCTCTACTCTTTATCATTTCCTTCCTTCTACTGGTTTGGGTTTGGTTTGTTCTTTTTCTGGCTCCTTTAGGCATAAGGTTGGGTTGTTTACTTGAGATTTTTCTTGGTCCTTGAGGTAGGGCCTGTATTGCTGTAAACTCTCCTCTTTTAGAACCCCTATTGTTGAATCCCAAAGGTTTTGGATGGTTAGACTGTTTGCATTTTCATTTGTTTCAGTGTAAACTGTAATTTCTGATTTCCCAGTTGACCCACTCATTCTTCAATAGCTTGTTTAACTAACTTTGTGTATTCGAGTTCTTTCCAGTTTTTTGTAATTTCTAGTTTCCTAGCACTTGTGGTCAGAGAAGATGCATGGTATGACTTTGGTCTTTTTGAATTTGTCGAGGCTTGTTGTTTGGTAGGGAAGTAGTGATCTGTTCTGGAGTGTTCCATGTGCACTGGAAAAGAATGTGCATTCTGCCGTTTCAGGATAGAATGTTCTGATTACATCGGTTAGATCCATCTGATCCAAGGTGTCCGTCAAAGCCCTTGTTGATGTTCTGTTCGGGTGATCTGTCCGTTGATGTGAGTGGGTGTTCAAGTCCCCTGCTGTTATTGTGTTAGTATCAGCCACTTCCTTTCTGCTTGTTACTAACTACTTACATGCTCGGTTGCTCCTGTAGTGGGAACATAAATATTTACAGTTATACCTTCTTGTTGGATGGGGACCTTTTTGATTACATAGTGCCCTTACTTGTCTCTTGTTATAGTGTTTTATTTTTTATTTTTTAGTGTTTGTCTTAAAGTCTATTTGTCCAATATAAGTATTGCTACCCTAGCTTTGTTTTGACATACGTTTCCATGATAAATGTGTCTCTATCCCCTCACTCTCAGTCTGCGGGTGTCTTTCATTTTATGTTGAGTCTCTTGTAAGCAGCCTACAGGTGAATCTTGTTTTGTTTTGTTTTGTTTTTAATCTATCTTGTCACCCTATGTCTTTTGATTGGAGCATTTCGTCCATTTACATTCAAGGTAATTATTGACAGGAGTATATTTAGTGCCATCCTGTTACTTATCTTGTGCTTTCTTTAGTTTCTTTCTGATCCTTCTCTTACTCTCTTTCATGATTAGTTGGCTTTCTGTAGTGATAGACTTGGATTCCTTTCTCTTTATTTTTTGCATATCTATTAGTGGTTTTTGATTTATGGCTATATATAACATCTTTTGCTTACCTCAGTCTGTATTAAGCTGATGGTTGTTTAATTTAAACCCATTCTTTACTCCTTGTCATTTTAGAGATACGGTGTCATAATTTACATCCTTTTGTTTTGTGAATCCCTCTCTCGCACACGCACACAAGCAGGGAAGTGGCAAGCAGAGAGAGAAGCAGGCTCCCCCCTGAGCTGGGAGCGCGATGATGTGGGAGCTCCATCCCAGGATCTTGGGATCATGACCTGAGCTGAAGGTAGATGCTTAACCGACTGAGCCACCCAGGTGTCCTGTCATGCTGTCTCTTTAAGGGCAGAGACTCAGCTTCTTGTCACTACCTGGACTCTCCCTGAGCTAAGCCCACTGATTTTTTTTTTTTTTCCAGGCTTTAAGTCCCACTGGCTAGAACTCAGAACATTTGGCCCCTCTTCTTTTCAAAGCTAAATGCTGTGGGGATGTAGCTCCCACTTTCAGGATCCGCAGTGTGATAATCTGCTTCTCCCACCCACCCCAAAGCTATGGCTCCCTCTCTGTGGTCGCCAGACCTGTGGGGTTTAGCACCCGACCGTGTCTCAGACTTTTCCACTCGCCTTGATCTGGCCTCTTCTCTACATTTACTTGTGGAGTTTCCTCTGCCGCGCACGCGCGCGTGTGTGTGTGCGTGCGTGTGTGTGCGTGCACGCGTGTGTGTGTATGCATGTGTATGTGTTTTAATTATTTATTTTAGTAATGTTTATCCTCAATGTAGGGCTTGAACCCACAAGCCTGAGATCAAGAGGCCCTCGCTCTTCTGACTGAGCTAGCCAGGTGCCATTCTTCTGTTGGCTTTTGAGTTTTCTGGGTTGTTTGCACTGATGTGTTGTCGAGTTTTATCTGTGAGCCGAGCTCCATCTCGGTTCCTCCTACTCTGCCGTCTTTGCCAGCGGTCTCCCGTTGAGTCCTGATCTAAGGTCTAGCATATAATCAACTCTTGTAAATATCCCATCTCTGCTTGAAGAGAATGTTCTCCAGTTTTTGACCTAATGTTATATATATCCTTATTAATGTAAGCTTATTAATTTACTGTTAAAATTATAAATAAAATGGCCCTTTTGTATTAGGTTGATGTAATAATTAGAGAAAAATTTGTTAAAAAATTTCCCCCATCGATGGTGAATTTTTTTTTCCATTTCTCCTTGAGGTTCTTTCAACTTGCTATGTCTATGTTTTGAAGATATGTTGTTAGATACATTCAAGTGTAAAAATCTTACATCTTTCTGGTGAGTTGGCCCTTTTCCTCTTGGCATAGTGACCCTCCTCATCTCTGATGAATGAATTGCCTTCAGGTGTCCTTCAGCAGCTCTTATGGGAGTTTAGCTCATCTCCTGGTCATGTCCCATGCTGCTCGAAGTGCTCATGGCTGGACATAGACTCGCATCTCTTCAGCGAGGATTTCTCTGGACTTCTGTAGGCTGCGTCGAGGCACATGAACCTAGGACCACGTTGCATTACATTCAGCTCTTGAAGTTTTCCTGATTACAGAAACAGCATGAATGCAGGAAAGGACATTTGCAGGACTGGTAGTAGTTACCAGTGGTCAGGGGAGATCTGTTTTTCCCCTACTCGATTGATTTTCAGGATGAAGCCCGGTTTCTTTGCTGTCCTTTTTAGTAGGCTGGGTTTGTTTCTTGCGGATACTCATGCAGAGGCTGTAGCTTTTAGTGCAAGTGGCTCTTCTGAAACGGGCTGCTGTGGCTGGTTCCTACGCTTCAGCCCGCGTCTCTGGTGTGTGCGCAGCCATCGGAAAATCTCCAAGGGCTCGGGGCACAGCTGGCTTCCACACTTGCTTATTACCTCTTCAAGCTTCCAGATTCAATTTGTTTTGGGCCTTTGGAAAATTTGCACTTTCTTGCTAGTGGGGTGATTCATCTAAAAAAATATTTTGTTATTTTGTCTGGCCTGAAGCTGTTTTTGCTGAGAGGACGCTCTGGGGCACTTATAAATTAAAAAGTGGGCATCACCATAGATTCTTTCTTATAAATACACTAAAATCAGGTTTTGTTTGGTTGTGATTTCTGTGTGATACAGTCTAAGGCTTCAGAAATGAAGCCGGAAGCTGGTTCAGCATTAGTCTCACGTAGGGTCTCTTCTTCCAGCTGAAGTAACAGCAGTTGTCAGCTAGAGGCCTGACTTAGGTGCTTTTTACCATATGCTGTGTGCTCGGAAACTGGGATGGGGGTGAGGAGCCATTTTTGGTGTTTTAAAATAATAACTTTGGGGTACTTGGGTGGCTCAGTCAGTGAAGCATCTGACTCTTGATTTCAGCTCAGGTCCTGATCTCAGGGTCGTGAGATCGAGCCCCGTGTTGGCTTCCGCATTGGGCACATAGCCTGCTTGAGGTTCTCTCTCCCTTTCTCCCTCTGCCCCTCCCCTCCCTGCTCTCTCTCTCAAAAATTAATAATAACTTTTGAGAATAGTTCAGTCCTCCAAGGAATAAAATATATTGTTCCTTGAACTGTGAATTCACAAGACGAAACATTCATTTTCTATTTCAGAGCTAGTTTCCGATCTTTGAGTGCACCTTCGACTGTCGGATTGGGGTGTCCGTTGTTGGTTCGCGTCCTGCGCTGTAGTTCACACTGATGTCTGCTGGGAATGTGGCAGTACCAGCCGCATTCTTGTGGCTTGTG
The DNA here is from genome assembly GCF_002288905.1 of Enhydra lutris kenyoni. NCBI lineage: Eukaryota > Metazoa > Chordata > Mammalia > Carnivora > Mustelidae > Enhydra > Enhydra lutris. The sequence continues at coordinate 4,224,030 of NW_019154177.1, forward strand.
GGTAGCATTAAATACAGAGTCCATGGAGGGCCCCTTGCATAGTGCCTGGCATGGAACAATCATGCAGTAAATGGTCAATGCTTTTGCCGCCGATATTCCCTTTAATTTCAGAATCTTATTTTATTCCAATGCTTTTCTCAGGTACGTGCCTGTTGAAGATCTGCTGGAAATTTACAAGCAACTCTATGGCCGAGAAGTCATCACCAGAAGTGCAATTATTGACTGTTCATACCTTCAGTTCTTGGAAATGTAGGTGTGACCCAGAGGAAAATTTGTAGCTGAGCTTAGTGTGACTTCCTTAGTGCGCGTTTCGACGTTTTAGTTTCCCGAGTTGGATTTCTGGATTTCTGCTTTCTCCGAAGGCAGTCGCGTGAGAGCAGACACCTGTGGATGGGGCCTGTTGTTGACTTGCTTCCCTTCTTTGTCCAAACCTCACTCAACAGGCACAATTTTTGTTCATGTTGCAGGTACGGAGAGATATTAGCTATTTCCAAGGTAAAGAAAGGCTTCATTCTTCAGAACCTTCATTTAAAGGATTATAAAGATACCAGAAAAAACACTTACTGATAAGTTTTCTTTTTTTGTGTGCCATAGCTTTATCCGACGTACTCCAGAAAGTCTCCATTTTTGGTGGAACAATTCCAAGAGTATTTCCTGGGGGGACTGGATGACATGGCGTTTTGGTCCACTAATATCTACCGTCTGACGAGCTTCATGCTGGAGAACGGGACCAGGTGAGACACTGGCCCACTTCTCCCGCCGGCCACTCCTGCCCCGTCCCTCCCTCTCCTGGTGCTGCTCTCAGGTTTCCACCTGATCAGATGAAAAGGTCTCACGACGTCCCAGCCTCTCCTAAGTATGCAACCTGCCCCGGCACTGAGTGGGCTTGGGAGGCGGGTCTGGAGAGGGAGCCGTGGAGGCAGCACCCTGTGCAGGAAAGGGCAGGGTGTGAAGCCCGAGCAGCAGCCGTGGAGTGGGAGAGGTTGTCGGGCTGCGTCTGCACCAGGCGGCTCTTCCAGGTCGAGGGGCACAGGGCTGGGGCTCTAAATCGGAGGGACGTAGATCCGAGTGGCTTCAGGATATTGTGTGTGGGATGATGTTCTTCAGCCTTGAAAACATCCGCCAGTACACAGAGGCTGTTAACCATAACTGCATGCCGGGATCTGAAACAAAATCGCCTTGCATGATCAAGTCGGTATTAGGCCGTGAGTGTTAAACCTGTTTTAAACCGTTGGTAAACAGGAAAGAGTCCCATATAAATACTATTTTTTTAGCAGTGAAATAAGCCTCCTGTGACATCCCCAGGCTCTCCTCCTGTGGCCAGGATTTTTTTTTTTTTTTTTTAAGATTTTATTTATTTATTTGACAGAGAGAAATCACAAGTAGGCAGAGAGGCAGGCAGAGAGAGAGGAGGAAGCAGGCACCCTGCTGAGCAGAAAGCCCGATGTGGGGCTTGAACCCAGGACCTGGGATCATTGACCTGAGCCGAAGGCAGCGGCTTAACCCACTGAGCCACCCAGGCGCCCCTGTGGCCAGGATTTTAAGCGCACACGACACTACGGGAGGAGTCTCAGAATTTGCAGGACCTGCCTCTCACTGCTGAGTTATTCTGAGCAAGTAGCTGAACCTCCCTAAGCTTTGAGTTCTCCTCTGTGAAATGGGGACAGTAACAGTCGTCTGTCACGGGGTTGTCGGGAGGAGCACGCGAGGTCACTCAGGTAAACGGGTCAGCGTGTAGGTGGCACTTGAAGTGTGTTGATGCGGGTGTTGTTATTACGGAAGGAAGTGAAATCTGCATTGGTCACGTGAGCGTGAGGGGCTCGTACTCGCTGTCTCCAGCCCGTAGGTCACGATCCTCGAGTGGAGAACAGCACTAGTGTTCGTTTCGGTTAGGCCGTCCAAATAGCTACAGGCAGCTAGACGTTACTCTTTAATTGGGGAACTGTTTTTGTCTCTCGATGTCTGTTCTAACTTGTCAAGGCGGAAAATTCCATGAATTGGCTGCATCTTTACACAGAGGAAGATTCGTCAGCATTTGTGGAACTGAATGGGAACTTTGGAGAAAGCTCCAAAGAAAGAGGACACAGATTCATGAGGGAAAGAAATAGTGTACATAGTTTCATGTTATAAGCATTTGTTACCTGATAATTATCTTCCAAAGCAATGTGTTGCTTGAAACTCCTATTGTGTCTTCCTAAAGAAACAGTGAAAGAATAGTGGTCACATTCCCAGCCGGAGCTCTACATAACTCAGAGATAATTCACAGGGGCGCCTGGGTGGCTCAGTCAGTGAAGCCTCTGCCTTCGGCTCAGGCCATGATCTCAGGGTCCTGGGATCGAGCCCCATGTTGGGCTCCCTGCTCAGTGGGGAGCCTGCTTCCCCCTCTACCTGCAGCTCCCCCTGCTTGTGCTCTCCTGCTCTCTCTCCCTATCAGATAAATAAGTAAAATCTTAACAAGAACAACAACAAAGATTACCCGTAACTGTAGTGCTCTTATTTATTGCAAGGCTGCCGTCTGGATCCTGGTGGTGGAGTCTGAGGAATTCCCATCCTAATCCTGGTGGGAATTTGAGGAAGAAACTTTTCCTAAGCTTGAAGCTGGCCCCAAGAAAGATTTTGACAGAAGTTTGCCTTCAGCCTCTCCTGACCTCATTTTCTGAACTCCTTGCCCCCATGGGGTGGGCTCCACGCTGCCCAGCCTCCCTCCGCGATCACTGTCCACTCTTCTAGTGGAGTCCGCCCTCCCTTAGTGCTTTTTCCAGAGGCGAGGAAAGTTCACCTTATGTACTCTCGGTGGCCTTGTCCATTCACAAATCTTTGTTTTTAAAGGAATGAGTTTGAGAGACTAAGACCTATTTGAGCAGAAATGGGCATGATCGGGCAGAGAGGGGCGCAGTTAGGAATCCGTTTCTGTCCGTCTTGAACTTCCGGGCGGTTCACGTCAGCCTGGGGCTGCTGGGCAGGGGCGGGGGGCAGCTGTGAGTCCGGCTGACCCAAGCGTGGGGCCGCCTGTGTACCATCCTGCTACCTGCAGTCATGGGCCATCATCAGTTAGGACCCGAGCTCCTCACCTGCCGCGTCTGGCTCTGCAGTGAGCCCCGGACCCTTCACAGCCAGAGACAGTGTGACGTGCGCCGTGATTCTCAGTAAGACTGATGCTTGCCAGGGAGGTAAGAAAATGCCTGATTCCTTTGCCTCTCTCCCCAGCCACTGCAGCCTGCCCGAGAACCCTCTGTTCATCACATGCGTCCGGGCAGGTGGGCCGTGCGGCGGCCAACCAGCCAGCAGCCAGGGGTAAGTGGATTCCAGAACCTTCCTAGAGAAAGGACATCTCGGGGCACCTGGGGAATCAGTCGGTTAAGCATCTGCCCTCTGCTCAGGTTATGATCTCAGGGTCCTGGGATCCAGCCCTGCGTCGGGCTCCCTGCTCAGGGAATAAATAAAATCTTTAAAAAAAGAAAAAGAAAGAACATGTGCAGATTCCCAGAATCACGACCTTGCTGGTGTGCAGGAATGGAGGTAAAGAGCGCAGCGGTAAGGTGCTCGCTTACCAACAAAAATGGCATTTAATAGTATTAATAGTATTATTACATTATTATTATTACTATTATTATTATTATTATTATAGTATTATTACTCATTATTGTTATGATGCGTAACTTTTACCCAGATTCCACCCTGAGAGAGTCCCGGTCGATGCGATGGGATGAGGAGGGGGTTTTCAGGCCGTTGCTGAGGCACAGGGCCAGAAGCCTGACTTGTATCCTGAGAGGTGGGATTCCTGCGGGGGTCGTGTGCCAGCTGCAGGCGCCTAAAAGCTGGATTCAGACAATAAATACCGATACAGCAGCGTTTCCTGCGCCGTCTCTGCCAGGAGCCGATGTGGGCACCGAGGGCTCGTCGAGAGCAGGACAGAGCGTGTTCCTGCCGTGCTGGGGCTGCGTCCCGGTGGGTGCGTGGGCGCCGAGCAGAGCTCCTGATGCTCTCAGGTGTTAGGAGGGAAAGGGACGTGCAGTGGCGCGTCCTAAGGGGAGCTCTCGGTGAACGAGCAGTGTTTTGGCCGAGATACTTCAGGGTGAGCGAGGGTTAGACGCTCTTGCAGTCCTAGTGGTGAAGGGTCCTAAGGTCAGAGCATCGAGCTTCAGGAGAACAGAAGACAGGCAGGTTCCCTTAAGCCCCTTCCTTTCCCTATCTTCCTTTCTTTTTTTTTTTTTTTAATTTTTTTTAAGACTTTATTTATTTATTTAACAGAGATCACAGTAGGCAGAGAGGCAGGCAGAGAGAGAGAGAGAGGAGGAAGCAGGCTCCCTGCTGAGCAGAGAGCCCAATGCGGGGCTCGATCCCAGAATCCTGAGATCATGACCTGAGCCGAAGGCAGAGGCTTAACCCACTGAGCCACCCAGGAGCCCCATCCCTTTCTTCCTTTCTTCCTTTCTTTTCCCTTCCCTCTTTCCCTCCTTCCCTCCCTCCTTCCTTCCCTCTTTCCCTCCCTCCTTCCTTCCTTCCCTCCCTCCCTCCTTCCTCTGACTGACTTGAGTGTGTTTACATGGGGCTCTCAGTCCCCTGACTGTCAGGGTCCCTCCGCTGGCTGCTTGACACACATCCCCTTCGCTCACTCCCGCTGTGGGGGCTTCGCTTCAGTCACTGGGGAAGCCTGTCGGGCTCCTCCAGGCACCTGGTTTGTAGTCTCATTAGAATGCACAAATTTGAAAATATACTTTTAATGTAGGATTCATTCTAGCACGTCGGAAGTCCGTACCCGCACACCAGTATCCCAAAGAGCTACATGCTATTTTGTGACCACGTGTGTGAAATACTGAAATGCCTTTGTTTTTGTTTTGTTTTCTTTGTTTTGTGTGTAGTAATCTAGAAGAAATCACACTTTAAAAGAAGATTTTATTTATTTATTTGGCAGATCACAAGCAGTCAGAGAGACAGGCAGAGAGAGAGGGGGAAGCAGGCTCCCCGCTGAACAGAGAGCCCGATGCGGGGCTCCATCCCAGGACCCTGAGATCATGACCTGAGCCGAAGGCAGAGGCTTAACCACTGAGCCACCCAGGTGCCCCGAAATCACACTTTTTAATGCAATAGGACTTTGGGGCTCTGGGAAGTATTTTTGGTAAGGATAGGCTTTTACACCTTGGAAACATTGGACTAAAACTCCATGCAATGTCCCATGAAGGTGTTTCTCTTTGAGCTCCCAGAAACTTGAATGTTACGGTCTCTGAGCTGTGATCGACCTGACGTAACCTTCAATGCCATTACTGGGGGGCCCGCCGTTCTTCAGTCTGACCCATTTTGTTTGTTCTCACTTTTCAGCAGTTCACGAGTACAGAAAAATGATTTCCATAGGAATTTGACTGTTTCCCTAAGTAAAGATGTCAGGAAAAACATCAACCACACCAAAAGAGGTGTGTTCTTTAGCGTGGATTCGTGGACCTCGGTAAGAATCTTCTGTGTCCAGGGAGTGGGGGGACAGGGACATGCTGCCCCCGGGATCTCGTCCTGTAGACTCACTGGCTCTTCTCATTCACTGGGAGTCGCCTGTGCCAGAGTCAGGCCACAAACGTCTTTGGCTGCCAAACCTGGGTTTTTTCCAGAGATGTTCTGAGATGTGGGTCTGGACCTACGCGGCCTTGGGCGAGGCCGGTGGAGCCCGAGGTGGCCCCGGGGCACCTGGGCCAGTCCTGCTTTGTCCTTAGGCCAGCTGTGTCAGCAGCATGGTAGGCGGACTGCGCAGAGCCCCCACGGGGATGCTGCGGGTGAAATCCGGCCGCGCGATCACCGATTAAGAGTCAGACACTCGACTGGGGGTTTCAGATGAAAGGGAAATGGACTCTGACCTTTAGCAAATCTGTCTAATTGGGGTGATACATACACAAATGATCATATGTGAATAGAATGCAAGTAACACATGGGTGGGGAGTCCTTTGCCTGTAAGATAAAGCTTAACAGCTTTGTGGTCAATCAGAGAAGGCTTCACGGCAGAGGTGGCATTTGCATTAGGCCCTGAACAGTAGGTAGTATTTCATCAGTGAGCGTTTATCTCTTGGGGAAGTTTGGGGATATTTGGAGATGCGAGTAGACTTGGTTGCCTGGAAAACAAGACTGGGATCCGAGGCAGCAGGTGGGAGAGGTCTGGGAAGGGAAGCAGGCGTAGGACTGTGAAGGCTCTTAACGTCTGGAGAAGGGTCATAGGACACCGTCTCCCTGGGGCCTCTGGGAGTTGGTCCGGCCGAGCAGGCTGCTGTGTGGGTGTGCCAGCAGTCATCGCCCTGAGAAGGGCCCCACACTTGGGCTAATGCTCTTGCTCTTGCTGCCGTAAATTCCTTAATAACTTGGCAGTGCCTGGGAGGCTCAGTCAGTTGAGCGTCAGACTCTGGGTTTGGACTCAGGTCATTGTCTTCGCATCGTGGGATCGAGCCCCGCATGGGGTTCTGCGCTCAGGGTGGGGTCTGCCTCCGACCCTTCCTCCCTCCCACCCCTCCCTGCTCACACTGTCTCTCTCTCAAATAAATGAATGAAATCTTTAGAAAAAATTCTTAGTAACTTCCGAGCCTGGGGCTCCGTGTTTTCATTTTGCATGGGCTCTGCGCGTTCTGTAGCCCGTCGTGACCTGGGGCCCTACCACGGCACGTACTGTGTTGTCCTGTAGTTCCTTGGATCTGTGTCCTCCGTGAAAGGGGGAGTCCTGCAGGGGAGGGCCAGGCCTGTCCTAGCACCTGGCACATAGTAGGAGCTGCATAAATGCTTCCTGGATGAGCGAGCTGGGCGCAGGGGGTATGAGGGTGGGGGCAGCACTAGTTCTATGAGACTGACTCAGGACCTTCGCACTAGTTCTAGATTAAATTAACGTTTAAGCCATTTTGATTCATTACATTGATCTGATTATGTTCTGCGGGTTCCTGTAGACTCTCTTGACTTTGGTCCAGGTAAAGGCCCAGCTTGTTCTCCGTTACCATGCTGGCACGGCTGTGAGGGTCATAACCACCCACCCTCCCAGCACAGGGGGTCATGATTTCCCTCCCTAACTGCTCATCCCAAGGGATTGATCTCTTTTTTTTTTTAAATATTTAATTTATTTATTTGTTAGAGCACATGAGAGCAAGCAAGCACAAGCAGCGGGAGAGGCAGGCAGAGGAGAAGCAGACTCCCCGCCGAGCAAGGAGCCCGATGCGGGGCTCGATCCCAGGACCCTGAGATGACTTGAGCCAAAGGCAGAGGCTTAATCCAATGAGCCACTCAGGCATCCGAGATCTTACTTTGTGATAGGAATCGAGGCTTTATTTTTTTTATTTTTTTTTTTAAAGATTTTATTTATTTGTCAGAGAGAGAGAGTACACACAAGCAGGCAGAGAGGCAGGCAGAGAGAGAGGAGGAAGCAGGCTCCCTGCCGAGCAAGGAGCCCGATGCGGGACTCGATCCCAGGACCCCAGGATCATGACCTGAGCCGAAGGCAGCGGCTTAACCCACTGAGCCACCCAGGCGTCCCGAGGCTTTATTTTTTAGTTCTGGTCCAAATGGGTTTCCTTTAGAAAGTCTAATACTTTTGATGGGAAATATTAGTTTTGTTGACGATGCCACGTGTCTTTTATCTATAATGTTTTTGTGTTTCCAGGATTCCCTTACTTTTATGTACCAGGCTTTGGAAAGGAACATTCGGACAATGTTCACGGGCAGCTCCCAGCAGTCCTACAAGCATGTGTCCAGCCCCTTGGCATCTTACTTCCTGTCTTTTCCCTACACAAGACTCGGCTGGTAGGTGTGACTTTCTCCCACTCCTGAAAGCTGGTGTCGGTACGAAGTTCAGTCATTTGACAGATGGTTTCGGTGGCACCTGTTGGTGCCTTAAATCCCAGTCAGCTCCTCAACAAAAACATAACATAGCGGCCAAGTTACTTTAAGATGAAACTGCCTCCTTAAAGTGGGTCAGGATGGGTTTAAGTGCAGGGAGCTTTCTCTTTACTGAAAATTACCATGATGCGGTGTCATGGAATGATCGCAAAGCTTCGATGTTCTAAAGACGTGATGTTACAGACTCTGGGGAATGGCATGACACCAGAAGCGGATAAGCCGCTAGTACGGTGATCAGGGTAGCTTCGCTTCATGTGAGAAAAGCCTAGCACCCCACCCCCCCAATAATTGTAGAAGTGGAACGTTGGGGAGTTCTCAGATTTTCACAATCAACCCAAACGGAGCCCAAGGATATGGAGGTTTTGGGGAAACCTGTTTTTTCAGCCACACTTCCTAGGTTGAAATGACATTGTTTCCCTGGGAGCAGTTCGCTGACAGGCCATCTTTTTTGGGCCCCTGACGCATTCAGCCCCAGCACAGGTGATGGCAGGCGGATGCTGTGTTTATTGGCCCGTCCCCGTGCATGGTGGCTCTTCTTCCTGACACATCCGAAGACGGTCTCTGGCTGGGCCCGGGTAGGGGTGTGCAGAGGTCCCTCCCCAGCGTCCAGCCCCGGGAGCCGGGGAACGGTCCGGTCCCTCTCACCAGGTGGTAGCCCCTCTAGAAACGACTTTCCTCTTTTATCTCTGGTTGCTTCTGTGGCCATAAGAACTAGAGTAAGTACGTGATTTCTGGTCCTTCTAGCTGCCCCAACAAAGACATTTGAACCTTTGCTCTCTAACCGGTAGGTCATCGACCCGCACTTAGAAACAACCACAAAATACGTTCAGCATTTCATCTCTTCACAGTACAAGGAACCCCGGGCAGCCGTGGCAGCAGTGCCACGGGGTGCTTAACGCACGTGGGTCTCGGGCTCCTTTCTCTTCCGTTTGTTTCCTGCCCCGCCCGAAAGCAGACTTCCTGTCTGTCCCCTGGGAGCCCAGGGTCCTGCGTGGTGGCTGTGGGTTTGCACAGAACGTGATGCTTCGTGAAGATGCTTTTCTCCTGCTCGGGTCATACAGTTCAGAAATGCCCAGAGCCCTTAACGTGTCCAGTGTTGCTGCTGTTGTGTTTCTTGGAGAGCAAGACCCAATCCCAAAGACAAGATAGCGGCAGGAGGGGTGTTCTCCACGGTCACGCGGGGGGGAGAACTCAACAAGCGGGAGCTCAAGCCGTGGGCTCTAGAGAGAAGCAGGCGACCGTCTGCGGGGAGCATGGCTCTCTGCAGACACGGGGTGGGCCTCTCTCTCCCTCCCCCAGGGCACTGACCTCGGCTGACCTCAACCAGGATGGGCACGGGGACCTGGTGGTGGGCGCCCCCGGCTACAGCCGCCCCGGCCACCCCCAGGTCGGCCGCGTGTACCTCCTCTACGGCAACGAGCTGGGGCTGCCCCCCATCGACCTGGATCTCGACAAGGAGGCCCACGTGACGCTGGAGGGTTTCCAGGTGAGGCGTCTGTCCCCAAGTCCCCCTTCTCGCGTCAGTGCGCTGCGCTCCTCAGAGCAAGCGGCCAGTGCCGAGGATGACAGGAGCAGCCATGCTGGTGGCCTCCCTCTGTGGACGCCTGTCCTGTTTAAAAGCCTCCTCCTGTCCTCACTGGAACAGAGTTCCCAAACGCCCTCCCCTCAGTTTCCCCTAAGGTAACGGCTCACGTAACCTTGGTGGCAACGTGTCGGAATTAAGAAACCGACACAGGTGCGTGACTCTTGCCCGAACCCCAGACCTCACTCAGATTTCATTCCCCGGTTTCAAGTGGTGACGCGTCCCCAGGAAAACCCCACAGCGACCGTGGGAGGAATGCTCGGCGTGGGGTCAGGGTCAGGGCCTCCCGGCGCACCACGGACCTGGAAGGGTTTCGTCGGGAGTGACTGGCGTTAGTCCTCACAAGGGCAGGAGGGAGGGCAGGCGCCTTGTGACCGGTGACAGGCGAGCGCGGGGGCCTTGGTGGGACGGCGTGTTCCGGGAGCAAGCAGCAGGGCACGGCACGCTGGACTGCGGGTCAGATGGTGGTTCTGCTGCGGGGAAACCGCTAAAGCTTTTGCTGTGGAGTTCATGCTGCGAGGACAAAGCGAGACGACCTGCGTGCACAGGCCCCGACCCACGGGAGGTACGGGGTTACCGACGGGCCGGGGGAGCCCTGAGTCCGACAGGCGATCCTCCGCTGGCAGCCACATGTGACGTTCCACCGTCTAGGAGGGGCAGTGTTTTCTGGAATCTGCCACCACATGAGAACATTCCAAAATAAGTCTACCCATTCCAGGTGCTCCTTTTTTTTTTTTTTTTCTTAAGATTTTTATTTATTTACTAGAGAGAGAGAGCGAGAGAGAGCGAGAACGCACAGGCAGGGGAGCGGCAGGCAGCGGGAGAAGCAGGCTCCAGGCCGAACAGGGAGCCCAGTGTGAGGCTCGATCCCAGGACCCTGGGACCACTCAACCGACTGGGCCCCCAGGCGCCCCTGCTCCTCGAAGCCAAGCCCCTGTCGGACTGTTGGGTAAAACCTAATCCTCTGGGCTCCTGCAGCCCAGGAGGGAGGAGGCAGCCGCTGTCTGAGGGTGGTCCGCTCCCTCAGACGGGGACCAGGAGGCGGCAGCTCTGTGCTCTCTCCTCCCAAGGACCGTGGGTAACGTGGCCAGTGGCCGGCTGAAGGCGTGGGCCAGGGTAGCGCCCTGTCCTTAGCCGTGGCCTGTGCTTAGCCCGGCTGTGGCCCCGATGGAGGAAGGAGGAGATCCTGTGCCTGTCGAGGAACCACGGGTTAACCCGGGGGAGGCCCTGGGGTGCAGCTGCGATGACGAAACGAGGCTGGCCTCAGCTGGCCGGTGCCCCTTCTTGCCTTGTGGCCGGAGCAGCCCTTTCTGGTTTATCAGGTTCCCGCCTCGCGGGAGGGGACAGTCTCCGTAGAGGCCATCGCACAGAGGCGCGGCACGATTGGCCAATCCGCAACTGCTGCGGGTTCTGGGGCGTGTGTGCGCGAGTGGGGCAAACCTCCACTTGTGCAAGACCGTTCTTTGTTCTCTCCGTTGTGAAAGATCAGGAGGACCGAGTGAGTGGCTTTCGGTCGAGGCCGATTCTAGAGAGCAGGAGATGGAGGACGGAGAAAACCCACCTCAGAAGGAAGGGTCCCCGCCCGGGCTGGGTTTCCCATCTGTAACCGCGCGAGCGGGGATAATAAACGGACCTGCCCCGTGCGGGTCGGGCCAAGCGCGGCGTCCACAGAATTCTCTGCCCGACGGGACCGCTCTGCGGCTGTGCCGTCCCGTCGGAGGGCCGTGGGCCGCGGGGGCTTTGAGGACCCAGCGCAACCGAAGAGCTGAGTTGTTGGTTTAACGCGACTTCAGCTAATCCAGCCGCGTTTAGCTGGTGGCCCCCACGTTGCACGGGGTGGTTCTAGAACGTTCCGAATGTGGTGGCCGTGCTTGCTGGTGTATGGGGTTCTCATTTTGGACACTTTCCAAAGGGAGTCTGGCCCTTCGTGGGGGACCATTTTCGAAAAACCTAGAACTTGTGAGAACGGACCCTTTTCTTTCTGGCACCTGGTCTTCCCCTCCAAGCAGACAGACGTGCCCGAAACCTTGTTGGGGCCGAGCCACCCAGCGGGCGGGTGCAGATGTGTTCCAGTCGCTGCGGACTTGGCCCTTGGCCCTCGGCTTCTGGGTCGGGTGCCCGGGTCCCCTGGACTCCCAGGGAGTCGCGTGCTCTTCTGAAGGCTGTGGCTCAGCCCGGAGGTCACTGGTGCCCCTTCAGCCCTCAGGTCGGTTTGGCTCGGCCTTGGCCGTGCTGGACTTCAACAAGGACGGCGTGCTGGACCTGGCCGTGGGTGCGCCATCGGTGGGCTCCGAGAAGCTTGCCTACACGGTAAGGCTGCCGCTGCCGGGGGAGAGGGGGCGTCGGGGAGGGGCAGGCCGGGGCCGGGTGGAGCCTCCATGAACAGCAGGCAGCCGGATGTGCCGGGCCGGCATTTGTGGGGAGATGATCTCGGGCCCCCAGTTGGGGTCCTTGACGTGACCTTGGGTTGCCTGGCAGTGCCTACTTCCTCCCTGGCCTCCACTTGGCCTCCTGCATTTCCTGGTGACCCCAGAAATTGTACTCCTTCCCCTCCCCCACAGGCTACTGAGTGGTAGTGAGGGGATGGGGGTTCCAGGCCCTCGAGAGCCCCGTCATCACAGCAGAGCGGTGACCTCCCTGGTCCCTGTTTCCTGCAGCACAGGCTCTCGTCTGTGTGTACCCCGCACACGGTAGGGCACCGGCTTCAGATCCTGTGTGACCCCAAAGGTCAGAGGCCCTTTATCACTCTCTGCCTGCCACAAGCTCGCCTTTGTGCCCATGTCCTCACTCTGCGCTCCTAGACTGTGAGCCATCTGTCGTCTCTGGGCCCACAGGCCCCCTCACTCGAGGACATGGCTCAGAGGATCCCTCCCCCTGGAAGGTCTTCTTGCCTTTTTCCTTTAGGAGCAACACGGCACCCGCTGTCGGCAGTCTCTGGTCTAGGTCACACTTGCCTGTCCTCACACTGCAGCCTCCACCCCTACTCTAGTACCTTCCATGCCGTGGTGTCACTGTCCATGGGCCGCTTTTCGGGAGGACAGAGTGTGTCTTATTTATCATGGTCTTCCCTGCCCTTGGCTCGTGGTGGAACATAGATGCTTCCCGAGGGAGGACAGAGGCCAGCAAGTTACAAGACAGGAGCTGGTTTGGGACAGAGCCTGATGGTGCACATGCGTCTGCTGTGGACGCTGGCCACATGGCATGTTTCGAGTAATCGTGGGCCGGGTCAGGGAAGGCCTCGCGCAGGGAGGCAAGCGGTTGTCCAGCTGGTGCACTGAGCTAGTGTGCACGGCGGGCAAGGACAGGAGTGACCGTTTCAGCATTGGGGACTTCAATGCTGATGCAAGTGGCAGTTGTAAAAACCACCTCAGCCCAGCGGCACACACACAGGACCGGTTTCTGTCTGTTGCTGAGCCCTGGCCATGGGCTCGGGGGGATTTAGATCCTCGTCACCCTGTCTCTTCTGCTGCGACCTGAGTTTCCCGGGTCACCAGCCCTGCCTCTGACCGCCCCATGGCTTGCCTTCACCTAGGGTGCGGTGTACGTCTACTTCGGTTCCAGACGAGGAGGAATGTCTTCCAGCCCTAACGTCACCATCTCCTGCCGGGTACGGGGATCCCCTCGCGGCCAGTCCTGCGGGCCAGACTTTGCCGCCTCCGGCCGTCCGCCTCTGAACGGGATGTGCTCTCCGGCTTCCCCTGCAGGACACGTACTGTAACTTGGGCTGGACGCTCGTGGCCGCAGACCTGAACGGAGACGGCGAGCCTGATCTGGTCATGGGCTCCCCTTTCGCCCCAGGCGGAGGGAAACAGAAGGGCATGGTGGCTGCGTTTTATTCCGACCCCAGCTGGAGCCACAAAGGTAGTGCTTGTGTGGCGGGGAGGGAGGGCTGGAGACCTCTCTGCTCCGGTCTGGTCTGCCCTCGTGCCTAGGGGCTTCTGTCCTTTCTCCCTCCTTCCACTCTCGTTTCGTCTGAATTTTCTGATCGCGCTTCCTCTTGCAGCTAAGATACCTGAGCATGTACCTTTATCATCCGGGTGATAGAGAGTCCCTGGATAGACAAAAAGGGGTCCAACGTCCAGGTCCAGATGCAGAGGGGGCCAGCAGGTTGTTGGCAGAGGCTTTCCACGGAAGGCATCCCAGTGATGCCCCGGCCTGCGGCAGGGAGGGGGGCTCCCTTTGTATCGCATCCTCTACCCCCCAGACGTGGGCTCCAGAAGTGTACTTCTCCTATGAAGTGTGGGCTCCATGTCTGACACGGGGGCCCCCTGGGAGCAGCTGGGGGTACACAGGAGCTCTGACAGACTCTGCCCGCCCCGCCACGTAAGGTAAAAGGCGCCGGTTGTCTCTGTAGAAGAGCTGGGCGTGGAGGCGGCCAACTGGACGGTGCGGGGCGAGGCGGACTTCTCCTGGCTCGGCTACGCGCTCCACGGGCTCCGCGTGAGCAACAGAAGCGTGCTGCTGGTGGGGAGCCCGACCTGGAGGAACACCAGTGGGTGAGCGCTCCTGGGGGCCCAGGGACCCAGGGGCGTGAGGGGCAGGTGCCTGCTGCTGCGGGAGCCTGCGGGGGGTGCGCAGAGGGGCCGAGTACCCCCCCGCTGCCCCCCCGCCCCCCCGGCGAGGAACAGCTATGGCTGTGCAGCAAGAGCCTTCTCCTTAGAAGCTGAAACGTGAGCGAGGGAGGAGGGAGGAGGAAGGGTCCTCCAGGGCTCCGATGACTTGGTGGCAGAAGCCACAGGAACGCATTTTCTCCCGGTTCTGGAGACCAGGGATCCGAGGTCGACGTCGGTGGCGTTCACCTTGGAGACCCCTCTCCTTCTCCCTGTGCCCGTCCTTGGTGTCTTTCTGTTCTTACGAGGACACCAGTCCCATTGGATTAGGGCCCCACCCCAGGGACCCCAGCGTAACGGTTGCCTCTTTGAAAACCCGCTCTCCAAACGTGCATTCTGAGGTGTGGGGTTAGGATCCAACCCGTGGGCTCTGGCGGAACACGACCGAGCGCGTGGCCGCGGGTCTCCCTGTGGCCGCTCTCGGGGCGGCGAGCCTCGCGTGGGGGGTCTTCGTACTGGGACCCCGGACAGCCAGCGCTGCTGCCCCGAGGATCACAGGGCCGGGGCCGGGCAGGGGCACGGGGAGCTCGTCTTTGCTGGGGCCGGAATACGTGGCCAGCTCCCCCCGCCGCCCGTGTGTGCTTCGTTCCAGCCTGGCCCCCCAGTTCCGCGCTCACGACGAGAAACAGAGCCTCGGTCGGGTGTACGGCTTTCTGCCCCCAAATTGCCAAAGCTCGTTTACCATTTCCGGAGACAAGGTACGGCCGCCGCTCCCTCCGCGGGAGCCGGGGCACCCTGCCGTCTTTGGGGCCGCACAGTGTTGACTGACTGCCCTTCACAGGCGATGGAGAAGCTGGGGGCCTCCCTGTCCAGTGGCCACGTGCTGGTGAACGGGACCCGGAAACAGGTGTTGCTGGTTGGAGCCCCGACTCGCGGTAGGTCACGCACCGCGAGACTTGGCTGCGTTTCAGTCCGGTGGCTCCCTGACCCTGTCCTGTGGGGGGAGTGTTGTGACATCTGGAGCCAGACAAACCTGATTGTGAATATTTGCTTTTCTCATAACCTGGGGGTTATGAGAACCTCCTGGGGGAGGTTACTTAACCTCCCGGAACATTAGTATCATCATCTGCAAAATGCTGATTATGATCCACCTCAGAGAGTTGACAGTCCCTCCGGAAAGTCACCTACTGTGTTTTTAAATCTCCTGTCCCGCTGAGCTTAGAACGAGAGGGAGGCTCAGAAAATCCCGAGTCAGTTCTAGGACTAGGTCTTCTAAGGACATGTGTTAACAAGCCATTATCTTATTTACTTTATGGGAAAGAGTTTGAAGAAGCCAACAAAAACTTACTCCCTTCGGGCCCCTGGGTGGCTCAGCTGGTTAAGTGTCTGCCTTTGGGCTCAAGTCATGATCCCGGGGTCCTGGGATCGGGTCCTGCATCGGGCTCCCTGCTCAGCGGGGAGCCTGCTTCCTCCTCTCTCTCTGCTCACGCTCACTCGCTCGCTTGCTCGAACTAAAATCTTAAAAACAAAACAAAACCTACTCCCTTGAAGATGATCAAAGTGAATCATGCTTATTGTAGAAATTTGTGAAAATACAGACGTAGCTAGAAATTGCCCCTTCTCCAAATATTTAAAAACTTAAGCTCATACTATATATATGTGTGTGTATACGTTTTCATAAGTAATTTTTAAATCGTATGCCCTGAGCGTGTCCTCATGGTACTGATTCTACAGTGTGGTTTTCGATCCCGATCACATTTGCTCCCATGTGCACATGTCAACTTTTACCACCATCCTGTTGCTGGAAATTCAGGCTGCTCCTGGCATCGAACATCGATGTACGGAAAACTCTGCCTCCTGAATAGTTTTTAAAACAGCCTCCTGGAGGAAGAACTGGGCTGGAGGGGCTACCAGCAAGGCTCTTCTTACATATCGTCAAGTTATTTTTCAGGAAGGTGTTTGTGTCACACAACATTAGAATAATAAGCAGAGTGGATTGGGTACAGGAATGGCTAGATTTTTTTCTCTTCTTTCTATCATTTTAACTAGGCCCCACACCCAGCGTGGGGCTTGAACTCACGACCCCGGAGATCAAGGGGTGCGTGCTCTGGGGACGGCACCGGCCAGCCACCCCTGAATGACGAGATTTTCTCACTGCATGATTAAGGACACAGCATTGCAACCCCGGAAACTTGCTGACTTAGCCTTGGAGTAGTTGGGGTTTCTCCCCCTTTCACAGAGACTAGCTGGTGATTACCAAACTCTTGCAACACCTGTTAGTGGTTTTATTTGCTTCACTTCTCTTTCCACTGCAGTGCTGTGCAGACTTTGTTTTAATGTTTTTCCTGTCTTAGTATTTTCCTGTTTCAGAATACTATATGAAATATAAAAAGATTAATTTAGAGATCTGTATTCTATACAAATTAATATTTATTTTTATTTATGAGAGAGAGAGGGGGAGGGACAAGCAGGCTCCCCACTGAGCACAGAGCCAAGGGTGGGGCTTGACCCCGGGACCCTGAGATCTCGACCTGAGAGGAAACCAAGAGTTGGCAGCTTGTCCAGCTGAGGCCCCCAAATGCCCCCGGAGATCAACCATTTCGAGACCATTCTCATGAACCTGCGATAGTAAGAAATCATACAGAGATCCATGTCCCATTTTATCCAGTTTTTTTTCAAGATAATACCGCAAACCACGGCAGGTCCCAGCCGGGCTGTTGACACCGATACATCCACCGCTCGAATCTTGTTCAGATTTTCCTATTGCACTTGCATTTTGCGTAGATTTCACCCACATAATTTGTGGATCCTGGTACAAAACAGAAATGCAGAGCCCTCTGTTGGGGAAAAAAAAAAAAAAGTTTTTCCCCCCCAAGAAACAGGTCCAGGCAGTTCTGAGCTTTCCATAGACAAGCACCCTGAAGCTTTCACATCCGAGGTGGTTGCCTTTTTAAGATTTTTAGAGAGCGAGTGAGCGAGAGCAGCAGAGAGCACAGGTAGGGAGGAGAGGGAGCAGACTCCCCGCCGAGCAGGGAGCCCGATGCGAGGCTCCAACCCAGGACCCTGGCACTGTGACCAGAGCAGAAGGCAGACGCTTTACTGACTGAGCCGCCCAGGGCCCCTCTGTTGCAAGATTAATCAGATTTTCACGTTGGTGACTGGAGAGTGTTAAGCCAAGTATGGGGCCTGGTGTGACTGTCCTGCACAGGTTGAATTTGTGTCCCAACAACGTGGCTCCCTTTGGGCACCGCACCTGTTCTCAAACCTGGAATCCGATCAGGCAGTTCCATCCTCATTTTCAATCCACGTGGATTTTCTCATGGTACCTGCATTTTATTATAATCCCCAAATCCCAGTTTTGCGAAGGTATGAGGTCACTGGAAGGATTGAGGGACCTAGTGTTAGAACTAAGACGCTTGTGTGGGTCAGAGCTGTCAGGTGGGGGAGCCCTGAGTGTGGCTGTCGCTTGGGCCTCCGTGCCCCAGCCAGCTGGACCTTCCCACTACAAATGCCCGCCCTGTGCGGTTCTGCGCCGTCGTGTCACCGGAGCATGGAAGGCTGAAGCAAGGCTGGGACTGTGTCTTCTCTTCGTTCCTGGGATGGCAGCAGACAGTGTGCCCTGGTTTATTTCAGATGAGGTGTCCAGAATGGCATTCCTGACCATGACCTTGCACCAAGGCGGAACCACTCGGATGTACGAGCTGACCCCCGACGCCCAGCCTGCTCTGCTCAGCACCTTCAGCGGGGACCGCCGCTTCTCTCGGTTTGGCGGGGTCCTGCACTTGAGTGACCTGGACGGCGATGGCTTAGGTGGGAAAGGAACGGGCCTCTGGCTCAGAATCGAATCCCTTTACTCAACAGACCAGTCCCCTAACTGGATCATGTAGCCTCCGCCCTCACACGGGCAGCTCAGTGGCCCGACGGCCTTTACAACTGTTTTGAGTCCGGCAGGACCAGAGCCAACTGAGCTGGACTTCCTGAAGGCGGTGACATGAGAGCCACCCACATCCGCTGTCACCGATGGAGGATAAACTAGGAAAGCGCGCCTCTGCTGGGCGGGGATGAGCGCAGGGTAGACCCGGTGAAGGATGCACTAATCCGACTTGTGGGAGGTTGGGCTGGGACCCAGCAGGGGCAGTGGAAAGGACAGTGAGGGGGACATACTTCCTTCTGGTCTCTCTTGCTTGCAGATGAAGTCATCGTGGCAGCCCCCCTGAGGATAACAGATGTCACCTCTGGACTGATGGGGGGAGAAGATGGCCGCGTGTATGTATATAATGGCAAAGACATCACCTTTGGTGACATGACAGGCAGATGCAAATCATGGACGGCTCCGTGTCCTGAAGAAAAGGTAAGGTGTTCATGCCATGCTGGGAAAGGCGGGTGCCCACGAAGCCTTGTAGTCATGTCCACTGCGGATCCCAGAGTTTTTGCCGGGACTGTGTGCGGTCAGGACACCATCACGGTCTGTTTCTGTAGGCCAAGTGGCCCCGCCTTCTTGCAGGTCTGCAGCGCTTGTCCCCGTGGCTCAAGTCTAGCTGACATGGTGTCCCACTGGTTCTGGTCACACCCTGCCACCACTGGGTGGGAGCCCACAGCAGAGGAAAACAGGCCCGGGCCACTGCACTCTCGTTAAAACGCACACTCTAATTTCCGTTTCACTGCCTTTTTAAAAAGATTTTTATTTGAGAGAGTACAGAGAGAGAGAGCAGGGGCAGAGGGAGAAGCAGACTCCGCTGAGCAGGAAGCCTGAGGTGGGGCTCGATCCCAGGACCCTGGGATCATGACCTGAGCTGAAGGCAGACGCTTAACTGCTGAGCCACTCAGGTGCCCATTTCACTGCTTTTATTCCTTGTCTCAGGTGGGTTTCCTTAAGTTCCCTGAGCATAAAACACCCATTATTTTAAAAAACTATTTAGTTGCAAAATTAAAATTTATTGTAAAATTGTAGAAAATATGGTACAAAATTTCTTTTTAAAAATTCAAAAATCATCTACCTAGAATTGCACGCTGCAGAAATAATTAACCTTTCGATGTGCATCCTTCTGGTATATTTTCCCGACCTCCATGGCTACCGCTTACTGTGCATTTACTCTGCGCCTAGCACTGTGCGGAGCACGGCACAGCTCCCCCGCCCTGCCCGGCCACCTCTGACCCACGTCAGCGCTGGTACGTTGGCACTATGCCCGAGGAAGGTGCTCTAGGTCACAGTGCTCGGAAATGAAAGGACAGGGACCTGCACCCGAAACGCACTCTTTGTCATTACACTGGGTGTGGGTATATTGTATAACGGAGCCGCTGTACATACTCTGTAAGGCGATGGTCTCTCCCGTGGCTTTTTCACGCTCGCTTCCATTCTCCCGCGGCAACTGTCCCGGCTGCCTCCGGGTTATCTGCAGATAAGCCACGTTTATGTAAACATCCGTAGCTGTTATCAGTCCCTGAGTCTACCTCAGTCCAGTGTTATAAAAAAGATACAGTGGGAATTATACTGTAAACGAATTTATAAGTGAACTATAAGTGAGGATATATGTGACTACATCTGCTTTGTTAAGTTCCTGTGAGGTGACTTGCTGGTGTCTGAGGGCAGCACGGGCCCGGCCCGTCTCGCGTGCAGAGGTGTGCGTGTGGGGCGTCCGTTAAATCCACACAGACAGTAACCGGTCCCCTGCTCCCCTTTTCCTTTCAGGCCCAATACGTACTGGTTTCTCCTGAGGTAAGTACTTCCTGTAGGAATGAGGAAAACCATGGAAGTGCTCTTTTCCTTAATTTAAACTGATAAAATCTGGTGTTTTTTTCCCCATTTTACAGGCAAGTTCAAGGTTTGGGAGCTCTGTGGTCACTGTGAGGTCTAAAGACAAGGTGAGGGTGAAGACGGCGCTCCTGAAGTTTCCGTGCTAAGGCTGGGGTGGGATGATCTCATTTCGTCGTTCAGCTTTTGTCTGAGACAGACACACACACAAGGAACCTCCACACACCGTCCCATCGCTCTCCCGGTTTCATCCCCCACGGCAGGACCTAGCGAATTCCAGCCTGTGGGCCGCCTCGAGTTCTGTATAGCTTGTGAACTAAAAAGGATTCATTTAGATGGTTGGAAAAAAAAGGCTATTTCATGACACGTGAAATTTATATGAAGTTTAAACTTCAGTGTCCGTAGTCTCCTTGGGCCACGGCCCTGCACGTCTGTGGCGGCTGCTGCCCCGCGAAGCCTCACGTTCGAATACGGACTTGGGCCTTCAGGGGAGCGTGGGCAAACCCTTGCCACGTCAGCTGAGCACTGTTAGTGTTTCCTTCCAGACTGCGGAGTCGCTGCAGGCCTCTGGGGCACACCATGCGCACGCGCACTCTCCCACTGGTCCCGCTCACGGGCTCCCGTATCGCGCTCCCTCTCCCGCAGACACAGGCGGGGCCAGCTGCTTGCCGCTGCAGGGGACTGTCCCCACGCACTGTCTTGTTCCGCTCACTTTTCCCAGATCTTTACTGTTATTTCTCCATTATTTCCAATTTATTTACTATCGTGAGCATTCTTGCACAACTATATTTTTATATAACTATGCAAATATCCCTGCTGCTGTTTTTGGAAGATCGCTAAGCAGAGGGTCTGCACACTTTGTAATGGACAGAGCAGTGAAAGGGTTTTATCTTCCACCCTGCAGCTAGACCAACCGAACCCATTCAGTTACTTTGGAATCGGAATCGCACAGAACCGTGCAGGCTCTGAGACAAAGCCATACCTTTGAGAAGCACACGGTCTACACGCACGGGAAGGAGAGGGAAATGCCCATCAGGGCGGGACTAAGGGCTAAAGAGGAGAGGGACAGGACCAGCAGCCGCACAGCTGGCCCTGGCGTTCTGGCGCTGGGGGACACTGCCCTCTTGTGGCCCACAGTTCAAGTGGCCCTTGTCTGACTCCATTTCTAGGCAAGACTGATGAGCAAAATGTAGGGTTACCTAGAACAAAAAAGATGGATTACTAAATTTGTGGGAGGATTCTCAAAAGGTCTGGTGACAGATTACATCGTAAGCTTGCCTTACACTTAAAATTCATTTTCCAAAAAGTTAGATATTATCAAGAACCCGTGAATTATACATCCGCCATGACTTACACAAGCTGCGAGGTGCTGTAGATTGTAAGAAACTGGCAGTTGATTCTTTGCTGTTTAACAGTGCAAGTCCGCCTTTCTCAGAATAGTTCACCGAGGTGGACACTCCAGTTAGTTCGCCCAGCTCCCTGGGATTGTGGCGTGAAGCCCCGAGTCCAGGTCCGCTGCGGAGTGGACACAGACAGTCTGAGGAGGAGGAGCACGGCCGCTCACTGACCTCCCGCAGCGAGCCGATTAGGGCCGGGATGGAGTTGGGACTCAGCCTGCACCTGAGCCGCCTCAGTCCACACTTCTGAACCCTCATGGCACTTACCCCATGTCCCCATCTCTGTGCCACCGGAGCACAGCAAGGTGCCTGGACTCGGGCAGGGACTTCACGGGCGTGATGAACAATACTGTCTCGTGTCCTCTACAGAACCAAGTGGTCGTCGCTGCTGGGAGGAGCTCTTTGGGAGCCCGACTCTCCGGGGCCCTGCACGTCTACAGCCTGGGCCTTGAGTAAAGACCTCGCCACCTCTTCCTCCTCTGCGTCCCCTCTCTGGGCCGAGTCCTCGCCAGGGTGAGCGTTCTGGTGGACAAAGGGGCACCTCCAGGGGAGCCGGGCGGATCCTGCTAGAAGTGGGACTCCTGGAGTGGAGACAGGCCTGGGTGGGGGGGACTACGAACCAGTGGACGACGACAGATACTCTGCTGCCTCGTGTCCCTTCCCAGGTTTCCTCCATTGCTTCCCCTGTACTGAAACTTACTCCCAGCTTCTGGCCTGGCCTCAGCCCTGCTGTATGACCGCTGCCCTTTCCACACCATACCTATGTCCTTCTGATGCCTAGAAAGGCTTCTCTGTACTTAGTTAGCTCTTAGGAAAATCTGTCACAGTTTCTCCTAAAATGTCCTTTAAAGTTGGTGACTCATTCCAATCAAAATGGAACAGAAAGCACAGCGTACAGGACAGAGTGGGCAGAGCAACAGTCCGGTGAGCAGAGGGGGTGCGGGAGAGCCTTGCCACTCCAGTCACCTGCTGGAAGCGAGTGGGTCCTTATGAGAACTGCGGCATTTCCAGGGTTTCACAGAGTGAACGACTAATACAAAACTAAAACCTCCTGTTGGTGCCCTCCCCTGCTTTTGTAGAAGCGGCTGTTCTAACAGCTGAACCCAGTGACTCCACTGGTTCTGTGTCCTCCCAAGAGAAGCCCTCGTCGCACTGGGCTGGCACAAGCCGTGCCCACAAAACTCGCCCCGTAGAGCTCCGGGTGGAGGCCACCGCGCGAGAGCGAGCAGAGAGAAGCATGTCTTGGCTTCCTCGGTTCCGGGGCTGACTGGTGACTGGTGGAGCGTACATCGGCCAGGCCTGCAGGTGGGGACACTGGGGGGAAGGCATCTGCCACAGGCTCTGGCTTCACTAAACATGTGAAGCCATTCTTAGGGATCCTGCAGCCATCAGGGAGGAACCATTCTTCCTCCTGGCTCTAACAGTAGAGAAAAGTAACCGATGACAAGATCCCTTTTTAACTTCCCTAGAGGCAGCGTTGAGACTGGTTCAAAGATAGAATCCAGCTAAGGAGTCAAAGTAGAAATCACGGCAACGCTCTGTGAGTTAACACTGAGCATAAAGGCAGGGAAGAGGGGGACCAACGGGCGTACCTCGCGATGACTGTGGGGACTGTCATCCTTCCTCCGGACAGGTGCTAGCCGCTGCATCTCTAGGGAACAGCACATTTGGTTTCATTTGGGTAACAATGAGTGGTAGCTCAACTCGTGTGAAATAACTATGTTTAGTTGAAGTTTACTTTTAGGGGCCAGAATTCCTTAACTAGCTTCATTTACGCGTTGAGAGGTCTGTGAGTGCTGGCCCTCTTCCTCAGAAGTCTGTGTTCTCTCACACCGCCATGGCTGGAGCAAGGGGCTGCTGCCTCAGCTGAGAGGGCGGGCCTGTGCTGACGCACAACCATCTTCTACCCAAGGACGGACATTTCTCTCAGTGTCTAGACACACCAGACCGAACCAGGTTCTCACATAGGATCTTATCCAGAATCCTTAACCTGCATAATCCCACACTCAAAAGTGCAAAGTGGTATTCCTACTCCTGAAGGTCACCCTGGATGGCAGAGCCGTACACGCCGGCCTGTACAGTCTGTGCGTTAGCCCCGTAGGTGGGCTGTTTTCACGCTAAGTATTAGCTATAGTTCTAAACACAGGTTCTGAAATGGTTAACAACAAATACCTTGTAGGGTTTTATTCTCATTAACACAACTCTGCACTTAATTCCATGACCTTTATTTCAAAGATATCAAAACACATGTATGTATTTGCAATTTTTCTATTACAAAACTTGCTTTAAGATCAAAATGGTTTCATGCCTGTGAAACAGACCTAAAGGGATTTGGAGTAAGTCCGGCAATGAGCTCAGATCTCCGAATGCCCTGTCCACGTACCATCCCTCAGACCACCTCCATAGGTATTACTAAAGTAGGGAAAGTAAATCCTGAGATTAAAGTGTATTAAATATTGTAGCTCCAAAAATAAAGCTATGTACAACTCCTGGAATAACGAGACCAACAGCTTTTTATTTAGTGGTTATTTCTCACAGTCTGTGCTATCTTCTGCCACCTTTCCTTAGAGGCCTTCCAAAAACAGTCTATTAAGAATCTCATGCCTTGACCTTGTTAAACGGGGGATGAGACTGCTTGCTCACTCACATAACGAAACACTTGTGCTCAATCATTTTTAAGTCAAAGTTTAAAATCGCCTAACTTCTTAGGTAAGAAGCATCCTGCTATCCACAAAGCAGAGTGAGTTGACATTTTGAAATCCTCCTTGATCTAACCACCTTCAAGAACTTTATAAACCACCCGTCACTTCTCTGCATCAGACTTAAGAGGTAGTTACGTTTCCCTTTGATTGAGGAAACAGGACTCCTGAAAAAAAAAATTTTTTTATTCAAGTCTACAAACTAAGTAAGTCACACCAGAAGGAAAAAGGCCAAAATTCTATTTCTGTGCCTGACTGGAGTCAAGCCCCTTGGGCTTTGTTTTTCCCGTTACAGTGAAGTCCTATTTCTAACCTATGTCCAGTGATTCCCTAAGATCAAGAACAGCAGCAGTGCTCTGAGGTATGACAGTGTCCCATGGAATCGGAAGACTATCAAAGATACTTTGTTTTGAAAGTCATCACACACATCTATGATGCTAGAGAGAGAGAGAGCCTCACTCTGACACCCATACCTCAAAGCGTGTCCCTGACCCACGGGGAGGTGCCAAGTGGGCCACTCCATGCTGAGACCAACCCAGCCTGGGTCATCGTATGTGCCAGCTTCTAGTGGCTTCTTCTAACCACACAGGGGAGCAGGGAAACTACTTAGCAACTCTGTTTTCTCTCAAATCTGCTACTGGAACAGCATTTTTATTCTCTTCACCAAACCACTTGGTGAATGGACTCCCAAACTTCCTCCTTTGCCATCCTATTACGGCATCAGATAACCCCAACACTGTCAGCGCACGGGCTTTACTACTATTACGTTTGTAGTAGCAGAGCAGCTCTGGCCACTCTTCTGGTTTAGGAAGCCCCCTGTCAAGCTCTGAGGCGTAGGCATACAGATTAACTGGGCTCCATACACTTTCTTTTTTGGGGATGGGAGTGGCTGAGGGGACACCTCCATCTACTCAGTCATCTACTCTACTCCAGACCTAAAAAACAGTAACAAAATGGAAACAGTTTCAACATTACTTCCAAAGGTTTCCACTGTAGCCAAGCAGAGAAAAAGTGTTTCAGGAGTCAAGAGAATAAAATATTGATTTAATATCAGCTTAAATGGATTCTAGTTAATCATTTCCTTTTTATTTGCCTTATATAAAAAAGACAAGAAAATAGAGTATGTTAAAGATTGGTTTAAAGCACAAACTTTCAGAGTTTGTTCTAAGGTTAGTATGTATTTTTTCCTGCCTTTCCAGTCACCTGCGAGTCAGGAAGCTCCCAAGAACATGATCCCCTTAGTAAGAACTACTGCTACCCGAGCTCGTCACTGTGGGCTTGTCAAGTTTTCAGGCTTTGCTTGGCCTGAGACACGTGTAAATCAGAAAATCTACACAACAATCTATTCTCACATCACATCTATAAAAAACAGCATTTTAAGGTTGTGGGAAATAGAATTTTGGCCTTTTACAAAGCATATCCTTTGCTTCTTTCCTCAATTTTGAAAATGCAGAAGTTCTAGCATTACGGAGTGCCATGGTATCTTTATCATCAGACACTGTAATTTTAGTGATTTTTTTCAAGTCTCTGACTCTATAAAAGAAAATAATGAAAGAGTACCAGAAGCTTCCCGTGACTACCACAAAAAGTAACCCAGTCTCTCCTGGGCTGATGTCTCTAACGGTTTGTCAGGACACTCTTGCCTGAGCCGAGCCCGTCTGGCCGGAAGCTGTGCTTCATTTCCATCCTTCTGTCCGCCTGAAGGGACTTCTTGGGTAAAGAGGCCATCTAAATAAAGCAGAACAATGACTCATTTTAGTCTGTGTGTGTGTTAAAGGAAATGCCACAAGTAAAAGCAGAGGTAACTAGCAGATGGGAGGCTAGAAGCCCCTGTCAGTACCCTAAGTATTCATTCCCGGTGTAAACGGAGTGTGGAAAGGAAAAAGAAAGGGTCAACCTTTTCTCTTAATGACGACACCATGTCTTCTATGTTTCAGTCTGGGTTATGACAAAGCCTGCAGCAGAACTGCCAACATCTAAGGGCAGAAAGCTCATCACAGAGTGAGGCACTGAGCACGGGGGACTGAGCCGGCACCGTGCCAGGTGCGGCACTGGAATAAGCGCTTTCCAACCGCTGGTACTGGTGCCACCGACGGATGTGGGAATGAAAGAACTCGCTCGGGGTCACGAAGCCGGGGACACCACCAGCCCAGGCAGTCGGTGTGCCCGCAGAACCAGACATCAGCCCCTTGACTACACTGCACCAACCCAGACCCTTCATACCACGGGAGGTAGAGGAGCTTCTAGTTGTCGTCCCAGGAATGACAGCAAACGCCTCCAGATGAGGCCGCTTCCCATAAACATGATTCCTGTAATCAGCCAAAACACTCTGTGGTCCTAAAAGAGAACACAGAGTTACTTTCAATCACAAAAGGTCAGGCTCCTCAGCTGTAAAATTCCCCAACTATGATTGCCCCGGAGCTTAAAGAGGCCTTGTGTTGTTCATACAGCTCTTCCCTATAGAAAGGACCTAAGAACAAAACTTGATAGCATCCAGAGAATCAGAGAATAGATCAGAAGAAAAGACATAAAAGGGCTTCGATATTTAAAAATCATCTATAAGCCAAACATAACCACTTTTGTGTTTCCTCCCAGTCTTCGTTTGCGTGTATACAAATTTTAATAGTTGTAATCACAGAGGACATACAACCAAATTTGAATTTTTTGCTTTTAGAGCCACAGTTCCTGATCTGTGAGCTGAGGTGTCCTGGGCACCACAGCACCCGAGAGTATTTTAAGTTTTCAAGGAAAACACAATGTCATCTGCAAAACAGACCTAGCTACTTCATAAACAACCTGTTAGGTAATATCACAGAAACGATGTCCTAAAAGAAACTCTGGGTCTAGTAATCCTATGCAAAAATTCCCGAGACACTAGACACTAAACATATCACGAACCAAGAAAGTTTGGGAACCTGTGACTTAAACATCTTCCCGTCATTTTCAAGCTTGTACTATCTGGCAGTGTAATGTGCACGCATCCGTAGACGGAACCACAGGCCCCCACGAAAGGGATCCCATTGCCAGCTATGCCACCGCTGGCTACCAACCACAGCCCGGGTGGCTCCAGGGACGGGGAGCTCCCCGGCCCAGGGTGGTGTGTTGCGCAAACGGTTAGCTCTCACTGGGGGCAATGCACACCATATGAAGGAGAAACCCATCTCTTTGGAACAGGAACTTAGACCTATATCAGGAAGACAAGTGCTAACACAAGTTAAATATTTTTGGTGAACACATTTCCAGTTACCCAAAAAGAGGGTGTAGTTTATTAAAAATTACATTTAAATGAGATTTAGAACAATAGATTACTGTTGTCTTTGCTGTAGACTGGTTCTACAACCCACCTATGAAGAAAAATCTGAGAATGCCAAAATGTGATAAACTAGAGAGAGAAGTTCCAACCTAGCCTGAAATTCCAAACACACACACAAACTGTGGGAAGACAGCACAGGAGGAGGACCGGAAGCTCACCTCGTACGCAGGCACAACTAGACAACACATCAGTGTAAGTAACGCAGACAATGACCTGGAGACTGACAGAACGGACTCTGCAACGAAGAAGGGGCCACATCAAAGAGGGCGGGCAGGGCAGAGACCTGGCGGGGAGCTCAGTGAAACTGTGGGGCTGTCCATGAAAGGAAGGAAGCTGCCAGCACAGAGAAGGGAGAGAACCACACTATCGCACGGGGGAGGCTGCGTGGAAAGCTGAGTCCCCATAACATTTGGCTTTGAAAACCAGAGTGGCTGAGTTTTGTGAGTTTTTACAATCAGTAGGACTTAAAACCTGGAATTGTAGAAAATCAGCAGGCTCAACTTTAGGAGAGCAGAGAGGGTGAGAGAAAACAGAGTCCCCACCATTAAAGAGACAACACAACAGCCTGGGGAGATACAGCACAGAAGGAGCATCTGGAAAGACCTGGGGCATACAGAGGGAGAGCGGCTCACTAACCTCAGAGAGCGCTCTGGAGAAACAGAGATCGTGAGAGACTCCTCCAGGAACAAAGGACCTGCAGGTGCTATCTCCACTGCCCCCCCACCCCCAAACACACAGTGCCTGGGGGAACTAGCACAACACCCACTGATTTGCTTACACTGCGCCCACCCGCTCACCTGAGCTTCCCATCTGCACGCTCCAGCCAGGCTGGCCTCAGTCCCAGCACGGGGTCTGCTCCCCCAGAAGACCCAACAAACCTTGCTAACACTGAGGCTCCTGTACCCAGTAGGGGGGTTGCATCCACCCTCCCCAAAGCAGGAGCCCATCAAAAGAAGCACCCCACTCCTGGCCCTGTGCAAGCTGCCCCCATAGGGGCCGGCACCACTCCAAAGTACCCCCTGCCCGGGGAGAGGGGAACTAACTGCACACACTGAATGTGGCCCCAACAGCGGGCTGGCGGCAGACAGCTGGTCAGACTGCGGGCCCTGCCCACCCGTGGAAGTGTCTCGGGGGACAGTGCAGAGAAGCAGTCTGCAGCTCTGCCAAACACCCGGTCTGACCCGGCTCAAGCCCAGGGTGGCCCCAGACTGACCCACTGATGTCACAGGGAGCGAACACGGCCCACAGCAGGCAAAAACAGCCACGTGGACACCTGGACCGCAGGCAAACACGGCCCAGCCACACGGCGGGCGGGGGGGAGCGCAGCACATTGGGAGAAGAGCTCTGAAGCACCAGGTTCTGGTGAGCAGGGACTCGCCCTGCAGGCAGACAGGACCTCTTCCCCATGCGTCCACCACCTTCGGGGCAGGAGACACAGCCGACTTTCCTAGCGCACACACACAAACACCGAGAGGCAGACAAAATGAGACAAATGACTATGTCCCAAATGAAAGAACAGGAGAAGTTCACAACAAGAGACCTAAGTGAAATGGAGATAAGTAATATGCCTGATGGAGAATTTAAAGTAATCATCAGGGGCGCCTGGGCGGCTCAGCCATTAAGTGTCTGCCTTCGGCTCAGGTCATGATCGCTTAGGGTCCTGGGATCGAGCCCCACATCGGAGTCCCTGCTCAGTGGGGAGTCTCCTTCTCCCTCTCCCACTCCCCCTGCTTGTGTTCCCTCTCTCACTGTGTCTCTGTCAAATAAATAAAATCTTAAAAAAAATAATAATATACTCACTGGACTTAAAAGTGGAGGACATCAGTAAGGTCCTAACAAGGAGGGAAGAAAGAAACACTCAGAGATGAAGAACACAATAAACAAAATTAAAAATATACCAGCTGGAATAACTAGTAGCTAGAGGAAGCAGAAGAACAGATCAATGACCTGGAGGACAGAGTCATGGAAAGTAAAGTTGAGCAGGTGAGAGGGAAATAAATGATCCAAAACAAGAACAGATTTAGGGAACTCAGTGGCTCCATCAAGTGTAATAACACCCCAGAAAGAGAAAAGGAGGCAGCAAATTTATATGAAGAAATAATAGCTGAAAACGTCTAGAATCTGGGAAAGGAAACAAATCCAGATCCAGGAGGCACAGAGACAGCCCAACAAAATCAACCCAGGAGGTCCACGCCAAGACACAGTAATTGGGGTGCCGGGTGGCTCAGTAGGTTAAGCGTCTGCCTTCAGCTCAGGTCGTGATGTCAGGGTCCTGGGTTTGACTCCTGCTCAGCATGGAGTCTGCTTGTCCCTCTGCCTCTGCCCCTCCCTCCCCATCCCACCGCCCCATGCTCACTCTCTCTCTCAAATGAATAAATAAAATCTTAAAAAAGAAAAGACACCTAGTAATTAAAAAGGCAAAAAGTGGTGATAAAGACAGGATTTTAAAAGTAGCAAAAGAAAGCAGTTAAATACAAAGGAAACCCCACATGGCTACCAGCTAATTTCTCAGCTGAAAATGCAGACAAGAAGGGAGCAGCGTGGCAAATCCAAAGGGCTGAAAGGGAAACATCTGCAGCCAACAGCACTCTACCTCCCAGGGCTGTCCTTCAGAGTAGGACAGAGAAGAGTTTCTCAGAGAAACAAATTAAAGGAATTCATCACCACTAAACCAGCCTTTTTTTTTTTTAAAAAGATTTTATTTATTTATTTGACAGAAAGATCACAAGTAGGCAGAGAGGCAGGCAGAGAGAGAGGAAGGGAAGCAGGCTCCCCGCTGAGCAGAGAGCCCGACGTGGGACTCGATCCCAGGACCATGAGATCATGACCTGAGCCGAAGGCAGTGGCTTAACCCACTGAGCCACCCAGGTGCCCCCTAAACCAGCCTTTTAAGAAATGTTAAAGAGGACTCTGAGCAGAAAGGAGAGACCGTAAGAGACAGTATGAAAAGTAGGAAACATAAAAGCAGTAGAAATAAGTACACCTGTAAAAGTCAGTCAAAGGACTCAAAGTAAAGGGATGTAAAGTAGGACACCTAAAAGGTGGGGGTGGGGAGAGGAAAAAAGAATGGGCTCAAACTTAGGCAACCATCAGCTTAATACAGACTGCTATGCCCAGAAGGTGTTATATACAAACCAGCAACAACCACAAACTGAAAACCAGTAATAGATATGCAAAAAATTAAAAAAAAAAAAAAAGACTCCAGGTATAACACCACAGAAAGCCAACTAATCATGAGAAGAGAGCAAAGGAAGAAAGGAACACAGAAGAACTATAAAACAACCATTAAGGAAGTAACAAAATGGCAAAAAGCACACACCTATCAACAATTACTATGAACGTTATGAACGGATCAAATGCTTCCATCAAAAGACACAGGGTGACCGAGTGGATAACAACGCGAGACCCATCTCATGGTGCCTACAAGAGACTCGTCTCAGATCTAAGGACACCTGCAGATGGAAGGCGAAGGGATGGAGAAGCATTTATCATGCACATAGACATTAGAAGAGAGCCAGGGTAGCATACTTACATTGGAAAAAACACTTTAATACAAAGACTGTAACAAGAGACAGAGAAGGACATCATAATAATAAAGAAGATAATCCAACAAGATATAACAAGCTGGTTGTTTGGGGGAAAAAAAAAAAATCAACACAACTGAGAAGCCTTTAGCCAGACTCATCAAAAAGAAAACGAGAAAACTCAAACAAAATCAGAAATGAAACAGGAAATAATAACCATCGCAGAAATACAAAGGACCGTAAGAGAATACTATAGAAAATTATATGCCAAAAAATTGGATAACCTAGAAGAAGTGGAATTCCTAGAAACATATAACTTCCCAAAACTGAATCAGGAAGAAATAAGGAAATTTGAACAGACCAATTACCAGCAATGGTATTATATCAGTAATAAAAAAAAAAAAAAACTCTCAACAAATAAAAGTCAGGACCAGATTGCTTTGGTTAATTCTACCAAACTTTAAAGAAAAATTATATCTGTTCCTCTCAAACTATTTAAAAAAAAAAAAAAAAAAAGGAAAAAGGAAAACTTTTAAATTCATTCTATGAGGCCAGCATCACCCAAATACCAAAACCAAAGACACTACGAAAAAGAGAACTACAGGCCAATATCTCTGATGAACACGGATGCAAAAAAACTCAACAAAATACTAGCAAATCAAATCCAATAATACATTAAGCAATCATTCATTACTGTCAAGTGGGATTTATTTCTGGGTTGCCAGAGGTAAAGGGTTATCACCTCTGTTGCTTACTCTCAAGTGGTTTTAGGAAAAAGAGGCTGTATATAAAGATAGAATGAGGGTGCCTGAGTGGCTCAGTGGGTTAAGCCTCTGCCTTCAGCTCAGGTCATGATCCCAGGGTCTTGGGATCAAGCCCCGCATTGTGCTCTCTGCTCAGCAGGGAGCCTGCTTCCTCCTCTCTCTCTGCCTGCCTCTCTGCCTACTTGTGATCTGTCAAATTAATAAATAAAATCTTAAAAAAAGAGAGAGAATGAGACAGGGAAGGTGATACATGTTGGTGATAAAAGAATGGGGGAAGGCTCCATGGCAATTCTTTGACTACTCTTAGAAGGGTCTAAAATTATCTTAAAACAAGAAGTAAAAAAAGTTTTTCCTATCCTAGGTTGATCATTGTCAATAGTAACCCCGTCTACACAGGGGTAGAGACCTTGACATCTGGGGATTTAGTAAACACGTCTGAGCTGTTCTTCAGATTATCTAGACACGTAATTAGTAACTAACTGATGAGGGACTGATCTGAATCTTGTTCTGCCGGAGCTAATCACCCTGTACTGAGCAAGTAACTGGCCACAAACCACTCACCTCCCGTCATAACTGGGTTGCACTACACCTGGGACTGCGTGGAACTATCAGAGAGGAATTTTCAAAAATCCCTTTTAAAAATGGACGTTAAATGAGAAAATAAGTATAAAATGAAAAAAAAGTATAAAAGTGTGTTTGTAGACTGTATGTATAGAAACACGATTCTTAACAAAAATGACCTGATCTTGTATAAAGAGTTCTGTAGCCACACACTGGGGAATCTGCAGAGGTCTTTAGAAGTTACCTCTGGAGAATTTCAAGGGTTGGTTTATGTTGCACAAGATGTTTTGGTTGCTTCTGAACTTTCTAGTAACTACGTGTGGGCCTAAAAGCCTCCCAACGGATGCCTAACACACTTAAATGCAAACCATCATAGGCTCTACAAATTCAACACCATCTCCCATTCGTTTGCTCTGACCTTTCCCACCTGTCTCTGCCAGGCTCACCCTCTCCTGCCCCCACGGCCCTTGCCATTCCTTGAACAAGCGCAGCCTGTTCCCGCTCCGGTAATTCCTTGTGTGCGCGCCTCTGCTGAAAACACTTTCCCTCCGACCGTCCTGCTTTCTAGCATCACCTCCTCGGGACATTCTTGAGCACCCAGCTTTAAAATGCTCCTTAGCGTACCTCCTGGCATCCTTCCACCCGGCTTCCTCTTGATGGCACTTACCACCAAACGTGCTCTGTGTCTGTCTGCCCCTCTCCTTCCTGAAGGCAGACACTCCCTGCCATTTCCCTGGGGCTGAAAGCAGCGCGCACTACAGAGGAGGCACCAAAACCCACGTTTTTAAGATGAAGGAACAAATGTACTGCACTGATTTTTCCTTTCACATCTTATAAAGAACGTGAAAATGACTAACACCGACTGGGCCTTGGAGATCGTCCTTGGAAGCGGTGCATAAGCCGAGATGTAGAGGTAAGCAGAAGTCGGCTGGGCAGGAGAGCTGGGAGCCAAGGACAGCTGTGGCCTGGAGGAAGCTCGAGGGGGAGGAAATACTGATGCGACACCCGTGGCGAGGGCGAGGTGGCTGGCTTCAGCGTGGAGAGCCCTGCGGGCCAAGGAGTCTGGGTCTTTATTTTAAGGGCAAACACCAGTGAATCATTTCACAGAAAAGTGACCACAAGGTTTGCTGCTTTTACAGACCATTTTCCAGAAGCAAAGAGTGGTCCTGATCAGAGATGACATGGGTTCAACCAGGATGGCAGCCAAAGAGACAGAGAACAGATCTTTTAAATGAATGAGGACACAATGGAATACTATTCGGTCATCAAAAATGAAATCTTGCCACATTCAATGCCATGGATGGAGCTAAAGGGCATTATGCTAAGAGAAATAAGTCAGTCAGAGAAAGACAAATAACCTATGATTTCACTCATATGTGGGATTTAACAAACCAAACAGAGGATCAAGGGGAGGGGAAGGAAAGACAAAATAAGAATCAGAGAGGGAGGCAAACCATAAGAGATTCTTAATCATAGGAAACAAACTGAGGGCTGCTGGAGGGGAGGTGAGGGGAGGGCACCTGAGGTAATGAGCACTGGGTGTTATATAAGACTGAGGAATCACTGACCTCTACCTCAAACTAATATGCTATATATTAATTAATTGAATTTAAGTAAAATAAAATTAAAAAAAAAAAAGATTAATGAGGACATAGAGTCCAAGTGTGCTGAATGCAGTGTAGTGTGCAGATTATTTTCTAGAAATCCTACAGCAAGATACTTTCTGAAAGACCACACTGCAATGATAGGAAGAGCTCTGGCACCTTAGTGTTCTATTAATATGAAAAGGCAGCAGAGTGGAGAGTGCAAGTCTTGGGCTCAGATCACAACCGTGATTTTCTAGCACTGTGCCCCTGGGCAAATCACTTCAATTTCCTGAGTCTGTCTTCTCATCTATAAAGTAGGGATAACACGTCCATCTTCATAGTTGTGACCTCACCAAATAAAGCAAGTGAACTACCAATGCTGGGAACATGAAAACTAGAAAGGTAGTCTTCTGTTAGCATGGCCTCACTGTGATCCTGCTTACCGCCACAGCATGGCACGATCCTGAGGAGGCACCGCCTCACCCTGTGATCCTGCATCATCACAGCCTCATGGTGTGATCCTGCGGGAGCACCACCTCGTCCTGTGATCCTGCATCACCAGAGCCTCACAGCACAATCCTGCGGGAGCACCACCTCATCCTGTGATCCCACATCACCACAGCCTCACAGCACGATCCTGGGGGAGCACAACCTCTAACTGTGATCCCACATCACCAGAGCCTCATGGCGCAATCTTGCAGAAGCATCACTTCATCCTATGATCCCGCGTCACCAGAGCCTCACGGCACGATCCAGCGGGAGCACCACCTCATCCTGTGATCCCACATCACCAGAGCCTCACGGCGCGGTCCTGGAAGAGCAGTCTCTTTGATGGTGTGATCCTCCAAAGAGCATTCCTTCACAGTGTAATGCTGTTTTGTCAAACTTTTTCTATGTGTGGTTCCATTTTTTGAGAAACATGAGGTAACCATGGCTATCATTATATTTGTGTTACAACAGGGTCTAAAAATACTGCCTGAATTTTGAATGAATTAGAGTAAACATTTTAATTCACTAGGGATGTATATATGTTAAGACTCTTTTTTAAAATCCTTTTTTTTTTTTTTAAGATTTTATTTTGAAGCAACTCTACTCCCAATGTGAGGCTCGAACCCACAGCCCCAAGATCGAGAGCTGACTGAGCTAGCCAGGTGCCCCTTAAAAACCATTTTAAAAAATGATCCTCAAAACAAAAAATAATCCCTAGATCGCTGAAATAATAGTCTCACCTCTTCAAGGGAAGATTCCAAATTCATTCCAAAAGCAACTCCCATTAGTCCAAAGAGAGAAAGAGAGAAGGTTCCCATGGTCAACTGTAGGTTCAACCTCATCATCACATTACGGTGGCTGGAGAGGAGAACAGCTTACATCAGAAGGGCCCACTAACTACACATAGTAAATTCATGAAATCATTTATTAAAACCACATAAATTAAATCTACACCTTTAGAAAAGGACATCTTTCTATGTAGTATTTATACATGATAATGATGGTATAACTCCTCCCAAAATGACAGTTTTCTTAAAACATTCATCACTTTAGAATTCCTTTGGTTGTTCTACAGGATGCTTTCTCACCTGTCCAGATTGATGAATATGATACTTTGAGAATCATCGATCAATACCCTGAGTTCCCGTGTTGCATTGGAGAGATCCTCGGCTAACCGGTAGTAGTTTTCCAAAAGCAACTCCATCTCTTCTGCATGGTCGATTCCAGCACTGCTCTTTTCACTTCAGTTAAGAGTTAACATAATTAGCACACCCCAACACAGGCATCACCCATTTGGTACCAAACACTGTCTAAATCCGTACAGAATACTCAACTATGAACAAAAAAGTGGCCTCGGTTTTTTCTTACTGTGACTGAGCTCAATCAGTGAGTAGCTTAACCAAGTGATCCTGAACACTATGAAGAGTAAGCGGGGGTGCGGGTTCCAGCCCGCAGGCCTGGGCTCACTGCACTCGATCCCAGGTCAAGGGATTCTCATGCACATATGCACTACCAGACAAAGGAAAATTCTGAATGTGTAAATGCTGATGAATGAGTGCAAATTAGTGAAAATAAGGCAAAACAAACTAAAAACAAAACAAAAAGCTTTTCCTTTCCAAGGCAGATACATAATGTTATTTTCATATATGAAGAAATATGTCCTTGAGTGATGTTAATAGTCACTTTGTACCCCTTTACTCATCCCCCCACCCCCTACCAAGGAGAGTTAGTGGGACTGAAGTGCTCTGTGAAAGAGTTAGATCATAGAGTACATTAGACACAGATTGGCCTAATAAAGCAAACAAGAGTTACAAATGTGTTCAAGTTTCTGCTACTATATCTGCTATATAATAGCCCTTATAGTCTTAATTTTTCCTTATTAGAATACAGATAACTATTTTCCCAAAATGCTTAAAAAATCTGTACAGGTTGTGGAAACTGTATACATTACAGAGGTGTCTCCATTAATTTCTAATATTTGTCTACAAAGAACAAAAATGAAATATTCTGAGTACTTAAAAAATAAACATTTAACTTGATGTGCATAAGAAGAACAAATAATTTCTAATTCTGTAAGAGATAAAAGTTTTCTAAGATAGGCTTTTTTTTTTTTTTTTTTAAGATTTTATTTATTTATTTGACAGACAGAGATTACAAGTAGGCAGAGAGGCAGGCAGAGAGAGGAGGAAGCAGGCTCCCTGCTGAGCAGAGAGCCCAATGCAAGGCTCGATCCCAGGGCCCTGGGATCATGACCTGAGCTGAAGGCAAAGGCTTTAACCCACTGAGCCACCCAGGCGTCTCAAGATAGGCCTTTTTTAAAAAAAGATTATTTATTTATTTATTTGACAGAGAGAGAGAGAGAGAGAGAGGGAGAGAGAGAGAGAGATCACAAGTAGGCAGAGAGGCAGGCAGAGCGGGGTGGGGGGCGGGGAAGCAGGCTCCCTGCTGAGCAGAGAGCCCGATGGGGGGGTTCGATCCCAGGACCCTGAGATCATGACCTGAGCCGAAGGCAGAGGCTTTAACCCACTGAGCCACCCAGGCGCCCCTAAGATAAGCCTTTTCTATATCAGATCAAAGTTACAGAATATATGCCAGTGTCCTATCTTCCTCCACCCCTCTTTCCCTGCCCCCATGTGAGTCTCTTTCCCGCTCTCCCACCGCACTCCCCAGGCTAAGTTATTCGGGTAGATGTGTCAGCCACTTTGGGGGTCAGGCCCTTGAAGATAAAGGTAATGGTGTTGTTTGTATTCATCACAGCCCAGCGCAGTGCTATGTACACAGCAGACATTCAGTATATCCTCATTACACTAAACATGCATATGGGCAAATAGTGAAACAACTGAGGATAAAAAGTGCCTGTATTCTCTACTCTGGAGAAAACGTTACGTTCTCTAAGAAGAACCATCCTGAAGAAGACAGAAGACTGATCCTAACAAGACCAGTGACAAAGCAGGACTCCAGACTTACAAGACTTGTGGGTCACTCCACTTCGTGAGACAGAGCTCCTCCAACAACTCCTCTTCATCCAAGATCTCCAACATGGATTCTTTGAAAATTTTAATATCTGTTTCTAACTCCGACAAACTATAAGCGTAGTTGTATAGAAATGATCAATAACATTAACTTATAAACACTTTTCCTATTAAAAAACGTAACTTTTTAAAGTATCTTATCAAGTAGACCCACTTATACATTAATGGTAAACACTGACTTGTAAAAGAAATTTTTGATATTCACCATGCACTTCAAGAATCAATTTCCATCCAGAAATAAATTAAAGACCCTGATACAACATTTCATGCAAAAACAGCTTTTCCATAATCATTAGTCTATGTGCCCTTGTTAGCTCAACTTCTCACCTAGGCTACCTTCCGACTTCAAGGCACAGAGAGAAAACCATTACCATTAGCAAAACTAGTTGGTATTTTTAAAACAGGGAATAATCACACTGATTTTGTATCTGAATTAATGCTATACATTTTCTATTAGGACTACTAAAAGAAAAGCTTAAGATATTTTTGTCTATCTCCCAAATTGGTAGATCTCCCATATTTACCTTTTGCCATTTTGTAGTAAGATGTGCAATTTGCTTCTGTCTACAGAAGAATGTTTGGGATCCACTAAAGCTTCCAATGTCTCAAGGATCAGTGGCTGCAAAATGCTAAGTTTCCCCTGAAGAGTGCTGATCTAGATAACAACATGACCTTTCATAAGAATCAAAACAATCTTTTTAGAATACTCAGGATCAGTGAATCCTCTGATTAGACACAGAAATCTGTAATAGCTAGGCAGGCTGGTAATGCTTCAGAACATGGTCACTGCTGGAATGCCTATTTCAGATGATTCATAAACTAGATCCACCAGGTTAAAAGATAACCATGCACGTTACCAGGCTTCCATTTGGTTGACAGGGAATTAACTCTCCTAAGAGTCTTCCCCACAAACATTTATTATGAAAGGAATGCAAGGCTGATTAAAACCTGCCATTTCATGGTTAAAACACATACTTTACATTTGGTAAACAATACCCACATTCTTCGTAAACAGAACACAGTTCAAAATTCCTATGAAAAAGATTCTTCCAAAACCCAAAACATAACTTGGGACTTGAAAAATAAACCAGTGTCAAGTCAAAACTATACTACTTATTGTTCAGGCATTCAGCAGGACAGCACTGATACAGGCTATACCCGTTGTTAAAATATTGAAATATTCCCGTACCAGCTGGCAAACAGCATTAACAGAATTAAGCAGTTAATTAGTAAAACAACGAACGGCACAGAAGCCAGCACGCACTATTCATCTCAGCCTGAGCTCCTGAGCGCTTAGCCCACGCAGCCTGCCACTCACCACTGGCTGCACCTTCCCTCCTTTCCCTCCCCTGCATTTCCCCTGTTTAGTAACTGGGCTCCGACTGGTCACCATCTCCTGGGCTGGTACTAGCCAGTGCTTCTGCCTCACGAACCCGAGTGAGTGGGGGATGTAGCCATTTCCTACTCCCTCGGTACAGCAGGGGAGACAGAAGAGAAGGGTCCGGGTCCATCCAGTCCTCACCCACTGCAGGTCCTCTTCACCTGCTTCCCTCCCTCCCTCCACTTGGTGCGCTCAGCCGGCTCCTGAACAGCACTGCACTGACCACTGGGGGGTAAGAAAAGATAATGAACCATTTTGTGGGGCCAGGAGGGCAGTGACCATTGTTGTTCAGGACCTGATAGGGTCCCTAGACACCCAGGAATGATCTACATAATAGGGGAATCATTGGAAGAATTATCCCTGGTTCCTATGTCAAAGTAGGTCTCCAACAGTGGCATCATGTAGCTGCCTCCAAGGACTGTACCCACAAATCAGAGTGACGGGGAAAGTATGAGAATGATCTGAGCTATGTTCACCGTATGTATGCAGTTTTACAATATTCACTTTTGTTACAGAATAATAGAGAATATTTAAAACTTTTTTGATATGATGTTAAGTATTTTGAATTATCACCCCTCAAATACAATTATCAAAACTATACAAAGGACAGCCAACTTAAAATGTGCTTAACTGAATGTCATAATAAGACTCTCAAAGAGACTCTATAAACTGTCCCTAGAGACCTCAGATCTATTTGATTGGATCGTATAGCTTAAGAATTAAGTACGTTCTTCACACAGGACCCTCAGAGACACTTTTGTTGGGAGGTAGGGTACGGTTAGGGATGGTGTCATTGAAACAATGCCAACTTGTCTTCCTACTCAACAGCATTTTAAAACAAGAAAACATTCAAGAAGCAAAATAAAAATAGGCTTACCCAATATTGTAGGAGTGCTTCTATAGCCCTAAACTCAAAAGGTAAAGGGTATGTGACAAGTTGTCCTTCTCCAGCCAACTGAGAAGGGAGTTCCCGGAAAAGCCATTGCTCCAAATTTAAATTACGATAATCTAGTATCAGAAGACACTCTGGAGTTATCACAGCTTTCAAGTACTGTAAAAAAAAAAAAATTATACATAGGTATATACATGCACACATACATGCATATAAGCAAGCTGTATAGCTATGGGAAAAGAATAACATTCATAAAATAGGGTTGAATACTGCTTTAATTCTGGATTAACCCTAAACCAAATCACTATTAAAAGAAAAAAGAGGGGCACCTGGGTGGCTCAGTAGCTTAAAGCCTCTGTCTTCCGCTCAGGTCATATCCCAGGGTCCTGGGATCAAGCCCCGCATCGGGCTCTCTGCTCAGTGGGGAGCCTGCTTCCTCCTCTCTCTCTCTCTCTGCCTACTTGTGATCTCTGTCTGTCAAATAAATAAAATCTTTAAAAAAAAAGAAAGAAAAAGAAAAAAAGATATTCTTTAAAGAAAGGAAGCCTAAAATATATGTACGTCTACCTCACTCTCAACACAACTGGAATTAAGCTACATATCAAGACTTCCAGGATATCAAGAGATATCCAGGATAATCAGGAGAATAACAGGGAACAAAGAAAATTAGACAAAGTATTCCTTTTTTTAAAATATTTTATTTATTTATTTATTAGAAAGCACAAGTAGGCAGAGCAGCAGGCAGAGGGAGAAGGAGAAGCAGGCTCTTCGCTGA
The DNA here is from genome assembly GCF_002288905.1 of Enhydra lutris kenyoni. Classification (NCBI taxonomy): domain Eukaryota; kingdom Metazoa; phylum Chordata; class Mammalia; order Carnivora; family Mustelidae; genus Enhydra; species Enhydra lutris. The sequence continues at coordinate 4,264,181 of NW_019154177.1, forward strand.
TTGGGCAGCCCAATGCGGGGCTCAATCCCAGGACCCTGGGATCATGATCTGAGCTGAAGGCAGCTGCTTAACTGACTGAGCCACCCAGGCGCCCCAAGATAAGGTATTCTTAAGCCCTATATTTGGTAGACTTTTAGAAAAGATTTAGTTTAATCATGACTACTTTGGCTGAAATGTAAAAGTTGCCTTTTTAAACTGTCACCAAAACATATTAAGCTAATCTGAAATTATAAAGACAAAACATAGCCTTAGTACTCTAATTTAGGGAGCAAGAAATTAGAAATTTATACTAAAGAGTGGCATCATTTAAGTTAGAAGAGTAGCCTGTGGCCACTGTATTAGTAATATAAAATTAGAGATTTTTCACATTTTTCCACAACATATTATGAAAATTTTTAAACATAAAAGTTGAAAAATTACCCAGTGAACACCTATAAACATATCATTAAGACTGTACAAATAACATTCCTCTAAATTTGCTTTATCACACACTTCTCCCTTCATCAAAGAGATAATTTTTAAAAAAATGATGAGGGGAAATAAAAAAAAAATTTAATTCCAATATACTTAACAGAGTGTTGTGTTAGTTTCAGGGGTACAATACAGTGATTCAACACTTCATACATCACTCGGTGCTCATCACAAGTGCCCCCCTTCATCCCCATCGCCTGTTTCCCTTGTCCTGCACCCACCTCTTCTCTGGTAATCATCTGTCTGTTCTCTAGAATGAAGAGTTTGTTTCTCCCTGTGCTCTCGTCTAGGATTTTTATGGTTTCAGGTCTCACATTTAGGTCTTAATCCATTTTAAGTTTATTTTTGTGTATGGTGTAAAAAAGTGGCCCAGTTTCATTCTTTGAGATGAGGCTGTCCAGTTTTCCCAGCACCGTTTATTGAAGAGACTGCCTTTTTCCCATTGCATATTCTTGCCTGTTGTCAAAGATTAACTGACCATATAAACATGGGTTTGTTTCTGGGTTTTCTAGTCTATTCCTGATCTATATGTCTATTTTTGTACAATTACCAGACTGTTTTGACTACTACAGCTTTGCAATAGATCTTAAAATCTGGGATTGTGATGCCACCAGCTTTGTTCTTTTCTAAGACTGCTTTGGCTATTTGGGGTCTTTTGTGGTTCCATACAACTTTTAGGATATTGTTCTAGTTTTGTGAAAAATGCTGTTGGTGGGAGGAAAAGATGGTGGTGGAATAGGACACTAGGCTTGCCTCCTCCCACCAATACAACTTAGGTAACTATGAGACCATCCTAAATACCCCAGAAATTAATCTGATGACTGGCAGATCAAACTCCACAACTAAAGGTAGAAGCGAGACCACAAAAAAGAAGACAGGAAGTATGGAGACGCAATTTGTGCCCGCTGTGGTGGGGAGGGAGCCGTGGTTGCGGGGAAAGACAAGAGGCAAACTAGCACGAGAGCGCATGGGGAAAACAAATCCCCACAGCGATTGGTTTGAAAAGGAGGAAAGCCTGAATTTTGTGAGTTAAAGCCTGGGGCTTTTTAAAGGTCAGCATGCTTGGAGCATAGAGGACACTAGGGCAGCTCCTGGAGAAGAGGCAGGGCAAACAGCAATCTGAAGAGCACCTGGGGCACACAGTGGGGAAATGTTAGCTGTTCATCTTGGCAAGTGCCGCAGAGAGGCAGCATTCATGGAGAGACCACTCAAGGGCCAAAGGAACAGACAGACACCATTTCTCTCCCCTGCCCCTCAGCATCAGCACTGAGCTGCCTGCAGAAACCAGCCTAGCAGCAACCCTCATTACCTAACTGTTTACACCAAGTCTCACCACCCCACACGCTGGAGGAACGGTCATCTCAGTCCTGCCTTTCTCACTCCCAGCACAGCAGGCTCCCTACCTCAGAAGACCAACCCAAACCCCTGCTCATCCCGCATTTCCCGACCCAGGAGTTTTACAAGGCCCTGGTTTCCATGGCAGTGGCAAGAGCTCTCATTTCACAAGCAGACCAGAGCATACCTAGTTAAAATGTGCCACATTCAGGCCAGAGACTAAACACTGTCCACAACAGGCAAAGAAAGCCTCTCCAGATGACTGGCCTGAAGGATAAAGTGGCCAGGACACAACAGCAGAGCTCTGCCAGCACACACTGGAGATACATGCAGAAGTGCCTCGCTCTGGGAAACAGGGGACACTATATTTCAGGGCACTATAGGACCTCTTTTTCATAAGGCCATTATCTTTAAGAGCAGGAGACATAAAGGACTTTGCTAACACGCAGAGATAGGCACAGAGACTTAGACAAAATGAGAAGTCAGAGGAATTTATCCCAAATGGAAGAACAGGACAATGCCACAGCCAGAGATCTAAGCAAAACAGATAGAAGTAATATGCCTGATGTAAATTTAAAATGATGATCATAAGGATACTCAATGAACTTGAGAAAAGAGTAGAGAATATCAATGAGATCCTTAATGAGATGAAGAATAATAAAGAGATAAAGGGACCAATAAATGAAATGAGAAACATTTCACTTGATGGAATGAAGAGAAGGCTGGAAGAAGCAGAGGAATGAGTTAATGACCTAAAAAACAGACTAATGTAATCAAGCTGAACAAAAAAGAGGAAAAAGAATTATGCAACAGAAGAACACTTATGGAACTCAGTGACTATCAAATGTAATAACATTCACCTTGTAGGAGTCCCAGAAGGCAGAGAAAAGAGAGTAGAGAATTTACTTGCCGAAGTAATAGCTGAAAACTTTCCTAATCGGGGAACGAAACAGATACCCAGATTCAGGATACAGAGAACTCCCAACAAAATCAACAAAGGCACAACCACACCAAGACATATTGTAATTAAAATGGCAAAATATAGTGATAAAGAAAAAATATAAAAAGCAGCAAGACAAAGATGATGGTAACATACAAAGGAAACCCCATAAAGTTATCAGATTTTTCAGCAGAAACTTTCCAAGACAAAGGGGTGGCATGATATATTATTCAAAGTTCTAGATGGGAAAACCTGAAGTCAAAAATACTTTATCCAGAAATGCTATCATTCAGAATAGGAGAGCAAGAGTTTCCCAGAGAAACAAAAATTAAAGGAGTTCATGACAACTAAACCAGCCCTGTAAAAAATATTAAAGGGGAATCTCTGAGTGCAAAAGGAAAGACTAAAAATGACAGTATAAAGTTTAGAAACACAAAAGCAGTAAAAATGAATATATCTGTAAAAAAAAAAATCAGTCAAGGAACTCACAAATTGAAAGGATGAAAAATATGATCCCATATACCTAGAACAAGGTGGGAGGGGCAGGGAGAGTGGTTCCAAACTTAAATGACTATCAACTTCATAAAGACTGCAATAGGTATAAGATGTTCTATACAAACATAATGATGACCACAAATCAAAACCAATTATAGATATGTAAAAAAAATAGAGGACTCCAAGTATATCACTAAAGACACCCAGCAAACTATGAAAAAAGACAAGAAAGGATCAGAGAAAATCTTGAGAAACAACCTCAAAACAAGGAATAAAGTGGCATAAATACATTTCTACCAAATTACTTTGAATGTAAGTGGACTAAACATTCTAATAAAAAGACATAGGTTATTAGAAGAGTTTAAAAAAAAAAAAGATCGATCTATCGGCTGCTTACAAGAGACTCATTTTAGACCTAGACACAGATTGAAAGTGAGGGGATGGAGAAGCATCTTTTACGCAAATGGAAAAGAAAGCCAGGGTAGCAATAACTTATATGGGAAAAAACAGACTTTAAAACAAAGACTAGATTCCGAACACCTAAAAATCCAACAGGAGATGGAAGAAAAGAAAAGCAGCAATTCTAGAAACAGAAAATTGACCACTTTCTGAAAGGCAGGACCTGCAGAGAAGTGAATCCAAAGCGACGGGAAGATAGACTGCAGGGGGAGGGGCCGGCTCCCAGCAAGTGGCAAAGCAACGGAGCACAAAATCAGAACTTTAAAAAGTCTGCTCCACTAGAAAGACAACTATCATATGATCTCCCTGATATGAGGAAGTGGAAATGCAATGTGGAGGGCTTGGGGGGCGGGTAGGAAAAGAATAAATGAAACAATATGGGATCGGGAGGGAGACAAACCATAAGAGACTCTTAATCTCGCAGAACAAACTGAGGGTTGCTGGGGGGAGGGGGGTCGGGAGGGGTGGTGGGGTTATGGACGTTGTGGGGGTGTGTGCTGTGGTGAGTGCTGTGAAGTGTGTAAACCTGGCGATTCACAGACCTGTACCCCTGGGGCTGATACATTACATGTTTATAAAAAAATAAAGAAATTAAAAAAAAAAAGTCTGCTCCACTGAGGTACAATGCTCCAGGGGCTAAGCCAGGGTGGAGCCCATGTGGGAACAGTGTGATCTCAGGTCCTGCGGGGCCACAGAAGGATCGGGGGTGCCTGAGTGTCACAGAGCTTACAGGTATTAGAGCAGGGAGGCCAGCTCCAGAGACAGAGCCAAGGAGTGAGCGCTCAACTCGGTACCTTAAACTGTGATCCATGGCACAGTCACACTACTGCTTTGAGCAGGGACCCCAGAAGTGGCAGATCTGGAGACACCCCCTGGAAGAGCAGTGCTGGGTTTGGAGACTCCAGGCAGGGCTGTGTGCCAGAGACAGAGATGCTTGGTCACAGGCTGGGTGAGCTCGGGGTGCGGCCGGAGGCCAGAGAGACAGGAGTGATTAAGCACTTTGCTCTAAGGGTGCACTCAGGAGTGGGGCCCCGAGCTCTCGGCTCCTCCGGGCCGGAGACTGGGAGGCCACCATTTTCATTCCTATACTCGGGAACTCTATGGAAAGCATTCAGGGAACAAAAGCTCCCGAAATTGAACCCGATCAGATTACTTAGTCCCGCCCCTGACAAAGGTGGTGCAATTCTGCCTGGGACAAAGACACTTGAGAATCACTACAACAGGCCCCTCCCCCAGAAGATCAGCAAGAAATCCAGCCAAGACCAAGTTCACTCATCAAGGAGAACAGCGGAATTCCAGAGGAGGAGGAAGCAAAGCATGGAATTTATGGCTTTCTCCCCATGATTCTTTAGTCTTGCAACGTTAATTAATTTTTTAAAATTTTTTAATTCTAATTTTTTTAACTTTTACTCTTTCCTCTTTTAACGTTTTTTAACTAGTTTATCTTAATAATACCTGTCATTAAAAAATATTTTTGAACTTTCATTATTATAGTAATATTTATCCTTCATTGTATCTAAATTTATTTTTTGTAGACACATAGAGTTTTTTCTTCTAAAAAAATTTGGGATACTTTTTTTTTTTAAGATCTTTTTATTTATTTGACAGAGAAAGGGAGATCACTAGTAGGCAGAGGCAGGCAGAGAGACAGGGGTAAGCAGGCTCCCCGCTAAGCAGAGAGGCCAATGCAGGACTCGATCCCAGGACCCTGACATCATGACCTGAGCTGAATGCAGAGGATTAACCCACTGAGCCACTCAGGCACCCCTGGGATACAACTTCTAATAGATCAAAATATACCCTAAACCTAGCACAGGGCTTTGTTCTAGTCTCCAGCCTGAGCAAATTCTCTCCACTTTCTTTTTCTTTCTTTTCCTAACCAACTTAACATCTTTTTTAGAATTTTAAAAAAAGTTTAACCTTTTTTAAAAAGATTTATTTGACAGAGAGAGAGATCACAAGTAGGCAGAGAGGCAGGCAGAGGGAGAGGGAGAAACAGGTTTCCCGCTGAGCAGAGAGCCTGATGAGGGGCTCGATCCCAGGACCCTGGGATCATGACCTGAGCTGAAGGCAGACACTTAACTGGCTGAGCCACCCAGGCACCCCAAGATCAAAAGCTTCTGCACAGCAAAGGAAACAATCATCAAAACCAAAAGACAACTGAGAGAATGGGAGAAGATATTTGCAAACGACGTATCAGATAAAGGGCTAGTATCCAAAATCTATAAAGAATCTTATCAAACTCAACACCCAAAGAACAAATAATCCAATCAAGAAATGGGCAGAGAACATGAACAGACATTTCTGCAAAGAAGACATCCAGATGGCCAACAGACACAGGAAAAATTGCTCCACATCACTCGGCATCAGGGAAATACAAATCAAAACCACAGTGAGATACCACCTCACACTAGTCAGAATGGCTAAAATGAACAGGTCAGGAAACAACAGATGCTGGCAAGGATACAGAGAAAGGGGAACCCTCCTACACTGTTGGTGGGAACGCAAGCTAGTGCAACCACTCTGGAGAACAGAATGGAGGTTCCTCAAAAAGTTGAAAATAGAGCTACCCTATGACCCAGCAATCGCACTACTGGGTATTTACCCTAAAGATACAAACGTAGTGATCTGAAGGGGCACGTGCACCCGAATGTTTATAGCAACAATGTCCTCAATTGTAAAGAACTTAGATGTCCATCAACAGATGAATGGATAAAGAAGATGTGGTGTATAAATACACACACACACACACACACACACACACACACACACAAATGGAATACTATTCAGTCATCAAAAGAAATGAAATCTTGCCATTTGCGATGATGTGGATGGAACTAGAGGGTATTGTGCTTAGCAAAATAAGTCAATCAGAGAAAGACAATTATTGTATGACCTCCCTGGTATGAGGAAGTTGAGAGGCAACATGGGGGGTTGGGGGGTAGGAAAAGAATAAATGAAACAAGATGGGATTGGGAGGGAGACAAACCACAAGAGACTCTTAATCTTAACAAAACAAACTGAGGGTTGCTGGGGAGAGGAGGGTAGAGAGAGGGTGGTTGGGTTATGGACACTGGGGAAGGTATGTGCTATGGTGAGTGCTGTGAAGTGTGTAAACCTGGTGATTCACAGACCTGTACCCCTGGGGCTAATAATACATTGTATGTTAATTAAAAAAAAAAGACTATAATGTGAGACAAAGAAGAACACTATATGATAAGGGACAATCCAACAAGAAGATGTAACAATTTAAATATTTATGCACCCGACATGGGAGCACCCAAATAACAAAACAGTGAATAAAAACATAAAGGAAGTAAATGATACTAATACAATAATAGTAGAGGACTTTAACACTCTACTCACATCAAGGGACAGATCATCGAAACAGAAAATCAACAAGGAAACAATGCCTTCGAGTAACAGATGGGCCAGGTGGATTTAACAGATATATACAGAACATTACATCCTAAAAAAGCAGAATACACGTTCTTTTTGAGTGTGTATGGAACATTCTCCAGAACAGATCATATATTAGACTACAAAACAAGCCTCAACAAATTAAAAAAGACTGAAGTCATGCTGACATCTCTACTGACCACAGTGCTATGAAACTAGAAATCAACCACAAGAAGACATCTGGAAAGAACACTAATATATGCTCATAAACAATGAATGGGTCCACCAGGAAATAAATATAAAAAGGTACATGGAAACAAAGGAAAATGAAAATAGAGGCTCTAAACTTTTGGGATACAGCAAAAGTGGTCCTAAGAAGGAAGTATATAGCAATACAGGTCTTCTTCAAGAAGCAAGAAAAATCTCAACCTAATCTTACACCTAAGGAAACTAGAAAAAGAATAACAAGCAAAGTCTAAAGCCAGCAAAAAAGGAAAATAAAAAAGATTAGAGCAGAAATAAATGATATAAAAACTAAAAACGCAATAGAACAAATTAATGAAAACAAATTAATAGAACAAATTAATGAATAGAACAAATTAATTAATGAAATTAAATGTTTTCTTGGGGGGTGGAATCAGTAAAATAGATAAACCCTTGGCCAGACTCATCAAGGAAAAAAAAGGGAAAGAACCAAAAGTAGTATCAAATGAGAGAGGAGAAATAACAACACCCAAAATACAATTTTAAGAGAATATCAGGAAAAACTATGCCAAACTGCACAACCTAGAAGAAATGTGTAAGTTCCTAGAAACTAATACCCAAACTGAAACAATAAGATATAGAAAATTTGAACAGACTAATTACCAGCAATGAAACTGAATCAGTAATAAAAAAACTCCCAACAAAGTTCAGAACCAGATGGCTTCACAGGCAGAGTCTACCAAATACCTGAAGAAAAATTATTATCCATTCCTCTCAAAGTATTCAAAAAAAAAGAGAAAGGAAAACTTCCAGATTCATTCTGTGAGGCCACTATCATCCTGACACCAAAACCAGATAAAATTACTACACACACACACACACACACACACACACAGAACCAAAGGCCAGTATCTCTTATGAACACAGATGCAAAAATTCTCAGCAAACTACTAGCAAATCAAATTCAATAATACATTAAAAATACATTAAAATAATCATTCGCCACGATCAAGTGGGATTTATTCCTGGGATGTAAAGGTGGTTCAATATTCACAAATCATTCAATGTGATATATCACGTTCACAAGAGAAAGGATAAAAACCCTATGATCTTTTCAATAGATGCAGAAAAAGCACCCGACAGCGTACAACATCCACTCATGATAAAAACCCTCCACCTCTGTGGAGGAAACATACCTCAACATAAAAGGCCAAATATGAAAAGCCCACAGCAAACATCATACTCAAAAAACTACGCTTTTTCCCTAAGATCAGGAACAAGGTAAGATCCAGTCCCACCACCTTTACTCAACACAGTACTAAAGTGCTAGCCACAGCAATCAGACAACAAAAAGGAAAATAAGCGTCCAAATTGGTAAGGAAGAAGTAAAATTTTCACTATTTGAGATGACATGATACTATATATAAAAAAACCTTAAAAACCACCAAAACCTGCTAGAGCTGATACATGAATTCAAAAGTTGCAGAATACAAAACCAGTGTACAGAAATCTCTTGTATTTCTATATACCATTAATTAAGCAGCAGCAAGAGAAATTAAGAAAAACAATCCTGGGGCACCTGGGTGGCTCAGTGGGTTAAACCTCTGCCTTCAGTTCAGGTCATGATCTCAGGGTCCTGGGATCGAGCCCTGCATTGGGCTCTCTGCGGAGCAGAGAGCTGGCTTCCTTCTTTCTCTCTCTCTCTGCCTGCCTCTCTGCCTACTTGTGATCTCTGTCAAATAAATAAATAAAATCTTAAAAAAAGAAAAGAAAAGAAAATCCTATTCACAACTGCACCAAAAACCATTAAGATACCTAGGAATAAACCTAACCAAAGAAGTAAAATACCTGTACTCTGAAAACTACAGAACCTTTATGAAAGAAACTGAAGAAGACACGAAGAAATGTTAAGGCATTCCACGCTCATGGGTTGGGAAGAACAAATACTGTTAAAATCTCTATATTACCCAAAGCAATCTCAGATTTAATGCAATCCCTATCAAAATACCAACTGCATTTTTCCCAGGACTGGAACAAACAATCTTAAAATTTGTATGGAATCACAAAGACCCTGAATAGCCAAAACAATCTGGAAAAAGAAAAACAAAGCTGGGGGCATCACAATTCCAGACTTCAAGCTCTATTACAAAGCTGTAGTCATCAAGACAATATGGCACTGGCACAAAAAACAGACACACTGATCGATGGAAAGGAATAGAGAATCCAGAACTGGACCCACAAGTATCTGGTCAACTAATCTTCGACAAAGCAGGAAAGAATATTCAATGGAAAAAAGACCGTCTCTTCAATAAATGGTTTGGGACAACTGATAGCCTCATCTGAAAAAATGAAATGGACCACTTTCTTACACCATATGCAGAAATAAATTAAAAATAGATTAAAGACCTAAATATGAGACCTGAAACCACAAAAATCCTAGAAGAGAACACAGGCAGTAATTTCTCTGACACTGGCTGTAGTAACATCTTTCTAGACATGTCTCCCGAGGTGAGGAAACAAAAGCAAAAATAAACTACTGGGACTACATAAAAATAAAGCTTCTGCACAGCAAAGGAAATACTCAGCGAAACTAAAAGGTAACCTACAGAATGGAAGAAGATATTGCAAATGATATATCCGATGAAGAGACAGTATCCAAACATATTAAGAACTGCTATAACACCCCAAACTCAAATAATCCAATTAAAAATGGGTGGAAGACATGAATAGACATTTCTCCAAAGAACATATCCAGATGGCCAACAAAGACACATGGAAAGATGCTCATTATCACTTATTATCAGGAAAATGCGAACCAAACTATGATGAGATACCACCTCACACCTCACAGAATGGCTAAAATCAACAAAAAAAACCCCAACAGGTGTTGCCAATGATATGGCGCAAAAGGAACCCTCGTGCACTGTTGGTAGGAATGCAAACTAGCGCAGCCACTGTGGAAAACAGTGTGGTGGTCCCTCAAAAAAGGTAAAAATAGGGTCGCCTGGGTGGCTCAGTGGGTTAAAGCCTCTGCCTTCGGCTCAGGTCATGATCTCAGGGTCCTGGGATCGAGCCCCACATTGGGCTCTCTGCTCAGTGGGGAGCCTGCTTCCCCCCCTCTCTCTGCCTGCTTCTCTGCCTACTTGTGATCTCTGTCAAATGAATAAATAAAATCTTAAAAAAAAAAAAAAAGGTAAAAATAGAGCTACCCTATGATCCAGCAATTGCACTGTTGGGTATTTACCCAGAGAATACAAAATACAGATTCAAAGAGATAGATGTACTCCCATAAATTATAGCAGCATTATTTACATAGCCAAGATATGGAAGTGGCCCAAATATCCATTGGTTGATGAATGGATAAAGAAGATGTAGTATATGTGTATCATGGAATATTATTCAGACATAAGAAAAAGAATGAAATCTTGCCATTTGCAAAGATATGGATGGAGCTAGAAGTACAATGCTACGTGAAGTCAGAAGGACAAATACCAGATGATTTCACTCATAAATGGAATTTAGGAAAGAAAGCAAAGGAGCAAAGGGGGAAAAAAGGAGACAAACCAAGAAGCGGACTCTTAACTATAGAGAGCAAACTAATAGTTACCAGAGGGGAGGTAGGTGGGGGGATGGGGGAAAAAGATCATGGAGATTAAGAAGTACACTTGTTATGAGGAGCATTGGTGATTAAAATAAAACTTAGGGGCACCTGGGTGGCTGAGTTAAGCGTCTGCCTTCAGCTCAGGTCATGATCCTGTAGTCCCAGGACCGAGTCCTGTGTCGGGCTCCCTGCTCAGGGAGGGAATCTGCTTCCCTCTCTGCCCCTCATCCTGCTCATGCTCTCTCTCTCAAATGGATAAATAAAATTTAAAAATATAATAAAAACGCTGTTGGTATTTTGATAGGGACTACATTCAATCTGAAGACTGCTTTGGATGGTATAGACATTTTAACGATACTTATCCTCCCAATCCCTAACACATAGTATCTTTCCATTTCTTTGAGTCATCTTGAATTTTTCATCAGTGTTTTATAGTTTCAGAGTACACATCTTTCACATCCTTGGTTAAGTTTATTTCTAAGTATTTTATTATTTTTGGTACAGTTATAAATGGGAGTTTTCTTAATTTTTCCTTCTGCTGCTTCATTGTTAGTGTATAGAAATGCAACTGATTTCAGGTGTGCCTGGATGGCTCAGTTGCTTAAGCATCTGCCTTTGGTTCAGGCCACATTCTCAGGGTCCTGGAATCAAGCCCCGTGTTGGGCTCTCTGTTGAGCGGGGAGTATGCTTCTTCCTCTGCCTCTCCTCCCACTCATGCTTGCAGTCTCTGTTTCTCTCAAATAAATAAAATCTTAAATCTTAAAAAAAAAAAAAGGAAGAAAGGAGGTCTGATGTTTACTGCAGGACCCACACCATCAAGAACCATGTCTCAACTATTTCTGAACCCTAGACTTTAGCTCACTAAAATTACATAGGTTCAAATTTATTCTCAATCACTACATAAAGTCAAATTATATTTAGTCTACTCTCAGTAGGCAGGGGAAGATACAATTTATTTTAAGAAGCTTTCAGTTAAAATAAAAATTTAAGTTAAAATGATAAACTTCAGGAGATATTCCTGATCTATTTGGAGAACCAGAATGTTCTTGGTAGCTGAACTTATACTATGATGACATGTAACTGCATACAACTGAACATGTCTATTATAAATCATGATTCTTTCTCTTATTTCAGAAACTAGAGCCCAAATTCAAGCAGTGAGAAAGAACAGAGACTGCACTCATAACTTTTCCTACATAAAACAGAGCAGAGTTATGCCTTTCACATATAGAATCCACGAAAGAGTTACACTACAATGACACATTATAATATAAAGTATCCTATGTTTCACACAGCCATTTCATTACAGAATTGCTTTTAACCTAGATATTGCTCAAGAGGGCTAAAAAGTAACATTTTAAAGACTCCAGTGAGAAACGTAGGTGACATAAAGCCCTTTACCTCCATTCTCATGATAATCCTATTGTTTCTGGTTGTGATGCTCATCACATGCTGAAACCTCAAATCTCTGGCTTGAAGACCTAATTCTTGATATAAGTCAGTTTTCTTCTTTTCTATAAAAGAAATATTTTTAACAAAACAAGTGGGCCAAACCAATTAATGGAAGACTTTAGTATCAGAGCACCCCTCCCATCATCATTTTCTACTACCAGAAACAAGCCAAAAGGAGTCTTTTTAATAGCCATTTTTACCTCAAAAACATAAAAATTTGGTCAAACCCTAATTCTTTTTTCATCTTATTCATACTTCATAAAATTTCTTTGCATTTAGATGTCTCTTGGGACCAGTATAAAAAGCACAGCCACACACAATTAAGACTTACAATATCAATTTCTAGCTCTAGAGACAGGTCATTTTTTAAAAATACGGATTATTTTACGTTCCATTGTTTTACGTTCCAATGTTTTCTATATTCAGTATTTTAAATCTGTGAACAGAGAATTCAGTTTTCTTGGTTCTTGGACTAATATAAAATGAGAAGACAGTTGGTTTTCTCACTAGATTCTCCCACCTGAAAACTAACCTTATTACCCAAGAGAAAGCACAATGGATGAAGAAACTCAAGAAGTGATTAAAGTAGCATGTATAGTTGTAGTGTCCAATCACACCTGCGACAGAGCACTAAGTAGAACAGTCATTTGAAGGAGATAATGAGCCAAAAATACCCCAAATTTCCCACCAGGATCTCAGCAGCAGCAGGAACAGGATCATGGGGCTGGAAGCACATGGGAAATCTGAATGAAGCCTGCATCTGAGGTCAGAGAGTAAAGTGATGCTTAGTTTCCTTTTACAAAGTCACTGTCCGTAGGCGCCATCATCAGCAGAGTGCCATGTAGTGCCCTGTCCCTCCAGGCTTGTCCCTCATTGCCATCGCAACATCAGCAGTATTACATAAATCTGCCTCAAATGTGGAACAGGAGCTGTACATGAGGACTAGGGTGTAGAAAGGGAGACTAAAAAAGTTCCTGTAACTTTCTGTTAGAGACAAAGTGGCTCCTGTTAAAAACCAGAAACCAATTCTGGGAGAACACGCACAGTCCAGGTGTTGCCAGTTCCAATTAGGACTAGTGGACAAACGCAGAGGATAGATCTCTTTCAATACACCCCTACACACAGAGAATATTCTACTCAAAACACTGCAATTTCTTGATTTCCATGAGATTCACTCATTCACGGATTTTTAAAAAGTGAATTATAAGACAACGAAAGATACTCACCAAAAGAAGTAACATTTCCTTCTTTGTCAAATTTTGTCTGAAGAGAGAAAATAAAAGCAAAATATTATTTTCTCCCAAATGAGTATGCTCTTTATAGTATTACACCATATGGTATTATGAGAGCTCCCAAACGCGGAAGTGCACAGGTAAGCCTTAACTGCTTCTTTAGGTTAAATTCGGTTATGAGTTAAAGGTTAAAAGAACCCCTTTTTCTTCTGCTAGGACAAATGTGACCTTTGATTAACTTTGTCTTGGTTCCCCCGGAAGTCTGATAAAGGAGTATCAGTTGTGTTACTAGGCAACATTGCTCATGGTAAAAATGCCCAATGCCTGGTAGATTTCATGGAACAAGGAAGACTATGAAAGAATTACAGATAGGAAGCCATCCCCCTGCTTCTCCCTCAGTGGGGTGGCTTTTACAACTGGCCATGTTTCTTGCAGGAACCCTGCATTGGCCTTGGAGATGATTACAAGAGATATCAGCACTAAAAGGCATAGGGATTCTAAGCTAAGGTGGAACTCATACCCACCTTTAAGAACATCATCTCCTTGCACCTGAACTGTCAAGCAAGGTCCAGAGAAACCCCTGGATGGCTGCAAGGACTTCTCTGGAAGGGGAAACACCTGATGCTGTCCTTTGCATTTCCTATCCGTTAGCCTTCTGAACAGAGTGAGACCAGATGTGGCTTATCCTGTGACTCTAAGTACTGGAGGCTAAGAAGTCTCTCTGGTAAGTGTTGCAGAATCAACAAAGATTTACAGAAAAGGCCTCTTCTGGCTTTTTATTTATTTATTTGTTTGTTTGTTTGTTTGACAGACAGAGATCACAAATAGGCAGAGGCAGGCAGAGAGAGAGAGATAGGGAAGCAGGCTCCCCGCTGAGCAGAGAGCTCGATGCGGGGCTCGATCCCAGAACCTTGGGATCATGACCTGAGCCGAAGGCAGAGGCCTTAACCCACTGAGCCACCCAGGCGCCCCCTCTTCTGGCTTTTTGAAGAGAGGACATGAAGCAGAAAATATATTTATTTCCTATAAAGCAGAGGAAACATTTTTCTGAAATACTTGTCCACAAGTATTGAATACTTGTCAAGTTTGAATATGTGCTGGAATGTACTACTAAATTACTACTGAATTATTAATTACTACTAAATATGCATGTTCGGAAAGACTCTAAGGTATAGCTGAAGTTACACGTGCTGGGTCACTACCAAGGGAATGTATGCGTGCTCTGTTAACAGCAACAGAATAAAACCCCACAGTGCATATTGTAGCTTGTTTTTCATGAGCAAAGGTTAGTATGAGTACCATAAGCCATCAGTGTTAAAGGCAAATTATATCAAAAGAAACTTTATTTTGTGTAATAGACTAACTTTCCTCAAATTTATTTCACAAATAATGTATCTGCTGTAGAAAATTTTAAAAATATATCACATGAAATAAGATAAATTTTAGAGAAAACGATACCAGTATTTTACTGAATGTCCTCCCAGACTTTTCCTACTCATATATATTCATGTTATACTTTTCTGCACTCTCTCTTCCATTTTCAACTTGAGTATTTTTGCATCTCAGTATTTATCTTCACCATTTTTCTTTAATGAAATATTTTCTGATAAAAAAATCATACAAACTGATTTTTTTTTAATGTCTATCTTGTAAAGTAACATCATGTAGAATGAGCTGATTAGCAAGCTCTCATTTCAAACAGTATCAACTAATTTTCTTTCTTTTTTTAAAATTAACATATTACTTGTTTCTGGGGTACAGGTCTGATTCATCAGTCTTACACAATTCACAGCAAATAGTATCAACTAATTTTCTTAGGTGTTCTTGGTATACAATGACTTCACCTGCAAAGAATCTTCTTTCAATATTTAATATTTGAATCTATTCTTAACCAAACTGGCCAAATGTTCTAGAACATTGGATAACAGTGATAACTTTCACATGTAATTCTGGAGGTTATGTTTTTTGTATAGTTTATAAAGAAAATAAACTTATGTAAATAAGCCTATATAATGACGATGATGATGGCTAATATATATATTGAATGCTTACAAGGGTGAGGATTTTACATACAGTGTGAGTTAGTTCACAGCTCACAACAATTTGATAAGGTAGGCACTATCACCCCCAGTTTACAGATAAGAAAACAAAGGCATAAAAATGTTACCATACCCTGTTCAGGTCCACCAAGTTAATAGTAAGAGGCACAGCTGAGATCTGAATTTAGGGATGCTAGTTCATAACAAGCACATTACTTTTTTTAATTCAACTTTTTTTTTTTTTTGAAAAAAGTAAAGCCTGACAAAAAAGTTGCAAGAATATCTTACAGCCAATTCCCCTGTGACTTTCATCTAGAATGCTAATATTTTGCTAATATTTTTGTTAATATTGCTAATATTTTGCCCCAATGGCCTAATTTTTTTCTTTCGAGAATATGTGGTTGTGGTACACATTATTTCTTATGTCTTATTTTATTTTCTCCTGATACTTTTCAGAGACCGTTGCAGAGATCATGAAACTTCAAAGCATCCACTCTTAAAAATTACACTTCACTGCCTTCAAAATACTTCTGCATATATTACGTTGCATAGCACAGGGTCAAGCACCTATGGCTAATAGCCTTCAAGGACTTTACATAAATTCACAAGGAAATCTTGAGTGGGAAGTGCTGAGCTGTGATTTGAACAAACAGTTCTAGGATTAAAGAAAACCTCCACAGTCAGTCAACAGCAAAGTTTCAAGGATGCTGTTAAGTGAATCTAGCAGACATCCAGGTCATTAGCTAGGCAAAACACAAAGAAGAAAGGACTTACAAGTATAATGACTCACTATAAAACAAAAAATAAGTATTATCTTGGTGGACCAGTCCAACCCAGTTAACTCAGTAAGTATGGGAAATACTTTGTGTAAGTTATCAAATGTACTACCATACATACTCACCACAGTAAACACTGGGGCTACACTGGCCAAAGTGGCTTGAGAGACATCGGAAGTTCTAAACCGGTGCATTTCACCTGAAGAATAAATTAGAGAATTCTCTGTAATCATACAATAGATATTAACATATGGCTACAATATAACTGTCCTATTATATGGTCTTCAGACTACTTTAATTTTTTGGAAACTTTTTCCTAGAGGAAAAAGAAACACTCTTACTTGCTAATGTTAACATCTGTTGGGGATTAGGTTAGATTTGGCAGGGAATGGCTTAGACGAGGTACTAGAACAATTTATGGATTCCAAACACTTTTATTCTAAGTATTACTGGTATCTCAAAGTCAAATGAACAAATGCGTAACAGTGTTTTGAGATTAAAATGTTCATCTTTTTTGCATAATTTAAAAAGGCTCTTCATGAAAATTATACTGGTACATGTATTTTAGAAAACACGGATCTTAAAATACCACCAGTTTCAGCATTCCAATATTAGGATTATTTGACCTATAAGTTATGAAACCTAGATTTTACTTCCATATTAGCTTTTCCACATTACATAGTGACTACTTATGAAATAAGCCATTGAACTGGAGTGCAGACCCCCATGAACTGGAATGAAGAAAAATCCTTATTTGAAAATCAAAATTTAAAGTGTGATTAGACTGAGTTGAAGTGAGTTCTGAAGTGTAATCACATAAATTTAATGACTGACAAGGGACAACATTCAAAATACTGAACATAAAAGCAATGGACAGAAAGTGTAAAAATATTACCAATTATTTTCTGCTTCCAAAGTAATCATGCGGACTCTATGGAATGTGCAGATATATTCTCATTTCTGATCTTATTCCTTCCCATTACATATAGTGTCTCATCTGAGGTTTGTTGTTTCTCAAGTTAGATAAAGTGTTTCCCCACGTTAGATAAAATGTTTCCATTGAGATTCATTTGCTAATCAGCCACAAGTTAGATACAATGTTTCGGGATTCTGAATCTCAGTGCTTGTCTTAAAACAGCAGATGGGCTGAAACTGGGTTCCCAAGAGTTACTAAAGTAGGGAATATGGGGAGTACCCCAGTTCAGTCTCTTTAGTGAGTGTGGGGAAGGTGGTGCGGTTACTTGAGAAGACTTTTGAGCATAAAACTGAGAAAACTTGAGAACAGCGCAATCCTTTCGAGAGCCGTACATTTTAATGTCGCCGGTTTCTGAGCAACATTAGCACCTACATTCTGACATTTGTGAAAATGTTAACATATCATCATGCTTCATCATTTGGCGAAAAAATAAATAATAAATAAATAAATAACTCACTCACTCCGATTCCTCCTCCTCCCCACTACTCTGACCCCTGCAGCTTGTCACGCCGTACTTGAAAACAGATTTTTCTCAGGAGCAACTGTTACTATGAAATCTTTAAAGTTTTCAGCCTCATCTACAGGTGCTTCCCCATTCCTTAAATGAACTGGAAAAACGCATCAACGCGCAAAGGGGAAAAAACTGGGAAGAAAAACACTTAGATAAAGGTTAACCTGTCGTTAAAAAAAAAAAAAAAAAAAAAAAGAACAAAACTCTTCCCGTAAGAGCACTCCAGCGGGGAGATCTGCAGCGGGGAGATCTGCAGCTAGGGCGTGAGGGCCCCA
The DNA here is from genome assembly GCF_002288905.1 of Enhydra lutris kenyoni. Lineage (NCBI taxonomy): Eukaryota > Metazoa > Chordata > Mammalia > Carnivora > Mustelidae > Enhydra > Enhydra lutris. The sequence continues at coordinate 4,282,346 of NW_019154177.1, forward strand.
GGGGGTCACGACGCACCGGCGGGTCCGCACTGGGGGCCACCAGCACTCCCGGACGGGCGCCCCAAGGGCAGACCCGGGTCCGAGGCCTGCGCGGGGTAGCCACGGCCACGCCGGGTGGGGTCGGGCGGTCAGGTCAGGGCCCTGGGGACACCGCAAGACCTGCGTACTAGGCTGCGGGGCGGGGAGCGCAGTACCTGCCACGCGGGGCCGAAGGGGTGCGCACAGGGGCGCGGCCCGGCTCTGCCTGAGGAGTTGGGTCGCGCGGCCGCAGACGACAACGGGGCGCGCCCCAGGGGTCAGACTCTGGGCCAGAGTACACAGTGTGCGCCGGGGCAGCCCCACGACGCTGGGCAGCAGCCGGCTCAGGCTCCGCAGGCATTCCATGGCGCTGGAGCGAGCAGAAGGTTGCCCTAACACCCCAGGCCCTCATGCCGGTCAGTGGCTGGTTAGCCGGCACGGACGCGACCCGGCGCGGGCGCTTAAGAAAAGTACGACCGCAGCGTACTGAGCATGCGCGGGCCGCGTTGCGCCTGCGCCTCCCCTATCGCGCATGCTCGGAAGGTGCTTTGAGGGGCGCGCTCCTTGCGTCCCGTGGCCAATCAGAGTTCGCGTCTCGTACCTGGAAAGTGCGGGGGGACGGGCTTGGGCTGGCGGGCGGGGCGCGCTCACCTGTGCGGCGGGGGCTGTCGGACCTAGATCCGACTCTTGCGCCCTTGGAGAGGTCAGCGGCGCGCGGGAAGGTTTATCCCTAGTAACCAAGAGTGTGAAGAAATACTCGGGCTGCGGATCATGCTTTGCAGTTTCTGGAGGATTTTCATACAGATGATAAAATGCGCAATTTGGAAGTGAGGACGTTATGCCCATTCCTAACTCAGTTTGCATTTAAATTTATTGTAGTAGAAACAATTAACTGCACTATGGAATGAGAGTCTAAACTTGTGCGGCTCAGTATTGAGGAACATAAACCCACAAGATTTACACTCTGTATTTAATCAACTGTAAGATAGTGTTAATTTCAAGGAGAAGTTTAACACTATGTACCACCAAGAAAGAAAAAATGCTGATAAATTATGCTTTCTAATTACATCATTTCAAGACTCATCCCAATTTTGGTCTTTAAATATGAAAAAAAAAAAGTAGGTTTTAGAAGTGATTAAATACAGTATACATTTTTTAAAAAGATTTTATTTATTTATTTGACACACAGAGAGAGAGAGATCACAAGTAGGCAGAGAGGCAGGCAGAGAGAGGGGGAAGCAGGCTCCCTGCTGAGCAGAGAGCCCGATGAGCAGAGAGCCGATTCCAGGACCCTGAGATCATGACCTGAGCAGAAGGCAGAGGCTTAACCCACTGAGCCACCCAGGTGCCCCTATATGCATATTTTTAAGTTAATAGACTTGTCCCTTCCACAGTAGTGATACAAGACAGACATGAGTTTCACAGATTTCCATTCAATCACTATGTATAAACACAGCTAAGGAAACAAAACAGAGAGCTTTCTCATTTTTCTTTCCTTTTTTTCCCTGTAGGGTATTGAGAATGAAGCTGAATTAGGAAGCCAGTAGACAGAAGCCTTCACAGAAGAGAGGATGTTTGATTTTAGCATTGAGAGAAAAGGAGAACATAAAGCATTAAAATCCAGAAAGAACCTACCTGGTAGATTTTTCATTTTACTAACAGCTTCAGTGATGAAACATATCTTCCAAAAACATGCCTTCAGAGACCACTCTATGAGATAATGTGATAATTCTTTAAAAAAAAAAATAACCCTAGCTCAGTGAGACAGCTCTGTTTAAGATAACCTTGCAAAGTCTTAGAAAAGCTCTGGGACCGGGCCAGACTCATAGACTTGCAATTCATATCAAGGATTTGGAATTTAATCTGGGAAGGGTGGGAGCCATGGGGTGACTTCAATGAGCAGAGAAGTAACGATCTGATCTATGTTTAAGTGGATCATTCTGGCTATGTGGGGAAGAGATTACAAAGAATTAAGTGTAGAGATAGTGATGATGGTGTGTGCCAAGGTAGGTGATGGGGAAGGGGAGACAGGGCGAGCTTGCTGCTACATAGTGAAGACTGAATTGACAAGATTTGCAAGAGGGATTAAGTAAAGAGGTGAAGAAGTTGATTGCAAAATATTTTGCCTAAATAACTGGGCAATCATGGTGCCATCTACTAGAATGGAAGAAGTTTAGTTGGAGATCAGTTTATTGGATGGCATTTGCTTCTGGACGTTAAATTTGAAAGCTCTGTTAAACAGATGTCTGAGCAGAGATATCAAGTAAACAGTCTGGAGTTTGGGGGAGATGTTGGTGGTAGACATATATATTGGGGGCCATATAGAGGTATTTAAAGTCATAAGGGTAAGATCTCTTAGAAAGTGAGACAGCAAACAGAGAAGTTCTTATGATTGAGCTCTAGATCCTCTAGCATTTAATGGTTAAGGATAAGAGAAGGATCCAACACAAGAATATGAAAAGGGGTGGCCAGGAAAGGAGTAAAATCAAAGGGTGGAACCCTTGAAGCAGAAGAGTTTCAGGAATGAGGAATTGCTCAATTATGTCAAATGCTACTGACAAGGAAGCTGAGAAATGAGCATTGCCTCTGTTGGAAGTGACACTTTGGAGTTTCCTGGTGATCTTGGTAGGAACAGTTTCCATAGAGGGGTAGGGAATGGGATCTGGATTGTCATCTTCCTATTCAACCCAAGCCATGACAGAATCCCGGAAGACTTCTGTACCTGTATAACAATTTAGCCTTCAGCTTCTTTAATCCCTTTCCTTAGCTCTGGAGCTCCAAAGCATGTCAGTTGCCTCAAACCAGGCTCACACTCTGACTGTGTTCTCATCCAGAACTGTTTTGTGTCAGAAATACCAATAATACACTCTCTGACCCTAACGTCCTGGAGGCTTTATACCCACTACAATTCTAGTCTCCCATCAGACCCTTGCCAGCTCTTCTCCCTTCTCTATCTAGCCCAGATTATGTAACTCATCATCTGAAACCACTATGACTAGTACTTGGAACACATGGCATTCATGGGGTGTAATCATAGAAGCCACTTTATTTTTGCCCCTGCAAACCTGCTGAGTGGTGCTAGTCCTTCTCTGGCCTCTTAAAAACCTGGGTGGGTTCCATGACTCTCCTGGTCTCTCAGTCCTAATGTTCTCTCCAGCATCAATTCAGTAATTGAAAATGTCCACTCCATATACTAGTTTCAATTCAATAATTTGCAATATCAGACCCTATACACTAATTACTGCTGCAATCTTCATTCAAGAAAAGACTTGATTCCTCTCTTGTTGAGCCTGGAAGCAACGAAGAATTCTTGGTGTGGCTGGAGATCCCAGTCAGCTCCCCCAATCCCTTCCCACCTCCTTTCTTATTCTGTGGCTGCCATTTCTGACTTGCCTGGGGGCAGTGAGGCCAAGTAAGAATGAATGGAACATTTTTACCAAAAGATGGCATCGTGCTCTCTACAGGCAGGGCAGGTTTTAAAGCTGACCTCTTTGTGGGCTGGTCCAGAGTTCTCTGGAAGTCCTCCCCCTCCCCCAGGCCTATCTGGTGGCCATTCTTTTGATGTGAACAGTGACCCTCCTGATCATTTACAGAGTCTACCTCTTCTTGCCTCAAAGGACCAGGTTTCTCTCTTCCCCACATGCTGCTCTTTTGGGCAGGATACTTTAAAAAAAACAACCCAGACTGGTTTCCCATGGTCGCGTCTATACCCCAGGATTCGTGTACCATTAGAGGGAACACAGTTACTTCCCTGGCATAGAGCTGCTATCTATCCCCTGCTTAGGTATGAGTCTGTGTGACCTTTTTAAGCCCTTGGAGGGATCTTAAGAAGTTCCATTCACTAGACTTGAAGTGAGTGGAATCTTTCTCTGGAAGATTTTCTAGATTTTCCACATAGTGTCTGGCCTTGAGTCGTCAGTCTTCTAATCCTTTTTTGTCTTCCACTCAGATGCTAGGTCCAAGAGTTGTGTAATGGCTCCTGAGAATATTCACTTTGAAATTTACATCTGGTGATTCATCTGGTAAGGGACTATGGTGCTGCTCCACCCCCCCCAACCTTGACACCTCAGTGTAAATACATTCCTCAGCATCCTTGAATCTTTGTACTTCTTGGATTCACTGATGAACTTATTTCATAAGTACTTGTGGAGCCTATTTTAGGTTCTAGGGATAGAGGAGTGAAGGAAACAAAGTACCAATCTGTAATGAGTTGAAAACGGGCCCCTCAGAACCTCAGAATGTGACCCTATTTGAAAGCAGAGACTTTGCAGGTTTAACTAGCTAAGAGCCTCAAGATGAAATCATCCTGGATTTAGGGTGTGTCCTAAATTCAATGACTGCTGTCTTTACCAGAGAAAGGAGAGGGAGACTTGAACGCTCAGAACCAGGCGAAGGTGGGGGCAGAGACTGGCGTGACGCAGCCACAAACCAAGGACACCAGAAGCCAAAAGAAGCAAGGATGGATTCTCCCCTAGAGCCTTTAGGGGGACTGTGGTCTTGCTGAGATCATTAATTTTGGTCTTCTAGCACAGAGCTGTGAGAGGATAATGTTCTGTTGTTTTAAGCCTGGGTTGTGGTACTTTGTTTCAGCAGCCCTAGGAAATTCATATACTGCTTTCCCGTAGCTTAATCCTTAGTTGATTGGGGCCCATAAAATTCAAGTCTCCTGTTTTGACCTTAATACCACCTGATAATTATTTTACTACCTTCTCTTAGCAACCCCTCCCCACTTTCCCCTAATACTTCTAAATCTTTACTGATATGCTCAAACCTCTTTCTTTTTTTTTTTTATTTGAAGAGAGAGACACAGCGAGAGAGGGAACACAAGCAGGGGGAGTGGGAGAGGGAGAAGCAGGCTTCCCGCTGAGCAGGGCTCCATGCGGGCTTGATCCCAGGACCCTGGGATCATGACCCGAGCTGAAGGCAGACGCTTAATGACTGAGCCACGCAGGCATCCCATGCTCAAACCTCTTATTCCCGCCCAGCTCCATCACCAGATGGAGTGCTCTGCCATCATTTAAGGTACAAAATTATTTTGCTGAGGGGAAATACAGTGATACAGATCAGAAGTAAATTAGACATTATAGTTTTATGTTTCCCTCTGGTTTAATTTGCTGTTAAGTTCAGACTTCTGTGACTCTTTACTATCTGTTTTTTTTTTCCTTTTAGAAGATCTATCCCTTTAAAGAAGACATCTTCTTCACACACCGTAGACATTAAAATATCCAAATCTAATGTTACCACACTCCAGCGCTGAGTTAAATTTTATTTTTCTTTGTTTTACAACTTAAACATGTGTCCTGATCTCTTTGTGCCCATGACCTGAAACCACAAGGCCAGCCTTTAAACCACATCGTCTTCACACACACAGCACCTGCCGTGGTAAGTCGGCTTCTCTGGGGTCTGGCTCTGTTGTGATCCACCTGGCGGTTTCAGGCGAGAGCATCCCCACGTTTGAAAACTTTCTGGGACTTTGGCCACAGGAGGGAGCACTATTCCTATGCTTGCTTAATTATTTATTAACTATTTTAACACCTGCTTTCAGAGTGAAGTGATGCAGGGAATTCCTAACCTAAGAATCAGAAGTGCAGTGAGTAGATTAGTCAGGATCTTCCAGAGAAACAGACCAACAGCAGAAAAGGAAATTTATTATGAGGAATCGGCCCCCTTGATGATAATGTCTGAGAAGTCCCACGATCTGCCGCGCCGGCCTCTGCACACTGCAGACCTGGCAAAGCTGGTGATGTGAATCAGTCTCGAGTCTCAGGCCTGAAAACCAGGGGAACCCATGCTTTACGTGCCAGTCTGAGAGCAGGAGAAGATGAGAGCAGACATCCCAGGGTAAGCAGTGAGGCAGAAAGAAGGAAGTGGCGAATTCCTCTGCTTTTCTTTTTTTCTAATCAGGTCCCCTAAATATGAAATGATGCCCACCCAGGCTAGGAACAACAGTTTCCTGACTGTATTGATTCAAACGCTAATTTCATCCAGAAACACCCTCACAGACACCCAGAAATACTGTTCCACTGTGTCTTCTCAAGTCAGCCCATGAAATGAGCCATCACAACTGGATTACCCATCAGGACTCTTTTTTTTTTTTCTTCAAGATTTTATTTATTTATTTGTCAGAGAGGGTGAGCACAGGCAGACAGAGTGGCAGGCAGAGGCAAAGGGAGAAGCAAGCTCCCTGCTGAGCAAGGAGCCCGAAGTGGGACTTGATCTCAGGACAATGGGATCATGACCTGAGCCAAAGGCAGCCGCTTAACCAATTGAGCCACCCAGGCGTCCCACCCATCAGGACTCTTAACTCCATCTCCATTCTTATACATTGACATTCATGCCCACCTGGCATTGCATTTCTCTTAGTGATAATTTTAAAAAATCAGCGTGGTCAGGTAGCATTGTACACGAAAGATTGCTGTACCACCCAGCTGTTTTAAAGAAGTTCTTTGAATAAAAGTGTTAAAACTAAACTTTGAAGAGAGTACACGGTTTGTGCAGACATCTGGTAATTGATAAAGTCTCCATGTTTATATCCGATCTGCAGGTATATGGATTGATAAGGTGCTAAATCTGAGTCGGTGCTTTTTTTTTCTTTTTTCTTTCTTTTTTTTTTTTTCTTTTTATGAAGAGTTAGCTTCTGTCAAAAGTTTACATTTTGGCTTGTGAAGATAGTGGGCCTTGTAAGTGTACACTCCTATGCTTTAAAAAATACACATACATGCCCTTCATACTGTAATACACTTGAATTGGCCCTGGATACAGCCAAGAACACAAGACAGCAAATCCGATGAAAAATTACTTTCGGGGCGCCTGGGTGGCTCAGTGGGTTAAAGCTTCTGCCTTCGGCTAAAGTCATGATCCCAGGGTCCTGGGATCGAGCCCCACATCAGGCTCTCTGCTCAGTGGGGAGCCTGCTTCCCTTCCTCTCTCTCTGCCTGCCTCTCTGCCTACTTGTGATCTCTGTCTGTCAAATAAATAAATAAAATCTTTAAAAAAATTACTTTCAAGAATTTCAGATTGGGAGAGACAGAGTTAAATAGAGTAATGACATGTCTGACATGTGTTCTATCATTAAATGTTACCATTCTAGTCTTCTAAAAACCCAACTCGCCATAGGATATGCCATTCTTCTTCTGTCTCCTCTCCAAGCATGATGGCAAGCCATGCTTGGCTAGGAATCATCTAGGATAATGTGAGAAGAATGGAATTTCATGGACATGTTCTAGGCCTTCTGCAGTTTACCAAATATAGGAAGAGAAGTTTTAAAACTGATGGAGATGCATCTGTACATTTCTAATACAGCCCTAAATGCCCAAGGAAAATTCTCGTATGATCCAAATTGCAATCCAGGAGGGCATCGTGTAAGTTTACAAGAGAGTACAGGGAGTGGGTTCCAGACTGAGCCAATGGGTGGTTAGCTAGATGCCACTTCTGCTCCAACCCTTCCTATTGGGAATGCGTCTAACTCTGTTATTCTTTTCTGCGGCAGTCAGTGAAACTTTGGGGGGCTGGGTCATGATTCTAAAGGTGATTTCCTACTGATTGAACTCTTGACTTCCATAACGTCGTAAAATCACAATTGGCTGACGATGGCAGGAACCTGTGGAAGCAGCCACCAGTTTTGCTTCCTACTTTCCCAAGGACACTCTGATTTTAGGGGTGGAGACATGATGGCAGCAGCAAGGACAGAGGCTTGTCAGGGTAGAGCAGGTGGTGGGGCTTCCAGCTCACGTGGAAGGCGCTGGGAGAGACTGGATCGTAACTGGATTACACATCAGGACTGATGCCCCTGGACAGGGGCATCAAGTAAAACACTTGTGATGTACACTCGGAATCAGGGAAATACAAATCAAAACCTCAATGAGATACCACCTCACACCAGTCAGAATGGCTTAAATAAACCAGTCAGGAAACAACTGATGCTGGCGAGGATGCAGAGAAAGGGGAACCTTCCTACACTGTTGGTGGGAATGCAAGCTGGTGCAGCCACTCTGGAAAACAGCATGGAGGATCCTCAAAAAGTTGAAAATAGAACTACCCTACGACCCAGCAATCGCAATAGTGGGTATTTACCCTAAAGATACAAACGTAGTGATCTGAAGGGGCACGTGCACCTGAACGTTTATAGCGCAATGTCCACAATAGCCAAACTAATGGAAAGAACCTAGATGTCCATCAACAGATGAATGGATAAAGAAGATGTGGTATATATACACAATGGAATACTATGCGGCCATCAAAAGAAATGAGATCTTGCCATTGCAGTGACATGGATGGAGCTAGTGGGTATTATGCTGAGCGAAATAAGTCAATCAGGGAAAGAAAATTATCGTATGATCTCACTGATATGAGGAATTTGAATGGCAGGGCAGGAGACTGTGGAGGGTAGGGAAGGAAAAAATGAAACAGGATGGCATCAGGAGGGAGACAAACTATAAGGGACTCTTAATCTCACGAAACAAACTGAGGGTTGCTGTGGGGAGGGGGATAGAGAGAGGGTGGTTGGGTGATGGACACAGGGGAGGGTCTGTGCTATGGTGAGTGCTGTGAATTGTGTAACCCTGGTGATTCACAGACCTGTACCCCTGAAACACATAATACATTATATGTTAATAAAAATAATTAAAAAAAACGTGTGATGTACAGGATGTCCATTATTTATGTAACCCTAACAAAGAAAAGATTTCAAATAAATGATGACATAATACTCTCTTATAGGGTTGTTTTTTGTTTTTTGTTTTTTTTTTGAGAGAGAAAAATAGCTGGTGGGAGAGCAGGGGAAGGGCAGAGGGTGCCCACTGCCTAAGGAGCCCAGCAGGGAGCTTGATAACCAGGGAGCCGAATAGGGGGCTGGATCCCAGGACCCCAGGATCATGACCTGAACCCAACGCAGACGCTTAACCAAGTGAGCCACCCAGGCGCCCCTCTTTCTTATATGTTGTTTAAAGTTTTATGCATACTGAAAGCTGTTTTTCAGATTTCATTTAGACCTAAGTTTTTCTTGGGTAACTTTCTTGTACATAAGTGGGAAAATGTAAGCAAAATGTTGGTAAAGACATTCCTAAAACTTTTTTGCTTCCATGTTAAATTCTGGTGTGATCTTAAAAAAATTTCATTTAAAAAGTCAATTAAGGGGGCGCCTGGGTGGCTCAGTGGGTTAAAGCCTCTGCCTTCAACTCGGGTCATGATCTCGGAGTCCTGGGATCGAGCCCCACATCGGGCTCTCTGCTCAGCAGGGAGCTTGCTTCCCCCTCTCTCTCTGCCTGCCTCTCTGCCTACTTGTGATCTCTCTCTCTGTCAAATAAATAAAATCTTAAAAAAAAAAAAGTCAATTAAGCTTAGCATGTGAGGCACCAACCATGCACATAGCTGAGCTCATGGGGTGGCAACGTGAACGGTACGGCCAGATTCCTCCTTGTTCCAATTCCTCCACGATCCAATACACCACTTGGTCATGGGCAGGTGCAAGACTTCATTGACTGTAAGGTACACCCTGGTTTAAAGATGGCGGGAAAAAATGTGCCTCTTGGAATAAATGTAATGTGGTGATTTGTTTCTACTTTCCTCTTTTCCCCCTTCTGGCTTGAATGCATTCCTGATATTAACTTTTGTTTTGTTTGTCATTTGTTGAGTTAATCATGGGGAAAATCAGTTAGGCAGAGCTCAGGGTGTGCTAGGTTTTTAATAGGTAAGGTTTCACTGCATTTTAACTTAAATGGACTTAAAGCCTTCTCGTCTGTTCACACAGATGTTTTAAGAAGTGCTTTTCAATTCTACACCCCCTATGGTTTTACTGCACTATCTGAAAATGTCACTGGGAAATGATCAAACAGGACATAAAACCGAGGGGCTGAAAAATGTATTGTGCAATCACTGAACCTTCTGTAGTTAGTTTATAATTACAGTAAAAATCAATATATGTGAGGAGAAAATACTAGGGTGTCTGGCCTCAATAATACTGCTTCCTACGCTGTCATGGTCTTGCTGACTGATACAGGTTTTCTAAATTAGAATTTCCAAACTTTGAATGACATCAGAACATCATGGCTCACTAAAGCAGCTCTGTCCATTAATCCAGACACCGGACTGCAGTTAATCAGTAACTTCTGCCTCAGTGACATAATTTCCTGCCAAATTGGTATCTTGTAATGGTTAACTTCTCTCCTGGCTGTTCACAGCAGGGGGTAGTTTGCTTTCATCAAAGTCCTCAACTTGCTAAGTCCCCTGTGGCTTCAGACATTGTACCTGAAAACAAAACAAAACAAAACAAAACCCTCCCAGGTGCTAAGAGGTAGTACTATTTTACCTCACTAACTGTCAGTGAGTTAAGGAAACTCTTCCAAAACACTTCCTAAAAAAATTGGTAGTCCACCCTGGGCATCTAAGATTTTGCTGGAAGTAGCTTTTTAACGATGATAGAGTGAGCCAGAGTCATCCAAACATGCTTGCTGGTGCCAAAGGAGAGTGATTTTATTTTGGAATTTAAATAAGAGAGAAAGAAAAGAAAATTCGTGACCTTAAAGAATTAAGGTCAGTTAGCCTGTCCGCAGTGTGAAAAAAATGAATAGTGGGGGTGCCTGGGTGGCTCAGTTGTTAAGCGTCTGCCTTCAGCTCAAGTCATGGTCCCACAGTCCTGGGACAGAGCCTCGCATCAGGTCCCGCGCTAGGCAGGAAGCCTGCTTTTCCCTCTCTGGCTCCCCCCCACTTATGTTCCCTCTCTTGCTGTATCTCTCTCTGTCAAATAAATAAAATCTTTAAAAAAAATGAATAGTGGAGAACAGGCTTTAATGTATTTTCATCGCTTGTTCTATTGCTCCAAAGCCGAATGATGAAAAGATACTCAGTTTACCAACAACAGTAAAAAAAAAAAAAAAAAAAAAAAAATCAGCAACCTCAGATATGCCTTCCTCTAATTTCCACGTCACTTCAGACTTATGTAAATAAGATATTTACACCCCTTACTTAATGATTATAGGTACAAATAATTTAGATCTGAGAGACAGAAAAAGGAAACTTAGCTTGGCAGAGTGAAACCATTCCTAAGGGAGGTGCCAGTTCACAGACTCAAGCCGAAAAAGTGAGTAACAATTTTATTGACTTGGAATCAGAGAAAGTCTTGCTTCTGGTGACAAAAATAATTTAATTGTAAATGAAGGGAATGGAGACTTCCCTGAAGTGTGGAAAGGATTTTGAACTTAGGTTGTCTTCTTCTGTGAAAGCTTTGTTTCTCCCCATCACCGGATTGTTAGATCACCCCCGAGGAGACATTGCTCTGTTTAAATAGCTTTTCTGTTCCAGGAACAAGAGCGCCACAACCAACTCCTTGTGAGAGAGAGTCAACTGTTCCACAAATGGGATTACTCAAAGAAAAATTTATTTTCTCTTCCTTTTTAAAGATTTTGTTTATTTATTTGAGAGAGACAGAGCACCAGCAGGGGAAGGTGTGGAGGGAGAGGGACAAGCAGACTCTGGGCTGAATGTGGAGCCCGACTCGGGGCTCGATCCCAGAACCCTGAGATCATGACCTGAGCTGAAATCAAGACTCAAACACTTAACCACTGAGCCCCCTGGGCGTCCCAAAGAAAAGCTTCACTATTACAGCTCCTTCCAGCTGTCCTGCAGGCAAGGAAAGTCAGCCTAGCCACTTCTTGCCCTGCCACTAAGAAGAACTCATTAAAAAAAAGCCAAGCTCATTATTCTAGTCCTTACGGGTCATGACCGATCCATTCTCACACGGGTTCTGGTATTCTGTAAGAAGAGTGCTGTAATTCATTCTTCATTTCCAGAAACTAGAGTGTGCAAGAATAAAGGAGATCAGTGATCCAAATGATGTACGTTGCCATGTTGGGGAAGGTCATTAAAAAGACATGATTGGCTGGTGAGGTACACTCGGGCCTCAGAGGCTTCTCCCTCCTCCTCTGTCCTAGGAATGTGGGTTCCCCTTGCTTTTCCCACTCCCAGAGTCTGCTCCAAGGACACAGCTTTGAGACGATGACGCGGTGCTGAGAACACCTGAATGGTACACATGACTGAACCTAGTTACAGCCTCTTTATAGATGTTTCAGATATGGCAGGTGGATGTGGGGATCCATTCGTCCCGCTCCCCACGAGACAAACCTCACATGAATGTTCCCTTTGTTTGTTTAAAACCGCCACCCGCCAGACTGGAATGGCCTGCTTCTTCCTTCCATGTTTCCTTACAGCTGGTTTCAAATGTATCCAGAAAGCTCCAGAGAAGGTATGAACCAACAGGCCAACAGATACACAGAATCAAATCAAAGGGTGAATGAACCAGTAATCACTTCAGCTTTGACTCCAGCCTCATCCTTCTAAGCTGCCTCACGCAACTGAACGATCCTCTGAAGGCTTTTTTTTTTTTTTAAAGATTTTATTTATTTATTTGACAGACAGATCACAAGTGGGCAGAGAGGCAGGCAGAGAGAGAGGAGGAAGCAGGCTCCCTGTTGAGCAGAGAGCCCAATGCGGGGCTCGATCCCAGGACCCTGGGATAATGACCCGAGCGGAAGGCAGAGGCTTTAACCCACTGAGCCACCCAGGCGCCCCCTTTGAAGGCTTTTTGAGGGCCTCCTGGGTGCCTTGGTTAAGCATCTGACCCTTGATCTTAGCTCAGGCCATGATCTCAGGGTCGTGGGTTCAAGCCCCAGGGTGGGTTTGGTGCTTAGCATGGAATCTGCTTAAGATTCCCTCTCCCGTTCTCCCCTTCCCCCCACACTTGAGCACACACATGGGCCCCCACTCTTTATCTCTCTAGAATACACAAATAAGGGGCGCCTGTGTGACTCAGTTGCTTAAGCATCTGCCTTCAGCTCAGGTCATGATCCCAGGGACCTGGGATTGTGTCCTGCATCAGGCTCCCTGCTCAGCAGATAGTCAGCTTCTCTCTCCACCTGTTGCTCCCCCTGCTTGGGCTCTCTTTTTCTCTGACAAATAAATAAGTCAAATCTTTATAAATAAATAAATAATCTTTAAAAAAGTTAAAGGCTTTTGAAACTCGTGATGATTAGTGTTTTTCATTGGCCACCAGCTTTAAACTCTGCTTCAGGGCACTCTAAGACCTGTAGGCCTGTCTGCCCCTAGCAAGGGAGTCATTGGGTATAACAAACAGATGTAAACCGGATGCCCTTTAGGACAAACATTGTGTAACTGGAAGCGGGTGTGATTGGCTAGAATCAGGACAGCTATTATTACAAATAATGAATATTATGAACTGAATTATTTCCCCCTCAAAATTCATATGTTAAAGTCCTAAGCCCCATTGTCCCAGAATGTGACTGTATTTGATGCTAGGTTTTTAAAGAGATAGTTCAGTTGAAGTGAGGTTATTGGGGTGGGCCCTATTCCCGTGACTGGTGTCCTTACAAGGGGAAATCAGGACACAGTGGTGGGCAGAAGGAAGGCTGTGTGAAGACACAGAGAGAAAACAGCCATCAACAAGCTATGAGAGAGGCTTCAGAAGAAACCACTTGCTGACACCTTGATCGTGGACCTCAGGCTCCAGAACTGAGAGACGATATATTCCTGTTAATCTTGAGTCTGTGGGACTTCGTCATGGCAACCCCAGCCAACTGACGTCACGGACACCTCAATGTTCTGCAAGTAGGAGCCATTCCTCAACAGCAACGCCACACATCACTCTGAGCAGATGCTGGTATTTTTTTTTTTAAATATAAATAAGTAGTATTTTCTATATTATAGGCTAAATATGTTAGCCTCAGAATATTATCATCATGGATTTATACTTTCTTCTAATGATCATTGACAAAAAAATTGGTTTAGAACGCGAGGATTTTTTTTTAAAAAGAAGAAAGAAGAAAAAAGATTTAATTTCTTTTTAAAATTTTTCTTATTTTTTTGAATTTTTCTATCATTCTGTATTTTAAAAAATAATGATGAAACTCTTAAGTTACAGAAGAGCATCCCCTTTGCTGCTAGGCAGAATATCATTAAAAATGTATATCAACCGAAAATAGCATGCACGTCTGATATATGCATACTAGGATCTGGGAGTTCCCACCCAAGTTGGCTGGGCTTTGGGCTATGTGCCATGATTGATTGATTGATTTTTATGTTACGTTAGTCACCATATAGTATTCATTTGAGACAGAGAACACGAGTGGGGGGTGGTAGAGAGAGAGAGACATGGGGCTCGATCATGGGGCTTGATCCCAAGACCTTGATATCATGACCTGAAGGCAGACGATTAACTACAGAGCCACCCAGGTGCCCCAAGAATGTGAGGATTTTTTTTCAAAATAGAAGAAGCACCAGCATTTATAATTAGTTGTACTAAATGTTCTACATGTATTATCTTGTTTAGTCCTCACTATGACCCATGAAATCAGTACTATCATTTTTTTAAAAATTATTTATTTACATGAGAGACAGAATGAGAGAAAGAGCACAAGCAGAGGGAACCATAGGGGGAGAGGAAGAATCAGACTCCACAGAGCATGGAACCTGATGGGGGCCTGAATTCAGGACCCTGAGATCATGACCTGAGCCGAAGGCAGACGCTTCATGGAGGGGTTACCCGAAATAGGTACTACTGTTGCTCCCATTTTACAGATGGGAAGACTGAGGGGCTTGGGGAGGTAAGTACCATGCCCGCTGTGCTGAATCAGAATTCAGTGCCGCATTCTGGCAGTCCATAGCCCACTAACCACTATGTTCTTTGATTTAAAATACATTCCAAGTATCTCACGCAGTACTGGAGGGACAGACAGTAGTTATTAAATGCTAGGCATCTCCTAGTGTCTGAAATGGTACATCGGGGAAAACCTTTAAAAATGTCATGAGAGTTGGCTTCTTGGCCCTGGCAGTGATAGAAATGAGACCGGACCCCCAAATCAAAGGAACAGAAAGGCTTTATTGGGGCAATAGCTTGAGCTGAGGAGAAACACAGCACCCACATAATAGTTAGGCCGACCTCCCGGAACAGAGGGGGCACCTGCCTATGCAGAGAAAGTTCCTGCTCAGGTTCCCACTGTGGTCCAATACGCTAATAAGAGAAAGTGGGGGAAATGCATCATCTTGATTGGTTGGAAGGGG
Organism: Enhydra lutris kenyoni; assembly: GCF_002288905.1. Taxonomy (NCBI): domain Eukaryota; kingdom Metazoa; phylum Chordata; class Mammalia; order Carnivora; family Mustelidae; genus Enhydra; species Enhydra lutris. The sequence continues at coordinate 4,297,433 of NW_019154177.1, forward strand.
CTCGTCCTGACTGGTCGATATTGGCGGGCAACTCGGGCCGTCCACTGGTGCTTCTTGGGGTGGGGGTTCTCAGTTGTAAGTCTGGCTTGTAGATGGGGCCCATCCTGGCAGCATCCTAGCTGTACTGTCTAGGAGAAGCAGTTCAACAAGAACAGCCAACAGACAGCACCCCAAGTGCTTAATGTTTTTCACCTGGGGCTGGTTCCCATGGTCCCTAACTGTCAGGAGGCGGAAGGGTTACTGACCACCACTGGTCTGACAGCAGAACTTCACCACTCAGGAGAGGATGGGGGTGCTGAGGGGTGTGTGTGTGCGTGTGACCCCAAGACCTGATTGAACTCCGTTGGAAACAAACCCTTCATCCCTTACTTCTTTCCCTCTTTCGTGTCCTCCCTTCCTTCCTGGATATACAGTTGAGTACTGGGGGGTACCGGGTAGAGAAACAGAAGATGCAGATGGATGGAGGAAGGGCAGAATATTAGCCACACGGTGTAAATCAGAAATAGTGCTATGTACAGAGTAGATTCTGAGCTAGCATTTGCTTTCGAAGTAATGAATGAATGAACGAATGAATGAGCATATCAGGTAGGCAGCTAAGGTCCAGGACTGGAAGTCAGAAAGTCAGAATGGATCAAGTCCTAGGTTTGTATACAGTGACGTAGTTCGGAAATGCTTTCAGGGTAACTGGAAAGAAGCCAGGTGAGGATGTGATTTTGGACAACATCTCACCAAGGGCAGCTTCCACTTGATTCAAGAGGGGAGCTCTCACACACGTCTTCTGCCTTAGAAGGATCCCGACGTAGAGCAAGGGGTCTGGGCTTTCACCCACTTGCACCCGGGGCGTAGAGTGAGAGGCAGAAGGCAGGCGCGGGGTGATTGGTAGGTGAAAGGTGGGGACAGAAAGACACTCTCAGGCACTATGCTCTCTGCAGGTTCAGAAGATGTTGCTCCAGCAGCCTCAAGGCCACCTGTAGAGAAGTCTCAGGTGTGGCACATAGAGGACACACCCAGGGTCACCCAAGAGCACCTGGACTGAGCACCAGGAGGGTCTGTCTCAGGCAATGAGGCAACTGACCTCAGGACTAACCAAAGGCAGGGCTGTCTTCTCCCTGCTCTGTCACGTTCTCCTGAGCCTGCCGATTGCTCTCTGTGTAGTATCTACAACTGACCACATTCATCCCCACAAGAACAATTTATTTTAAAAAATGAGAGATAGTGTTTATTTGGTGCTACTTGGCACACACTTCTCCCAACAGGAGCAAGGGGCCCAACGCGATGCGGGGCTGGATCCCAGGACCCCGAGATCACCACCTAGGCAGAGGGCAGATGCTTAACAGACTGAGCCACCCAGGAGCCCCAACAAAATGTATGTATTTTAAACATTAAATAACTCCGCAACTGTCATTTGTCTTTTGTAATAAAAGTCTATTGTCACTAACAAATATTGAGGGGGTTGATTTTGGAGGTCAGATTCTCTGTCATCTGGAATAAATTATTTTTGGTCCTATCTATATGCTATCCAATGTAGGAAAGGAGCGATCCTTCAAGAGCAAAACTTTGTGCCTAACTGACTTGCAGCAGCTACAAGGATGTCTGCCATGTTGACTCCAATGAGTTTAACTGTAGCTGAAAACCTCAGGCAGTTTTTTTTGTCCTTACTGCGAAATAATTGTCTAGAGATGGGAATTCTCCAGGCGGCTAGTTAAATGCCTCCAGAAGGCACGGGGCATTGATGAATCCCTCTGAGAATTTCTGTAGTTTACAAGTGGCCTTATTGATCAAAGAATCTCATTAACCATACCCCTTAGAATGGATCTCTAGGAGCGGCGTGTTTGTGAAGGAACAGTCATGTAAACCTCAGCGTCTTTGGGTGAAACTCTAATGCAGAGTTGCTTCTGATCTTGAAACACACACACACAGGGGCACCTGGGTGGCTCAGTGGGTTAAAGCCTCTGCCCTTGGCTCAGGTCATGATCTCAGGGTCCTGGGATCGAGCCCTGCATTTGGCTCCCTGCTGAGCAGAGAGCCTGCTTCCTCCTCTCTCTCTCTCTGCCTGCCTCTCCCCCTACTTGTGATCTCTGTCCAATAAATAAATAAAAAAAATCTTTAAACACACACACACACAGATATTTAAAATAGTTACTAACTCGTCTTTTATAATGTGACTAGCTTCTATTAATTTTTTGCCTATAGCCCACTCCCTCGCTCTCATGACTCAAAGCCCCGTATTTTCCCAGGTCATATCACAAAGTTGGTCAAAATTAATAAGGCGCATGTTGGCAGGTTCCTGCTTCCTATGAAAAGTACAGGTGCATCCCATAACCCTCCGCATCTCCGAACGTTCCCTCCAGTTATTTCTAGGAGTTCCTAGGGAATGAGGTTTTTAAGCAGCACAGTTGTCCCTCATGCCCTGCTCTAATTTCTTTTGGTTCTCTTTCCTGAGGAGTCTACTGCTTGTGAAGGCAGGTACCAGCCCCTATGCACCGTTGCCTCTGTGGGGTGACGCTGCATCCTGCCAGGTAACCCGCCGAGGATGCTAGGGTCCTTGGGGTCTGCAGGGCGGGGTCTGCTCCCCTCACCAGAATGCCTCTCTTCTAACCCCCTTCTGCCCACATTGTATCTTACACACCATATAAAAGGAGGACTGTTTGTACTCAATGCTTTATAGAATTTATAGTGAAATATTTATTTCAGATTTTTCAGCTATAGTTTGCCATCCTCTGATCATGGATTGATGCAGAAAAGCTATTAAAACAAACAAACAAACCAAAAACAAAAACAATAAACTTTCATCTTTGGAAGTTGAATTGATGGCAGAAAAGCTAAAACAAAAACAAAAATAAAAACAATAAACTTCCATCTTTGGAAGTTGGGGGGGAGAAAAGCAAAGTAAACTCAAGAAAATAACAGGAAAGGTAGTTTTTGTAAAGTAGCAGAAATTAATGACAAAAGGATAAAGCATACCATAGAGATGATTGATAAAGCCAAGAGTTGGTCTCTTGAAAAGCTTTATAAAATTAACAAAACTCTGGTAAAATTAATGAGTGAAAGAATGCATTATAAAGAAACAACGGCAGAAATGGAGAAGACAGGACGTGCCACCTACGCTGCAGACCTTTAGAAGATAAGACTTTATGCCAATGAACTTGAAAAAGAAGGAAATGGGCATATTGCTGAAATATATAACTTCCCAAATCTGATTAAAACAAAAATGACTAACAAGACCCAAATGACTGGTGAGTTTTAACCAAACATTGAAAGAACTATAATTTTGATTTAATATCAAATCTTTCAGAGGTGAGCATAACTTTTACATAACAAAATCTGGAAAATCTGGAAACGTTGGGGTGCCTGGGTGGCTCAGTGGGTTAAGCCTCTGCCTTTGGCTCAGGTCATGATCTCAGGGTCCTGGGATCGAGTCCCGCATCGGGCTCTCTGCTCAGCGGGGAGCCTGTTCCCCCAACCCCTGCCTGCCTCTCTGCCTACTTGTGATCTCTGTCTGTCAAATAAATAAATAAAATCTTAAAAAAAATCTGGAAAGGTAAAAAACAACAAAAAAGCAATTTGCATTAATGCAAAAATTCTAAAGTAAATCCAGGAGAGCTTACATTTCTGGACACAATAAATATAATAAGATCTATTGCATACATACACATTGTCAGCAATAACTAGAAAACAAAATTCTTAAATCATGTGCTGAGTCTAATTACTTAGTTACATACTTAGAGAATATTTTACTTTATTGGTTTTCAAATGCATTGGTGCAATGCTGTCCATAACATGCTCTGATTTTCTTTCCAATATCCGTGGCCTCTTCAATTAGCCTCTTCTCTTTCATTTCCAATCTAGTTTCTTTGTTCTATCTTTTTGTTGTTGTTATAGGGGATCAAAATACTAAAATACCAAAATGTTCCTTAAAAAAAAATGTTCTTTAAAAAAAAAGAAAAATATGCTAGGGCATGCCTCACAAAAACATCAGGACTTATTATAAGCCATAAAGATAGAATAGTTTTGTGGCAAGCCTAGCCAGTGGGACCAATGGAACAGAGGAGAAGCAAAGAAACTGATCCACATTGTATTTGAGGAGCTGGTATACGGCAGAGATAGCAGCATGTTATTGGAGACTATGTAATAAATGATATCAACAATATGTTGTCCCTATGAAAAAAATGAAAAATAAAATGAAATTTGATCTCTCACAGCACACAAAAATCAATTTGTGATGGATTAAACTGAAATGAGACAGGCAAAACCATAAAGCTTTTAGAAGGTAATATAAGAGAATATCATCATGACCTCAAGTTAGAAAGAATTTCTTAAATAATAATGAAAAGCACAAAGTTTTGTAGGAAAAGATTTACACTTCTAACTTAACTAAAATAAAGAACTTCAGTTCCAAGAAAGCCATAAATAGAAAACAAAACCCCCAAAACAAGGAGGTGATATTTGTAAAATATGTAGCCAATAAAGGACTGCTGCTGAGAATATATAAGGAGCTACTCAACATCCAAAAAGGTAAGGAGAAAAAAAAATACCCAAGATTAGACTCAATTTTTTAAATAGGCAAAAAATGTGAACAGGATCTTAACAAGAGAGGAAACTTAGATGATCAATAAATATATATGAAAGCATATTTAGCTTCATTAAAAATTGGAGAAATTCATTTTTTTTAAAGAGAAAGAGAGTACATGTGTGAACAGGTGGGGTGTCCCAGAGGGAGAGGGAGAGACAGAGAGAATCTTAAGAGGTTCCATGCCCAGCAGGGAGCCTGACATGGGGCTCCTTCCCACGATCCTGAGATCATGACCTGAGCCAGAATCAAGAATCTGATGCTTAACCAACTGAGCCACCCAAACACCCCAGAAACCAGAGAAGTTCTAACTAAAATCGATTTTGCCCCAGATTGACAAAAATTAAGAGATGACAAACTAAAGTCATGAAGGATGTGGAGACGCAGGCACTCTACGACCACTTTGCAAACATCTAACGTTGTCTGTAAAGTTGAATATGTGTGTACCCTTAGAACCAGGATTTCTAATACTTTGTACGTATCCTGGAGAAACTCCCACACAGGTGCATCGGGAGACATCTACAAGAACTTTACAACAGTATTTCTCATAATAAGAATACAGGCAATTCTAATGTGGAGAATAATAGAATAGATTAAAAAAAAATGATGCAGTTGTCCAATAGAATACCATGCAGCAGTGAAAACGAACTCAGCAGCATGGGCCAACATGGAAGAATCTTCACTAACATAACCCAAGAGTCCAACAAATAATGCGCAAAACGGTATGCACAGGAAAATTCTATTAGTGTAAAATTCAGAAACATGCAATATTAAATAATTTGTGGTTAGGGCTCCAAAGTGGCCAAACTACACAGGAAAGTAATGGAGAACGGTAGACACAACATTCAGGACAGTGGTTACCCACTGGGGTGGGGAGGGGGAATGCAGGGAATGAGTCTGGCTGGAGCACACTGGGATGTCACGGGGAAATGGTAATATTTTGTTTTTGAGCTGGTGGGGGGTGTACATATCTTTGTCTTTTTTTTTAAGATTTTATTTATTTACTTGACAGAGATCACAAGTAGGCAGAGAGGCAGGCAGAGAGAGAGAGAGAGGAAGAAGCAGGCTCCCTGCTGAGCAGAGAGCCCGACGCGGGAGCTTGATCCCAGGACCCCGAGATCACGACCCGAGCCGAAGGCAGAGGCTTTAACCCACTGAGCCACCCAGGTGCTCCCATATCTTTGTCGTATTGTTAATATTTTATATCCCTCACATGCATTTGAAATATTATCATTATGCTTTCAAAATATAGTAATAATTTCTTTCTAGAAGGCTTGAGATGAATAAGTTTATTATTAGGAAGGAAGGAAGGAAGGAAAGAAGAAAGCAAAGAATAGAAAGAAGAAAGTGAGGAGAAAGGAAGGGAAGGTAGCTACCAAGAGGGTATGAGTAAGAGACTAGGTATTTGTCAGGGTTCAGCAAAGAAGACATTAATGAGGTGACGGCAATCAGGGAGGGCTGCCCAGAGGAGGTGTTTTGAGATGGGCCTTTACGAACTGATATGATCTGATACAGTAAAGAAGTGGAGAGGAAATGAAAGGAAATCTCATGACGAAAAGAAGATGAACAAAGACGAGAGGAGGCTTAGCTGGTGGTGACCACAGTCCCCTCTGAGGAGTTGAAAAGGAGACCTTGACCTTCATGGAGGTGCTACAGCCCTCTGAGTCCCATAGCCATCTTGGGGAATCCGGGCTTTATGTTCTTGCTCCATCAGAATGCCTTACAGAGAGTGGAGAAATTCCTAATCTTCATCTTCTAGAGCTTAGTTATGTGGAATCTGGAATTCCCTGAAAATAGGGGGTATAGGGTCGGGGGATGTGGGCTCCCCGCTGCCTTCTCCTCGCTGTGATTCTGCACCTCAGCTGGGATTTCCCTGAAGTTCTCCTCTCTGTGGAATGAGGTTAGAAACCCTGAAAACCATATGCCCAGAGGCCCCATTAGAACGTGCAGTTAAGTTGGAAATATGGCTGTGCCCCAAGAGGGATCTGGAGAGGCTCCCTACAGCGGAGAGCCCTGCGGGTCCCACTCGAGGTGGACTCCAGCTTCATACCTGGGTGAGTAGAACAAGCCAACCAGGGGTGGTAAAATCCCACCTCTTCCAACTTTAGGGGCAAGGGAAGCTCTCAGATTATGGAATATAATACATAAGACATAAATAAAAACACTGCTACTTTCTTTGCACGGAATGCTTAAGTGCCAGGGTTTTGTATAGCTGAGTCTCTCTTGTCATTTAGCTGAGCTGAACATTTGCCTCATCAGAAAGACCTTCCTTAGTGGCTGCACCAGTTTGCACTCCCGCCAGCGGTGGAAGAGGGTTCCCCTTCCTCCTTATCCCTGCCAACACCTGTTGTTTCCTGTGTTGCTAATTTTAGCCATTCTGACAGGTGTGAGGTGGGATCTCATTCTGGTTGTGACTTGCATTTCCCTGATGATGAGTGACGTTCAGCATCTTTTCATGCATCTGGAGGTCTTCTTTGAAAAAATGTCTTTTCATGTCTTCTGCCCACTTTTTAACTGGATTATCTGTTTTGGGGATGTTGAGTTTTATAACTTCTTTATAAACTGGAGCAGCCACTGTAGGAGGCAGTATGGGGGTTCCTCAAAAAGTTAATAATACAACTACACTATAATTTAGCAATTGTACTACGAGGTATTTACCCAGAGGATACAAAAATACTAATTCGAAGAGGTACACGCACCCCGATGTTTACAGCGGCATTATCTACAACAGCCAAACTACGGAAACAGCCCAAATATCCATCGACAGATGAATGGATAAAGATGTGGGATACATATAATACTTACCCATAAAAAAGAATGAAATCGGGGCACCTGGGTGGCTCAGTGGTTTAAGCCTCTGCCTTCGGCTCACGTCATGGTCTCAGGGTCCTGGGATCAAGCCCTGCGTCGGGCTCTCTGCTCAGCAGGGAGCTTGCTTTCCCTTCTCTCTCTGCCTGCCTACTTGTGATCTCTCTTTCTGTCAAATAAATAAATAAAAATATAAAAAAAAGAGAATGAAATCTTGCCATTTGCAATGACATGGATGGAACTAGAGGGTATAATGCTAAGCAAAATAAGTCAGTCAGAGAAAGACAAATACCATATGATTTCACTCGTATGTGGAATTTTAGAAACAAAACATAATGAGCATAGGGGAAAAAAGAGAGGCAAACCAAGAAAGAGACTCTTAATTCTAGAGAACACACTGATGGTTACCAGAGGGGAGGTAGGTGGGGGATGGGTGAAACAGGTGGTGGAAATGAAGGAGGACACTTATCATGATGAACACCGCGTGATGGATGGAAGTTTTGGATCACTAAACTGTACCCCTAAAACCAATATGACACTGTATATTAACTAACTGGAATGTAAATAAAAACAAAAGAAAGAAAGAAAGAAAGGCCTTCCTTAACCCCATGTATCTCTGGTCATTGTCACCACACTCTTTTCTGTTCATAGCCCTTGCCAGTCCCTAAAATGTTCAGAAGAGTGGGACACTATTTTTTCAAGTGCTTAGAGCAGTTGAGCAAATGAACATTACATGCGTACGGGCCTAAAAGGAGAGACACACGATGGCAGAGCAGGAGAGAGAAAGGGAGGGAGGGCAGGGGGAAGGGTAGGGGCGAGGGAAGGAAGGTGTCCTCGCTCGGGTCTCAGTTACGTCCACTACAGGGATTCACACATATCTGAGCATATCTGCCAGACTGTCAGATGGACCCAACAGGAATGTGTCTTTACGAGGAACTGAGGCAGCCCCAGAGAAAAACACTACCCCTAGAGTAAAGATACTAAGAGAAGTAGACTTGTCCCAGTACCAAAGGCTAGGACACAGGAGATAGAGCTTCCAATCCTCAGGTACATCCAAATGTGTTATATCCATTCATCAGTTGATGGGGTTGTTTCCACTTTTTGGCTGTTATAAATACTGTTTCTGTGAACATTTATTACATGTTTTTGTGTGAATATGTGTTTTCAATTCTCTTGGGTATATGCCTAGAAATGGAATTGCTGGGTCACATGAAACACTATGTCTAATATATTTTTTTAAAGATTTTATTTATTTATTTATTTATTTGAGAGAGAGAGAGAGAGCGCACGCACAAGTAGGGGTTGAGGAGGGCAGAGAGAGAAGGGCAGCTGCACCCTGTAGAGCAGGGAGCCTGACTGGGGGCTCCATCCTAGAACCCTGAGATCATGATCTGAGCGTAAATTGAGAGACGCCTAACTGACTGAGCCCCTCAGACGTCCCAGTCTGAGTGTTCTACTTTCTCCTCATCATCCTCATCAACACGTATTTTTTGTTGTTGTTGTTTTAAACTCTTCAAACTATCCTAGTGGGTGTGAAAACAAGAGGTTCTTCTAATACTTAAATTTGATCACTCCCCTCTTCATTTATATTCTCTAGTATGTTAGCTCTTTTTTTTAAAAAAGGCAGATTATTTTACTTTATTTTCTTCATTTTCACTTATTTTTAACACGTTTGTTTTAATTGTATTATAAATACCATACCTCAGACGTTGTTATTACTGTTTCATGTAGTCATTAAAAATATTTACCACATAGTTAACAATGTCTTTGTCTATCATTCCTTCTTGTCTTTCACACTTTCATTCAGGATGATTTTTTTACCCTTAAGTTCTTTGGAATCTTCTTTAGTGAATTCCTATTAGTAACAAATGCTCTTAATTTGCACCCATTCTTGAGAAAGAGAATTTTGCTCGGTAGAAATTTCATATTCACAATGATTTCCTCAAAATCAAAGATCTTACTTCATTCTCTTCTAATTTCTATTGTTGCTTTTGAGAAGTCAGCCATTAACGTCTTTCCTTTGGAGGTATTTTGTCTTTTTCCCCAAACAGCTTTTAGGATCATATTTTGTATATTTTCTAGGGCAGATTCACTTCAATATATATAAATGGTGATTGTTTGAATTCATCCTACTTGGGATTCATTTGACTTCCGAAATGTCAGGATTTGCATCTTTCAACAATTCTGGAAAATACTTCAAATAGAGCCTCTGTGCCCTTGTATCTATTTCTCCTTCTGGAATTTTCATCGTACAACTGGCAAATAGTCTTAATTTAGCCTCTGACCTTTCCTTCGTATTTTTCATTTATTCCTGTTGCTGTGTAGCTTCTGGATGACTTCTTCAAATACACTTTTCAATAACTCTCTCTTTAGATGTGACTAATTTGCTATTTAACTTCTCTATGGAGTTTTTAATTTTAGTTATTGCATTTTTTCATTTTAGTTATTTTTTTCACATATTACCATTTTTTTTTAACTTTGGTAATTTCTTAAAGTCTCTTGTTCCTTACTTGTATTTGCAATAATTTTACTTCTTTAAACATATTAAGAGTAATTACCTTATGTTCTGCCTCTGGTAATTCCAGGCTCTTAAATCTTTTCAGGTCTGGCTTGTATCTGTTGTTTCTTCAGGCTCTCACTCATGGCTTGTTTTCTTAAAAGTTTTCTGTGTTTTGTCTGTGAGCTCATGTTCTCTAGAATATTATCTATGAGATTTATTGGTAGATTGGGTAAGAGCTGTGTTCCTCCAGATAGGATTTGTGTTGACTTTCTCAGCTGAGAGTACTTCTAGCCCAGAATCACTTTAAATTTAAATTTAATTCTCTGCCTCACATAATTTAGATCCCAAAGATAGAGTAATTGGTTTCAGTAGCTATCCAGAGTCAACTGTTATGATTATCAATTATTGGAGGAAATTTCTCCATCCTTCCTTCCTACCTCTACCTCTAGCATGAATGTGAAATCAAGCACATCTCCTCACTGTACCTGCTCTGTGAAGAGAGTTAATTCTGTTGCCCATTACCTTTACGGCGTAACTTGAGATCACAGTTCCAGGTGGAGGACTCCTCTCAGTCTGTCCATCCCAGGAAGTTCTCAGACTTATCTCTCGAGTCTGCCACCATGGACAGCTATCAGAACATCAGTTCCAGGCCAGTCGAGGGCATGGCCAGGTGTACTTAGGGTTAAAACTGATTTCAGTACTTACTTACCTCCCAAGGTTGCTGTTTTCACTTAGCTTTTGGCTTTTCTGAATTCTTTTCATTCTTGCCAAATTGGCAGTGCATTTAAAAAGATTTCAACATTTCTTAATCCAGGTGTTTTTTTGTTTTCGTTTTTACTGTTTTAGAAGAACAGTGACTCAGGATATTTAGCTTGTGTTGGAGATGGAGTTCTATCAGTATCCTTTCTAAAGAATCACTAAAGGCAGAAATCATATATGAACAAATATATTTCATAATAGCATTGAACGCAATGTTGGCACCTTATAGCAGTGGTTCAGCTCCCCTCAAGATGCCTTCGTTCTGCCTTCTTCCTTCATGTCTGCATCATGCTTGACTCTCAGATTAATTCATTTAAAAACTATTTATTGAACACCAGCCTTTACCACGATGCTAAGTGCTGGAAGATTCAGGCAAGATAATATTTCCCTCTGTGGTTCAGGGAAAATAGAAACCCTCTGTGGAAATTCTCTGTTGGGCTTACAGAACACACCCGTGTGAACTGCAAAGTTTTTCACTGATATTAAATCTCACCTTGAGGGGTGTCTGGGTGGCTCAGTTGGTTAAGCCTCTGCCTTTGGCTCAGGTCATGATTTCAGAGTCCTGGGATTGAACCCCGCATCAGGCTCTCTGCTTGGTAGGGAAACTGCTTCCCCCTCTCTCTCCACCTACTTGTGATCTCTGTCAGTCAAATAAATAAATAAAATCTTTAAAAAAAAAAAAAACTCCCCTTGAAATTGTATGTTTTTCAGAGAAGGAAAATAGTAACGTAGGAAAATGTGATATTCAGTTTCTGTATAATTTAAAGATAAATTGCTAGAGATTCCTTTGGGGTTTATTTTATGGCAGGAAGCAATATAAAAAAAGAAGTTTCAAGTTTATTGTTTCAGGAGATTGTGGTTACTCATCTCATACTCTAGATACCAATAACTCAGCTAAAGTAGGAAACAATTATTTGTTATTGTTCATAACTCTTTAGATATGTGGCAAGCGTTTTTACTAAGCTCCAAACCCAGGTAGGGAGAGGGGTCATAATGAGAAGGAGAAGGGTTAGGGCATGTTAGGTAGCTGGAATCTACATGATTTGGCTGTAAATAGAAGCGGGTGGTCCCTCTTACAGATCCCTTGGGCTTTAAATATGGCCAACTGGGGGACGCCTGGGTGGCTCAGTTGGTTAAGCAGCTGCCTTCGGCTCAGGTCATGATCCCAGCATCCTGGGATCGAGTCCCACATCGGGCTCCTTGCTCATCGGGGAGCCTGCTTCTCCCTCTGCCTCTGCCTGCCATTCTGTCTGCCTGTGCTTGCTCTCTCCCCCTCTCTCTCTCTGACAAATAAATAAATAAAATCTTTAAAAAAAAAATATGGCCAACTGGGGTAGACATCCCATCCCATATCCCTGGATATGAAGATGAATATAGTCATTACTGGTACCAGCAGAGTTCACCAGACAAGAGGAAGTCAGTGCTTATCAGAAGCAGCCACCCGTATCCAAACGTATATCCAAGAAACATGGTCTTGAGAAGTTGTTGCTCTTTCCAAGAGTGAGTTATGAACACTAGTTGTAAAAGTAATGACACTCTTTGAGGAAAAACTAGCAGAATATGTCCCGCATTCTATATACATCTCTAATGCCTTGAAAGACTGGCAAAACTCAGTGGTGGGTAAGAGTCTGGTTTCCTCACTTGATGGAATGAGAATAGGTATTATATGCAACTGATGAATCACTAAATTCTACCTCTGAAACCAACAGTACATTATATGTTAATCAATTGATTAAAAAAAAAAAAGAGTCCGGCTTCCTGTGTTGGTGCTTTCATCTGTATCCGGCCATGCATTTTCTCTCCAAAGCTAAGCAATTAGTTTTAGAATCTCTTTAGTTATCAAGTATTTTTTTATTTGCTCATCTGAAAATTTCTTCCACAGGAGCAGTTTCTAAATATTTTGAAGCTGTATATTGATTTTTAAACTTAAAACATTTTGACTTTATTCACACATCAAATGATTATTTAGTACTCTTACATATATATCTCATATATGTCAGGCTCTGTGCTAGGCGCATGCTCTCTCTCTCTCTATGTATATATATACTAGCCTCTGTGCTAGTACTATTTTATAAATAAATATATATATATCAGCCCCTGTGGGATAAAAATAGACATACTTTTTTCCTTCAGTGAATTTATACCTATACACATATAATTATAGAAAGATTAAACATCCAGTCATACAAAGACAAAAATTAAACATATAATTTTACAAAGGTTCATAATTACAACTGATAAGACCATGGAGAAAATATATCTTGAGCTGGGAAAGAGGAGAAATGACATTTAACTGGGACTTGAAGTACTGGTTGGAACACAAGGCAGTGGGGGGCGAGGAGCTGGAAAGCATGTACAAAGGAACTCGAGGAAGTGGAAGGTCAGGTTTTGACATTGGGAAGCCATAGGGAGAGTCGAGTGAGAAGGGAATGGACTGAAAGCGTCATGAGCCGGCATATCCAGGGCTTTGGGATTATTGTGGATGACGTCGGGTATTATCTTATGAAAAGCAGGGACATCCATAAAGTTTTCAGCTGGAAAGTGACATGGCTGGATGTGTGTTTTTCAACAGACTTTCAGTCTGGCTGTCCTGTGGAGAATGGCAAGTAGGGAAACAACGGGAGACAGGGTGACACTTCTGGTGATGATGGTGGAAATGGATTTGGAGATGAGCAAATGGATTCACTTATGAAGGAATATTTGAGAGGGAGAATGGATAGAGGATGGTGACTGACTGAAGAACCCTTAGAAACCCAGGGAGCAGTGTGGTCTGGTTTCAGTCCAGTATCCCATTGAAATAATTATTATTTCTGCAGAAAGGTAGACTAGGAAGCATTTCAGAGATTTACTCAGGCTCTTGAGGAAATGCCCCGTATCTTTATGGTGTTATTTTTAATGCACACTAAAACTTCTTTAAGAATTATCTCTTGTGGGGCGCCTGGGTGGTTCAGTGGGTTAAAGCTTCTGCCTTCAGCTCAGGTCATGATCCCAGGGTCTTAGGATCAAGCCCTGCGTCAGGTTCTCTGCTCGGCGGGGAGCCTGCTTCCTCCTTTCTCTCTCTCTGCCTGTCTCTCTGCCTGCTTGTGAGCTCTGTCTGTAAAAAAAAAAAAAAAAAAAAAAAAGAAGAAAAGAAAAGAAAAGAAAAAAAAATCCTCTCCTGCCATCTCTCACCCTCAAGGTCTTTCTGACACTTAGGAAGAAGCAGGAAGACAAAACTGTCCTCTCTCTGTGTGTGCACTAACAGTGTCCAGCATCAGTCTCTGAAGTGGCTTCTTGTTCCCCCTCCACTGTTTGAGATCAGGGTTCAGGTACCCTTGGTGGCTTCTGAAATGCTTCTCCCTTTGCTCAGTGGTTTTGGGCTTCTGCACAGCTCAAAACCAAATTCAGCAAACAGAGGAGCAGAGAGGTTGAAGAGATGACTGTTCGCTGTTGTTTCTCTGCACGGTCAAATGTGTTCTGGGAGCAAGAGGAATGTGTGTTCGGATGCGTCGAGGAGGGCCCCTTTATGGAGAAGGGAAGGAGAGGAAAAGAGAAGGTGTTGGTGAAAACATGAGATCCTATGAACGTGTTGAGTCTAGGTTGCTTTTTGATAGTCTAGGGAAGCTGTTCAGGAGCCGCCTTGTGAGAGTCAATTGTTAAATTTTCAAAAAAAATTTCAAACATGGCCACTAAAAAGTTTAAACTGTATAAATGTACAGTTAAATTATATTACATGTACAGTTAAATAAATTATATTATAAACAAAGGTAATAAATACACTCAAAACTCGCCACCACCTGTATTTTACTATTATCTATGAAGTTCCAAGTCTACTCTAACAGTATGGTGGAGATACCAAATAAAGGCATGCAACTGTGCCTTTCTTGCCTTCAGTGACATGAGACTGGTAGCTGGAAATCAGCCACATTTGCAGTATTTAAACTACAAAAATTGGTAAAAGGTATGAATCAAGGACTTCCCCTCCCCAACAGCCATTAACTAAATACTTGCCACCACATCACTAAGAGACTACTGGGTAAATAAGTCTGGCCCCAGGAGACAGATCTGCACTGGAGATACTCCTGTAGAAGGAACCAGAATGTACATGTGAGGTGGTGGGTTCATGGACTTACAACAAGGCCCCACACTTACGGACGTCCCCGTGTCTGGTTTAATGCTTTCCTGTTGCCATCTTGATATTCTTAATTTTTTGAACAAAAGGCAGCAAGTTTTCATTTTGTGCTAGGGTGGTATAGGTGGTAGAGGGGTTTGGGTTGTCTGGGGGTTGCTTGGTTTACTGCCTTCTTTCCGTCAAAACAGGTTTTCTGCCTTATTTCCTTATTTGGTAGCATATTTGCACAGATAATCTCCCCATTCATTCCCTTAACCTGTGGGTTCTTTACAACTGGCTTACAGAATTCCCTTCTCTTTTCTCTCTGTATTATTCTCTTCTCTTTGGTCTTCTTTGGAAAACTGTGAACTCTCCAGACATGAATGTATTAGGTAACCTTAATAAAAATGTTTCTGCTCCAGATTGCGATGTTTACGCATTCGCCTTTTAGATTCATAGGACATGGTGGTCAAGACAGTTCTGGAATCACAGAGAAGGAGGCTCGAACTTTTGTGTGCGACCCGAGGTAAGTTTTTTTGGTTTCCTCATCAGAAGAAAAGAATAATGCTTGCTTCTGAAGGTTATTGTGAGCATTCAAGGAGACAGTGTAATCAAGATCTTAACGTAGTGCTGGCTACATAGAAAACATTCCATTAATAGCAGTTATTAAATATATTATATATATCATATATATTATCAATGCTACTTCTGTTCATATATGATGCGTTAGGAGCAGTCAGTAATGAAGTCTGCACACAGCAAGGAGAATTCAAGGACACTTTTCCTGGCCTCACAATACGTATGTCCCAGAGTGACTTGGCCAACACTCAAGATACTGCAGGCGGCCGTCTTCACCGCTGTATCACCAACCTCTAGCATAGCGCTTGGCACACAGGGGGCGTCCATTTATATTACGACTGCACAGTAACGCCACCGGGCGTCCCCTCCCCCCACCCCCGCAAACCCTAACTTCTCCACAGTCTCTGGGGAGGCCCCGGGGCAAAGCCCAAGGGACCCGGGCGCGCGCCAGGCCTCATTGGCGGACGCGGCTCCGCGCGTGGCTGCAGTCGCTATGGAAACGGCGAGAAGTAACAAGTCCATCCCTCCCCCCCGCCCCCCCCGGGGGGTGAGGGAGGCCCGCGGAGGCAACGGCAGCGGAGGAACAGCGGCAGAGCCGCGCCGCCCCCGAGTTCAGCGCGGTGCCAGCCGAACCGCTGCGCCGCGCCCCCGCCCGGCCCTCGCCCTCCCCCAGCCGGCCCTCGAGTGCCGCCAGGTACCCCCGCGGGGGCCGCGTCCCCGGGGACCCCGCCCGCTGCCTCCCGCCCTGGGACCCGGTGGCGCGCCGCGGGGTTCAAACGGTACCCGGGGGACCTTCGCCCGCGCTGGCGCTGCTGGTCGCCGGTGGGGCCAGGGGTCCCGGAAGCTCGAGCCTCCCCCGAGGCCCCCCTTTTCTCCCTCAACGCACATTAGAGTATTATTTTTCGGCAAATAAGCATGTGGGCAATTCGAGCCAGACTCTCCATTGCTTTCATTTGGGGAGCAAGCAGGAGAGGAAGGGGTTAGGGGGCAAAGCGAGAACGGGCAAGCGTTTGCAAGAGTCCCGCGACTAGGAAGTGAGACATGGAGTTGGAGCGTCCTTGCCCTTCGTGTGTGCGTGGAAGCGCGCGCGCTCACCTCTCCCTCCCGCGGCGCCTCGGCTCCCGGGAGTGAAGACCCTCGCGCGCTCGCGTCCCGGGGCGGCTCGACCTGGGCTCTGCCCCGAGCGTGCGA
Source organism: Enhydra lutris kenyoni (assembly GCF_002288905.1). Classification (NCBI taxonomy): domain Eukaryota; kingdom Metazoa; phylum Chordata; class Mammalia; order Carnivora; family Mustelidae; genus Enhydra; species Enhydra lutris. The sequence goes on from NW_019154177.1 coordinate 4,313,930, forward strand.
AGCAGGGTGCTGCGCGCACGGCGAGCGCTGATTGGCTGTGCAGACTGTGGGGAGCCCGCCGGACGTGCACGGCGCGCCCCGCAGCCCGCGGGGTCCCCGCAGCCGGCAGGGTCTCCGCGGGGGGAAGCCCGGCGCTCAGTCCGCGCTCCGCCTTTTTTTTTTTTTTCTTTTTTCTTTTTCTTTCTTTCTTTTTTTAACCGCGGGCTTGTGTGTTTCGCGTTGGTTTCAGCAGGCGACCCCGCGGGGTGCGCGCGGCGAGGCATCTGGGCAGAGAGGCACCTCCCCTGAGAAGCCCGTAGGGCGGCGTCCCGCGGGGAAGATGAGCGGCACAGGCGCCAGGTCCAGCCACCTGTCCCAGCCGGTCGTGAAGAGCGTGCTGGTGTACCGCAACGGGGACCCCTTCTTCGCGGGGCGTCGCGTTGTCATTCACGAGAAGAAGGTGTCCAGCTTCGACGTCTTTCTGAAGGAGGTGACGGGTGGCGTCCAGGCGCCCTTTGGGGCGGTCAGGAACATCTACACCCCGCGGAGCGGGCACCGCATCCGGAAGCTAGACCAGATCCAGAGCGGGGGCAACTACGTGGCCGGGGGCCAGGAAGCCTTCAAGAAGCTCAAGTGAGTCCGTCTGTCCCCTCTGCCCACCGCTGAAGGTCGTCGCCTGAGCAAAGGAGTGAGCCCCGCCTCGCCCACCCGCCCGGTGACCAGGGGCTGGGGCTGCGCGGGTGGATACCTCTCGGGCTCCCGCTGCGGCTGGGGTGGGGGGTTATGTGTGACTGGGGAAGCAGGAGGAACAGGAATCTTAGAAAAGTGTTCAGTGACCAGACTGGACACTTGAGCGTTTTCCGTTGTTTTTTTTTTTTTTTTTTTTCTTTCTTCTTGTTTTCTTTCTCCTTTTTCTTGACACATGTTTTTTGAGTTTAAATAACTGCTTCTTAAAAATTATTTTGAACTATTGGATAGTATGTAATCACCAGAGGAGAAAATTGCTTTCTGCCCTTCCCCTCACCCCACCTGCTTAAATTCTTCCAAATTTTCATTTCAGGTAGAACTGACCATGCCCCACTGCTGTGACCCTCCTCCCACCACCTGCATGTTTACGTTATTAGCATAATGCTTGGAAAAGCTTTTTGGCTTATGGTATCTGCCTATATGTCTGTCTGTAGGTACTTGATGGCCAGACCTTCAAGTGCAGGGGGTCAGTCTGCTTATTCCCAGTTCCTGGCAGAAATCTCACTCATACAGGTGGTCAGTGAGTTCGCAAGCTGTGCTTAGATCTGTGAAAAGAACAAAGATGAGCTAGATGTGACTCCTTGTCTTTAAGAGTTTGAGATCTAGCAGGAGAGAGACCACATGCACACTAATCATTTTAATGCAAAGTAGAAAGGAATAAATGGAATTAGAAAAATAAAATTATGTGGAAGTTCACAGTTGAGGGACATTGTTTCTGGTGGGGGTGGGTGTTGGAGGATAGGTAGAATTTAATATTCCACACGTTTTTTTTTTTTACAACTTCATTGAGATATATTTCTCACAACATAGACTTTACTTATTTCAGTCATCTTTAGGAGGTTCATGGAGTTGTGCAACCATCACTATGAACTAATAATGTTAGCACATTTCTAACACTCCAGAACAAAACCCCAGTTTCCCTTTCTCCACATCCTCTGGCAATTGCTGATCTACTTACTCTCTGTGTCTAGGGATTTGTCGGTTCTGGATATGTCACACCAATGGAATCATACAATATGTAGCCTTTGGTGTTTCTGCCCTTTTTCACTTGGTATGAAGCTTCCCAGACTCATCCAAGTTGTAGTGTGTATCAACACTTCATTCTTTGTCTTGTTGAAGAATACCCCGTGGTTATGGCTATGCCACATTTTGGTCATCCATTGAGAGGCATGTGGGTTGTTTCACTTTGGGCTATTATGAAATAATGCTGCTGGAGGCAATTGTGTACAAGTTTTCATTTTTCTTGGTTATATACCTAGGAGTGGATTACTGGATCGCATGGAAACTTTATGTTTCATAGTTGTTAATACAATGTTTTCATTGAAATTTGGCTTGGGCCTCAGGATAGCAAAAACGTATCCTTATTGCCAAGTCTAGACTTGTGAATTCTAATTTTCACTATATAGAAATATTTTCCCAAATATCCCCGATGTTGTCACATTCACTTTTCTTTTCTGAATCTGCTTTAACTGAGTTCTGAGTGTTCTGCTTTTTTTGCTCTGCTAGACATTGTTTTTAATGCGAGATGACAGATGCATTTGGAAACCTCCTTCAGCACACTTTGGCTAACTAACTTCATGGATAAGAACTAGATGGAGCCATGTGCTTCAAAGATACTTAACACTTAAAAATCAGGAGACATGAGGCTGAGCTCTTTCTTAGCTGTGTATCTTTGGGCAAGGCACTTGCCTCAGCAAGTCAGCCTCCTGATACCTACAAGGAGCATAACCATGCTTGAATCATGGTCTTGTTAGGAAAGTGAGTGCGATGGATGTGAGCATGCTTTGTAAACATCAAAATGTCATAGAATTACAAAGGATCACTATGTCCATGTACAATACATGTTTCGTCATATATCTTGTTGATTTTTTAAAAAGATTATTTATTTATTTGACCCAGAGAGGGAGTTCAGAAGTAGGCAGAGAGAGGGGGAGGCAGGCTCCCTGCTGAGCAGAGAGCCCAATGCAGGGCTGGATCCCAGGACCCTGAGATCATGACCTGAGCCAAAGGCAGAGGCTTAACCCACTGAGCCACCCAGGCACTCCAGGTCTAAGATTCACTTTTGTAACTCCTATTCTCTTTTGTTTATTTGGCCCTACCGACTCAAAAGATTAAAAACAGGTCCAGTTCCAAACCAAAGAGGAAGTGTATTTCAAGTCATTCTTTATATGGATATAAGAGATTTGCATGGTAATCTTTGCTCTTAACTCATATACAAAAAAACTCCCGAGTTTGTTATAACAGTTTCCATGGTTAGTTTTCCATGCTGACAGGTGAACAGTTTGTTTATTTCTGTTCAAGTATAATCTATGGTTTTAATGATAAGCCCTGAAGATTTAAATGCTGAATGTGTTGGAAACTTAGCAGTCGCAAGTTTACATAACAAATGGGGCAACCGGCCAAAGAAAAGAAAGCCCAGAAGATATTGAGGGTAATTTATGTCATTTGGACCCTAAGCGATGTTTGGGAACTTAGCAATGGTAGAAAAAAATACTCAAATGAAAATGATCAACTTCCTTCTTGAATTTCTTTGACTCAGGGTTTTCCTAAAATTTTTGAAACCATAGTTAAACTTGAGGTAGCTATTCAACCTTTATTTTGTAGCGGAGAATTCTAGAGATAGCTATTTTCCTTAAAGCTTTCCTGTGTGGAAGTTTTGGAAGTTGACTCTACTTCATTAATTTTGTGGGTCTGAGATCACTTTTCTGCAAATGGCAGTTAAGCTGTTTTGCTCTTGTGTCAGAAATCAGTCCCCGCAGATTTGCAAAAGAGCCATTTTACTGCTAAACAGAGGGAGTTTTGCACTGTCTTATGTAAATACAGTTCATGTAAGAAAAATGTAAATTTCCAGTGGTACTGATTAACTAAAGCATTCTATCCAAAAATACAAACAACAATAACAAAACATAGATAAAATTAATTCTAATATAAACTCTGTTTTTGGCAACTCGGCACTGATGGTGGTTGAGGTATCTTTGCATCTATGGTTATAAATTAAAGGCTAGATTTATACTTATTTTTATATTAAAACATTTATTCACCACCTGCTATGCGTGAAGGACAGTGGAACCAGATCGCAGTGATGGCCTCGGGGCCTGAGGTTGACACAAGTGTGGCTTTCAGGTTGTACTCACACTATAGCTAAAGAAGATCACTAGTTAATATCTAGAGCAAGTAGTAATTTAGTAATAGGGGTCTCCAGAGGTTAACGAGGCCATCCATGTACATTTTAGCTGAACCAGTGCCTAAACATCCCCGTGGCTGATCATTTCCATATCATGAAAGTGTTTTCATAGGGAAGAAGATATCCCCCCCCTTCACAGATGGTCTAATGCATGCTGTCAGTACTTCCTTTGTTGTGTTTTTTGTTTTGTTTTTTAGATTTTATGTATTTATGAGACAGAGAAAGAGAGCAAGAGAGAAAATCTGAAGCAGACCCCAAGCTGAGCCCAGAGCCTGATGTGGGGCTCGATCCCATGATTGTGAGATCATGACCTGAGCCAAAACCAGGAGTTGTCAGATGCTTAACCGACTGAGCCACCTGGCACCCCAGTACTTTGTTTTGACCTAAAAGCTGTGACAAATGAAACTGTTAAGGAACTGTACACACAAACCACTCTTTCTATCAAAACTGGTATAAGAAGGGGCATCTGGGTGACTCAGTCAGTTAAGTGTCTGCCTTTGGCTTAGGTCATAATCCAGGGTCCTGGGATTGAGCCCTGCATCGAGGTCTCTGCTCCATGGGAAGCCTGCTTCCCCCTCTCCCACTCCCCCTGCTTGTGTTCCTTCTCTCGCTGTGTCTCTGTCAAATAAATAAATAACTAAATAATCTTAAAAAAAAAAAAGGTGTAAGAATTAGTAATACTGCATAGATAGTCAGGGGCCAACCATTGTGGGGAAAAACGTTTCCTCGAAGAAGTGTGTGTTTCTAAGACTTCAGTGTCATTGATGTTGGGAGAAGACATGGACCGGCTCTGGTGGGTGATGCTCAGGGCAGTTCCTAATTCCCTCATTGCTTTTAATTGGTAACTATTTTTTGCTTTAGGCCTAAGCATTGCCTATGGCTTGCTTTACGTCTTAATAATTTTTAATAAGAAATTTACATAACTAACTCAAAAGCAACAAAAGGAACCTTACTGTTTTGTTTTCCTCCCACAGTTACTTGGACATAGGAGAGATGAAGAGGAGACCTATGGAAGTTGTTAATACAGAGGTAATACCAGTGACACTTGGAAGACTCCAGTAAATCACAGTGCCATTTTTGTATTTCTTACTGCATATCTTAGAACTTGGAATTTGAGGTGTGTGAGTTCTTTAAACGTGAGCATATGTTTCTCTGGGCTCTAGGTGTCTGAGGAGGAAGCTGGCAACGTGCAACAGATGTGCAGTAAATTTTTCAATGACCCTTTCTTGCAAAGATCATCCTTTGTGGGGGAAGTGTTCCCAAGGGCTCTCATTTAAGTGCCGAGTGTTCTGCTGAGGAGCAGTAGCTCCTAGTGTCTCTTACCTGTGGGTCTGTGCACCTGCTCCCAGACAAGGTTCTGACTGGTGGTGCACATCTTACCTGTGAGAAACCCAACCCTTCCCTCCGACTAGGAGACTGCGTTTCTTCCGCTGTATTTCTCCCTGGTGATTCCCTCGTCTTCTCCTTTCTTCCAACTGCATCTCCTTTCTTCCAACTTCCCCGCTGTCACCTTCCATTTTTTCTTAGCCCTTCTCCACAAAAGCTTCCAGAAGAGATAAAGAGAAAGAAGTGGAAGAAATTTGGGCATGCCGGGGAGATGGGAGAGGTGGTGGGAAGCAGCATGTCTGAGCTCCTCGACTCCCCAAGCCCCGCTCCTCCCTGAGGCCCGCTGTCCCCCTTCTGTCCTCCAACCCTGCCTCCCAGTCTAGACATGGATGCATTCATTCCCCTCCCCCTGCATTCCCTGGTCTTGATTTTCAACACAGAGAGAGCTCCCTCCTGAAGTCCACACCAGGATCCACCAAATGACCACTTTGAGCAAGAGAAGCCCCTCCTTTCACTGCCAGAAAGGGAGAGTTTTGGGGTTCCTGGAATCCCCAAAGGGAAGTGTGAATGCATTTTCTCATCAAGATACCACTTGAGCTCTCAGTTCTACTGTATTATTCCTGTTGTTTGAAGGAGAGGACTAGATTTCTGAGCTGTTCTGAGAACCTGCTATGTGTGTAATTCTTACTGGGGGATATACCTCTCTCTTTTCCACGACTGGTGTACAATCAAACCTTTAGAACGCAACAAGTTTAAGGTTAGAGGACTATCTGTGTTCAGAATTTGAGAACAGACTTGACGGACACCGGCCTTTCACAAAAACCATAGATGCTATTTTCTTGATTGGAGGTGGTGATTTTATTTAGCATTTGTGTCTACCGAGAAAAGGTGGCACCCCTTTGTCAAAGGCTATTGATGACCCGCTGTTGTTTGGAAGAAGGTAACATATCTTATTCCCAGTCACAAGGAAGGGTTCAGAGAATTCTTGAAGTGGGTCTAGAACATGCTTACATGGAATCGGAGGGTGGACAGTAGGTTCAAGGGGGGATCTGCCCGTGCAGTAGGAACACAGACCATGCTTATTCAGAGATGTTCTGGTATAAAGGGTGAGTAACGTTACTTATCAAAATTGGGGTATTTCCCTCAAAACTGAGATAATGTCATACTGTCCATATTGTCTGTGTTGGGCTGTAACAAAGACCATCACACCGGTGCACCAGTCCGTTATCCTCGTAGCTTAAACATATTAATTCTAAGAATCCCCAGCCCGTGTTACTCCTAGAAAGACCCTTTATAGTTCAGAAGCGTTCTGCTGGGTGTGTGGCTTTGTGTCCTAGGCGCTGCAGGCCATTTGCGCATGTGGTAGGAAGCCCGGCCAGTGGGCGCTGGGAGTTAACAGCATTCCTTCCCTTCTCCCAGAGCTCCCGCACCCAAGTTCACAATATGATCTGGATGTTCTCTAGCTAGTTAATAATTTAGACACAATGGTATCCACTAGCTGACCACAGGTCACAGCAATGAGACTGTGCGTGTCACCTTGACATTTGAAGTCCCTTTGTGGTTTCCGTCATTGCTTTTCTGTTCCATGAGGCTCATCTTTGAAGAGACACTGAAAGGACAGCCAGGCCTGTTCCTCTTGCTCTTGGTGGCCATATCACCAGGACAGAGAAAGGCAGAACTCTACCGACCTCTGTCACTAACCCTAAAGAAGTGCATGATCTTATCTGGCCAACACCTCAGACGGCAGGAGGAAAGGGGGAGAAGAAAAAGGAGATACGTCTTAAAAACTGAGAAGGCATCTTTGTGGGGGTTAGCCCCTGCTCCAAGATGGGCAGCACAGCATGGTGGATGCAGAGAAGATGTCCCTTGTCTGCCTATATGTGGGTCTTTCTTTTACTGATATTCAGATAAAGGAAGCTTCTAGACCAGGCGTACTCATGCTCCCAGTCCTCAGGCATTTTCTATAGCTGTCTTCTCATCTTTCTTCCGACACTCCCTCCATCAGTGGGGGTCTTAACAGAGACGGGTTGCTCATCTTCGGACCTTGGCACCTCATCTCTTATTTACGCCTTCTTGGTCCTCTCTTTGCTTCCTTCTCCCCTCCTCTCAGTCCAGGTGCAGATCTTTTGTGATCCTTCCACATTCCAAGTTAACTCACCAGCTTTTTTCTTTCCTCTGCCACCTAAGCAGGCTGTGTTTCCTCTGCCCTCCGGCTAGAAGCCTCTAATCTGCACAAAGCGTGCCTTTCCCCGTCCTTACCGGCCCCACTGTGCTCTGGCCCTTTTGCTTTCCTGAAGGAGTTTCTCCTTGTTTCTGCACCTCATCTGCTTTGCCTTCACGGGACTGGATGCCTGTACCGCGCAGCACATTGACAGGGCACTGGGGGCAAAGTTCAGCAAGACACACAGAGCCTCTCACCCCCGGGGAATTTAGAGTCTTGCTGAAAAGACAGATGTATGCCCATCTAGTACCAGACAATAAGTGATTGCATTTGATAGGGCTTCGATCCAGTTTGTGTGGAGCTTTTGAAGGGGTCTTGACTCCATCATGTTGCAGCAAAGGCTGAACTGTGGTTGTTCTGTGTTTCCCGTATAAATGGGATGTTACAAAAAAAACCTAAAGCATTTCATGGCCAACTTCTGTTTAGATTTTGTTGTGGGGATAAAATAAGCCGTCGTTGAGCCTTTGTGTGATATATTATTGTGTCTCCAGTGTAATCTGGAGCTGTAGGAAATGAATGTTATGACTTCACAAGGATTTATTGGCTGCCTGCTGTGTGCTAGTCTTTGGGCTTGTCCCCTGGGAGCCCAGCAACAAGGCGCTGTCCTCGTGGACTAGACCACTCTGTAGCCTCTCTTTCTTGCTCGGATGGATTTTAACTCCATTGGCAATGATCTTTGTTGAAGAACTTGTACATTGGTTTGATTCAAGGCCCTCATTTTGAGGGCTGAATGGTTTTTGAACTGAGTATCAGACTTCCCCATTATTAAAGCTAGCTTGGTCTCCCAGGCCAGTTCAGGCTCGGGCCTTCGACCTTCCTTCTCGGCTTCCCCTGTCTTCTTCTCCCTGTGTCTGGTTCTTCTCTGCTCTACCCCGAATGCAAGTGTCCAGAACAACCCGGAGCTTTCTTTTCTTGACTCTTGCCACTCTGTGTTCTCAGAGCCAGCAGAAAAGATCATTTTTGCCCATTCCTCACATTCCTATTTCTGAAAAAAAATGAAGGATCTGTTTGGGTTTCTCCTTGCTCTTTCTCATGTGCGAGCGGAGGCAGTAGACACACGTGCACTTCACGACCGGTGGACGATCAGGCTTGCCTTGGTCTGAGTAATGTGCCCAAGAAAAAAGTACGCTCCCTCTAGTTTTGAGAACTGGGGCCTTAAAGAGAAATCTGCCAGTTAAACTCTGAGCTAGGACCCCAGCGAATGCATTTCTGAGGAAGTGGGATCCTCCTTGTTGGATGAGCCATCAGGTTGAATTCTCTCTTTTTTTCTTTTTTTAAAAGATTTTATTTATTTATTTATTTGAGAGAGAGAGAGAGCATGAGAGGGGGGAGGGTCAGAGGGAGAAGCGGACTCCCTGCAGAGCAGGGAGCCCGATGTGGGACTCCATCCCGGGACTCCAGGATCATGACCCAAGCTGAAGGCAGTCACCTAACCAACTGAGCCACCCAGGCACCCTGAATCCTCTTGAATCCACGTCCCTCATCTTAGATGTTCAATTATGGAGAATTGGGGGGAACTCTGTTTCTTCTTAGTGGGGAGGAACACTCGCAGGGGCCCCTGAGAGACGTGAGAGGTGGGACGAGAGATTTCAGGAATATCAAAACTGACAAGTTTGGGGTAAAGGGGGTTGCCCGTACTTTAGGTAGGTTCCTTTGGGGCATAGCTTTAAGGTTTTGAATATAATTCTTAAAACTTCAAACTTCAGCTTAATCATTAGGTATAATCTCTAATGAAACATACTATGAGAGTTGCTACTTAAAGGCTTTTGGTTGGAAATGGGATTCTAGGCATTAAATGGGGTATAATTATTAACCTTGCTGAGGGGAAGGCATGGGGCTTTCTGATTTAACTCACTAATCTTTAGCCTGGGAATTCTGGGTTCAAAGGGGGGAACTGCTATACAGTAAAAAGTCCCAAATATTTCTTTCTTTAACTTAGGGAAAGATTTCCAGATTATGTTAGACATTTACTAATTCACTGAAGAATCAAAGAAGATAAAACCCACATCTGTGAGATCTTTCAACGATAATCGAGGCCTCTCCCCAGTCTTTTATTTCTTACCTTCCCCCGCCTCTCTAATGTAACTAATAAGTCAGAGGTGTTTTTCCAAGGATAGTAAGTGCCTGTCAGTGGTCATGGTGATTCCAAGGTGAGTATGACCTTGTCAGGGGTCTATGAAGACAAAGTTTTCTATTAAAAAACCAACTGGCTATACTTCATTTCCCTTTCACACTTTCTTGTTTTACTTTTTTTCTCAGTATTGAGCTGTGTACGTGTGTGTGTTTGAACAAGACTGAGAAAGAAGTGTTTATGTCAATCGGGAAAATATTGGTCTAATGAAAAGTATCCATAAATAACCCTAATCAGCTCTGATCCAAAGCTAAAGGATTAGTGATTTTAGTTTGTCCATTAGCCCGAATCATGACTTTTGTTCCAAATATTTTGTATTTTCTATTTGGCATTTAGACATGATTTTTAGGAGATTGAGTGTGAAAGTGAAGGCATGTAATTAGAAAACGTGTAATTTTAAAATTTATGGTAATAAGCTGTTCTAAGCAAAGACAGACCTAAACTAAACATTTGGAAAATAATTACCAACCTTTTAAGAAGAAAACAGAAAAAGTATCTAATAAAATAAATTGCTAACTAAATGTATGTGTTTGAAAATACCACTTAATTGAAGTGTCAAACTGTTCATAATAAAACGCTTAAGCCCCCACTACACAACAAAACCTACTGAACAGAGAAAAACTTCTTGTTCTTATACTGCATGGGATTCAGACACATAAAAGATGAAATTTTAGGAATGTGCACTAGGATTCTGCCATGGTATACCAAGCTTCTAGTTGTGCGCTTACTCGAAAATCAATACTTAGTTTCAGGTTTTAGGATAATCATTAGAAGGAGCTTATTGAGTTTTCTGCTAAGGTCGAAGGGACTATTCATGATGGATGTATGATGTAGGAATAATCAGGAAAGCGTGACTAGACAAATAGCAAAGTATAGCCAAGGAAGGCAAATAAATTCTGCTCAGCCATTTATTGAATACTGCCCAAGAATGCTTTCACATTTTCTCAAGATTTAGCAAGAGCCTGCTGACTGCCAGCCAGAGAGCTAGATTCCGGCCATACAGACATAAAAAGACCCTTACCATGTGCAGATCAGAAAATAGGACAAGGTAATTGTTGTAGGAGGATGCTGGAAAGAGTTTGAAGAGATAAGATGCACCAAAAAGAAGAAAAAGATTGAAATATAATACCAGCGATTGTTACCCCAAGGGGAGAAAATGATTTATTTAGACCTAATTCTTAACTGGCTTCAGTACTTACTAAGAAGGTGGTAACTAGCTCTTCTCCATCACAGCTGAGTACCAAAAGGGGGAAACAAAATCAAAATACAGGGTGAGGGGGCTGAAGAATTTGAGTCAGATTGGAAGAAAACTTTTAAGAAAATTGGTGATGACTACCAAGCAGTTATTGAAAGAGTAGGTCACGGCTCCTTTCCGCCTGTTTCTAACGGCAGACCCATTCTTCTGACTTGCATGTCTCATTTGCATACCAAGATGGCGGAGCCGAGTTGAGATTGACATGAGGTTCAAAATGCCCTCTGACCCAGGTTTTGTGGGAGCCTTCCTGGGAGACTCAGGAAGACCCGTGCTTGGGTTGTCATGCCCTCTATGGAGGAGGCCGTGTGTGGGAGAGGACCGCTGGAGTGAAGGTACCCCAGCATCCTGGACAGATAGAGCAACCATCCTGAGAGATGTTTCAGGTTTTTCCCCCCACAGTGTACATCTGGGAAAAAAAACCCAAGAGAGTGGTATGTGAAAGGAATAAGAGAAGTGAAACTCAGAGGAATCAGTGACGAGAAACAAGCATATAACATCATCTCTGATGATACACTGATTTTTGATTATGGTATTAAAGCTTGTCAGTGTATGCCTAATTTTAAATTTTATTTCCCTTTAGTTTAGAGCAAATTCTCTGTGTGTGTGTTTGCATTTCCTCTTTTATTCTCACATGGGCTACTTGTAGAAGCTTTGTTTCAAAGACGTCTTGGACGTCTTGGTCGTTTCAAAGCCCTTGGACGTCTGCCGGTTGATTAGCGTGGAAATGAAGCCAGGACTTGTGCTTGGACCCTATGGGCCTCTTAGTTCTACTGGGTCTGTGCCCCAGACTGACCCCCAGACAGCTCCCAGCCCTCTCAGGTGTGGTGCTGGTGAAGGCATGGGTGAGAGTGTATGGGTAATTTAGCTTACCTCTATCACAGTGCTGGAAAAACACCTATAAAGTTCTCTATCTTGAAGGTAGGTCACAGGCTAATAGTCTTATCTTTATATACAAAATAAGCCGACTTCAAAATGGATGGATGGCAGTGTTTTTTTAAGATAGGGTTATTGGGGTGCCTGGGTGGCTCAGTCAGTTAAGTATCTGCTTCTTGATTTTGGTTCTGGTCTTGATCTCAGGGTCACGAGTTCAGGCCCCACATTGCGCCCTGTGTTGGGCTCCCCACTCAGTATGGAAACAACTTAAAAAAAAAAGGCTATTTATTTGCATTTGGTTGATTGCAGCAGGAAGTACACAGGTGGTGTGCCTTGGTGTCTGGCTTGGTCAACAATGAGAATTTCATTTATCATTGTGAAAGCCTCCTTTATAAGCAGCCACCCAGATCAGGCTCAGATGTCATCGCATGATTACATAGTTGGGATGTTTGGTTTGTTGAAATAAGGTTGGTTTCAGCCCACCTGGTAGCTGGGAAGTGGGAAGGGATTGTGGGAGAGAGAAAACTAAATTGATTTCAGTATATTTGCAGTGTCTAATGTTTAACCTGGAACATTTCTGTCTAGGAAATTTCTGATGGCAACCTGTGCTGCTGGGTGTGTGTCTCATCTTGAGTTTCAGAGACTTAGGAACTCCTATGGCCATCTTTCCTGTTTCAGATTATACAACCTAATGTAACCAGGCTGCTGACTTGCAGACATTTTACAAAACAAATCATCTAATATTACCCATATTGTAAAGTGTACATTGATGGGTCAAAGGCCGTCTTCGCAGCCTGTTTTCCTAGACGTGAACAGATAACTAGATTTCTAGTGCTGCAAGGCTTGCATTAGTGAGTATGGGCTCTCGCACCGCTGCTTTTGAAAACTGGATTAAAAAAGTGATTGGAAATCTCAACTTTAAATTATATATTTTATATATTACTATGTGTACGTATTACTATAGCTTTTAGTATGGCTTTTGCAAGTGGAGAGCTTGTTTCTCACGAATGCTCCATTGGCTGATACTTAATTGAGTCAAAGAGTATATAGAAACTGAATTAAATTACCTTTCTGTGAGGCGGTGCTTCTCCTGGTCAGATTGCTGTTCACTTGTGTTATCCAGCTGCAGTTAATTTATCAATAATATGGATTAACCTTGGCTCTTCCCAACTGGTGGTCTGTCTATTGACATGCGATGGGTGTGGATATAATGGAGTGCCGGGGATGTGATTTGTCCCTGGCAACTTTCAGCATTTTAACTCAGTGACTGTAATTTATTTCTAAACTCTCCTCGCCTCCCCCACCTCTGTAATTCACTTGTTCCCATATAACCATAGTCAAATTATAATTCTCCATTTGGGAATTCCCTTTGCTCTACCTTCTGGTACCAAGTCAGTAGGGTTGAGTGCATCCAATCTGGTGGCAATAGGACATGCCCAGTGCCTACTATAAACGTATTCATTCGTAGGCAGTCCTGGCGAGAGGTGTACCTGGAATCTGGGTAACAATTGCTTTAGCTTATGTGTTGCAGATACCACGTGGCCACTCTGAGTTATAGGCAGAATCATGAGATCACCATGGCAGTCTTCTCGTGCCCCATCTAAGCAATCCTAAAGACTTTGGAGCAGATGGCTGTGTTTCCAGGGTGTGGGGAAGGGGAGTCTGGAGATGAATTGCTCCGTGTCTCTGCTGTTATTTTTGTCCTCCTTTCACGGAGGAGAACGTTGGGAGCTTTAGGGAATGACACCGATCGCAAGTTTTATGGATCTTTTTGGTAGTAAAAAATTAGTATCACAAATCTTTTCATCCAAAAAAACAAAAAAAAAGTATCGCGCCCCGATTCATGTGCCAGGCATCCTGCTACATTGGGTTTACAGGGGCGGGGAAACCAGACAAGGTCATAGCCTGCATGAGGCGTATTGTTCGGTGGAGGCCAACAAGCTGTCAGAACAGAGCACGCAGTCCAGGGGGCGTGGGGTGCTGGAGGGGCAGTGACCAGAGCCAGGGGGCTCCTGAAACGTTTCCTGGGAGAAATGGCATTTCAGTGGAGCCCTGAAGGGATGAGCGGGTGTCCGCCAGGCCGGCAGGGGAGGAGGAGGTCCCAGCAAAGGGAGCAGCCTGTGTGAACCTCTGCAGATGAGTGAACGTGGGGCACCTTCCGAAACTCACACCAGTTCTATTTGGCTGAAGCATGGAAAGGCATGGGGGGGTGGCAGGGAGGGGAGGGGGATAAGTGAGAGATGAGACTCAGGAGGTAGAGGGGGATCCAGCGATATAAAAGGTTTTTAAAGGAGCTTTGGTGTTCTTCTAAAACCATTGGAAGTTATAGAAGGGGTTCAGCAGGGGGTTGACAAGATGACCCTTGCTGCCCCAGCAAGGCAGGATGTGGGGAGACCACTTAGTGGAGAGGAACATGGTGCTCACGACTGGGGAGACTGAGGAGAGGGTAGAGGGACCAGATTTGAGAGGCAGGCAGGACTCTCATGAAGAGAGATTAGTGGATGATTCTTGGATTTCTGGCTCTGTCAACAGGATGCATGGTTCTATCATCAGTGGGAAGATACAGTCCCCTTCATGGAGACAGGGAGAATAGTTTGTTTTTTTTTTCAAAGATTTTATTTATATAATTTAGAGAGAGAGAGTGAGGGGAGGGGCAGAGGAGGAGGGAGAGGGACAAGCAGACTCCACACTGAGCATGGAGCCTGACGTGGGGCTCGATCCCATGACCCTGAGATCATGACCTGAGCTGAAACTAAGAGTCATACATTTAACCGTCGGAGTCACCCAGCATCCACAGCCCCCCGCCCCCAGCTTTTTTCTTAATAACCATGACAGTCAGAAATATTTGAAGTCTTAACTGTTTGGATATGGAGCCAACCCAAATGTTGGGAGTTGAACAAAACTAGAGCCCGCCGTGGGGAGAGAGGGAGAGACAGACAGGGAGAAAGAGAAAGAGAGTTTCTTCACCATGTGCTTCGTAGTGTTCCAAGCCCCTCACAAAGATTGTCTAACTCAGTCCTCACAACAGTAGTGATTGTTACTATTCCCTTTTAAAAAAAATTTTTATTTTTATTTTTTTAAAGATTTTTATTTATTTATTTGACACACAGAGATCACAAGTAGGCAGAGAAGCAGACAGAGAGAGGGGGAAGCAGGCTCCCTGCTGAGCAGAGAGCCCGATGTGGGGCTCGATCCCAGGACCCCGGGATCATGACCTGAGCCGAAGGCAGAGGCTTTAACCCACTGAGCCATCAGGCGCCCCTACTGTTCCCTTTTGCAGAGGAAGAAGCTGGTGAACAAGACACGGTCCCACAGAGCTCATAGTCGAGAGGCACCGACTGTGCCTTGTTTGGTTTTGAGAGGGCGCTGAGAGGGCGAAGAGTCTTGCTTATTGATTACGCTTTGCTTTAATGATGACAGGGAAGAGAAGATACATAAAGAAGACTACGGTTGGGAAGTGAATCCGGAAAAGGGGCACAATTTTCTTGCAACATCCTTCACACTCTTTAACAAGTTACCGTTAATCACGGGATCTTGCCTGGCATTATTTTAGTTGTAGTCTCAGGGGACTGTTTTTTTTTTTTTTTTAAACCTTTGCTAATATTCCCTCTAGGACAGGATATTTATGTTGAATATTTCCAATACAGCACTTGAAATGGCTTTGGCATGTCTACTTATAAAACGGCTCCCCCAGGAAACCTAAAATATTTTTACATGGAAATTTACCACAGGGTGCAAAGAGGTTAGAGAAGGAGACATTGAACCAAGAACCATGGATGAATTTTTAATTGTCGTGTTTACTGCTAAAGGTCTGTTCAGTCTCTTTAGCAAACATTCTGACCTGATGTTTGGAGTAACAGCTAAGAGAGCAGCCTTTGGGGTGGGTGGAAGGGAGGACGGGAGGCATCTGTGTTGGACCCGAATTGCATTTTCTCCCCACAAGATCTCAAGGTGTAATTCACCTGATCTCTGCAGACCTCACTGTCTTCATCTGAAATGTCAAAATAATAGTACCTCTTCAAAGAATTGTGGCAGAGATGAGAAGCACGTAGACCGACGTTATGCTCTCAGCACCGTGCCAAGTGAATAGTTTGAATTTGGCCGATGGACATTGTGCCTGGTGGCTCTCATGTCTGTCAGGGCTCTGTGGGTTGAGCAGCTGGTCAGTGGAATAAGCCATCGTACTCACTGCTTTTCCGGGCTGTGGCCTGAAGGGGAAAATGTAACTGAAGTTGCTTGGGGACGACCCACCCATCACAGGTGCTGTGGGGTGTTTCTTACTCCCTCTGACTGGGGTGCCCCAGACTCCATGCCTGATAAACAGTTGGGGTGATCATTATATAAATACATGAACTCACTTGTTTGTGAGGCTGAGTCTCAGCATTGTTCTTCCGCAACAAAACTTAATAGCATAAACAGTGATTTACTTTGCTTTTGGGTCCTGTGTGTCAGGAAGTCAGGGAGGACCCAGCAGAGAGAGCTTTCCTCTGCTTCAGCGTGTCTGGAGTTCAGGCTGTAGGCTTGAGAGCTGCGCGCTGGGGTCCTTGGCAGGCTTGTTCCCTCGTGTGAGCGTAGCTAATGTCGGTCACCAGCTGGGCTTTAGTTCCTCCGCACCTGCCCTGTCCTGTGTGGTCTCCTTGCGGGCTAGATGGATGGAGCATCTTTACAGAGTGGTGGCAGGGTGCTGGAGGCAAGTAGGGAGAGGGGGGGAGGGAGAGAGAGAAAGGAGGAGGAGGAGGAGGAATGAGAGAGGGGACAGATAGAGAGGGAGAGACAGAGCCAGAGAGACAGGGGAGGAGAGGGAGAAGGAGAGGGAGGGGGGTTGCAGGGAGAGGTGGGGTGAGGGTGAGAGAGGGAGAGAGGGAAAGAAGAAGGAGGAGGAAGATGGGGAAGGATGGAAGGAAGAAGGGAGAAATGGAGAGAGAAGAAGAGGAGGAGGGGGAGGAGGAGAGGAGAGTGTGGGAGAGAGACGGGGGACTGGGAGAGGAGGGGGACAAAGAGAGAGAGAGGGAGAGAGAGGGAGACTCAGAGTCATTTCTACCGCCTTCTTTTCTTCCGGTCAGTGTTAGGTCCTGTCCAAGGTTTTCAGGGAGGAAATAGATTTTACCTCTTGATGGGGAGTGGCGAGATTCTAGAAAAAGCGGGCCAGAAATATTGCTGTGGCCATTTTTGGAAGATACAGTCTGCCACCCTGGACATCTCTCTTGCTTACAGCATCTCGATGTGGTTATTGCCTGCCTTCAGACATCCGTGGGTTTGATGAAACCCTTGTGAATTAGCACACAGGCTCTCCTCCTTTCTCTCTCCCCCCTCCTCCTCTCTCTTTTTAGCATCCTGAAGGGCACAATATACCATTTTTCCCCGACTGGAAGACATTGTAGAAGGAGACGTTCACTGGTAATATGACAAAAGTAGTTCCCTGTTTCCCGCAGATAGAATAAGTGATGATTTAGAACGTCCTGTGAGTTGAAGGTCTTCATCTATTTATTCCAAGGACGTCTGCAAACAAGTATGTGTTTCATTCATCATGGAAACTGCATAAGGATTTTTTATTCCCTAATTGACGGGAGGTACATTTTCCTTTTCAGAAGCTGATGCATGTCAATTGTCATTGAAGAAATTAATAGGGATTTTCCATGGAATTACCCCACAAAGCCATTTCTGTCAAATCATTTGCACATGAGGGGAGGTCTGCCCCTTCCTTTTGATGTTCCACCATCCTGTCCTCATGCTTCATGTCTCCATGCTGGGTTGCTCACCGAGAAAGAGAGCCGGGCAGTCCTTAGGAGCTCATAATGTAAGCAGATGGTGCTGAGAAAGGTTAGAAGACCCGAGAAACAATGCTCAGCTGAGACTTCCATTCTGAAATGGCTGGATGTGTGTTGGAAGGCTGAGCGAGGGAAACCGATGGAAATGACCCGTCCCCAGACGGGATTCCCTTCCCGTCTTCACTCAGGTAGGAAAGATCTTGTAGACTGGGTGAGATGACAGGAGTTGCTTGAGTAAAAGATAGGAGGACCTCTGAACAGCTGAACATGGGATGGGGCACTGATGGATGTCACGGGACAGGGTGCTGATGGATGTCCGCGTGGATCTGAGAAGAACAATGGAAGAGCCTCTTATTTCAATATTCCTTTTCTCCCCAAATGTTGTACTTGTGGAGAAGAGAAAATGCTCCAGTTGCTTTTCACCATGATTCATTTTGATGATTAAAATACCTAGTTTCAAAAAACCGCAATAAATTTAAGCTTTTTGGGAACTCAGCCAGGCACCTCTGTGCTGGGGGAGAGTTCATTACAGTGCTGAAACACTGGATTCAACCACAGCCTAGCCTTCTCTTACTCAGACTGAGTGGGCTCTCTTTCCTTGCAAATTCTCTGTTCCTCTTGAATCGTGGGATCCTGTCTTCATGCAGTAATCTAGAAGGAGATGGCCCTGTCTCGAATCAGGAAGGTAGCCAGCGTTACATACTAGCAAAGCAAACTCACAAAGATCAAAATTCTTGAGTGTTCTTCGTGGTGGCCCATTTGAAAAGGCCAAGTTTTCAGATACTTTAGGAGGCAAATCCCTTCTCTTTCAAAGCCAGACGGAATGACTTTCCAGTGCGAGATTGCCCAACCAATACTGATTATACAGGGTGACGCTTTCCTTTGATTTCCTACGCCCTTCCCCATGGGTGTGAAGATTGCAATTTATCCTGTGATGCTTAGGGCAGGTTTTGGAGTCTTTAAAAGAAGCATGTCTAGAAGTTACAGCCTGGGGTTGTTTGGTAGCTGGTAACCTGGAAACCTAATTGCAACAACAAGCCAGCCAAACAGTTACTCTTCTGAGTGCTCATAATGAAAGCAATACCGGGAGGGATCAGCCAGGAATTGACTAGACGGCCCTTGCAAACGAGGCTGGCTTCTCGTTCACAGTTACTGCTAATTGGGGTACAGTAATTCTGAATCACTGTGCAGTGGAACTTTTTTAAAAAAATCATTAAATAATTCCACAATCCCTGGTAAAGTGTTTGCTAAAGACTTCAGTTGGGACGGACAGTGGATGAGCTACAATCCTTTTTCATTTGAAGGCTCATGGAGCTACTTTTTCTCCATATCCAAGAAAGGATAAAAGGCTTGCTTTCTTTAAATAAATGTGTTTTTTCCTCCCTTCGGCATTTCTTATTATATAAGCACTACAATTAAATGGAAAGGAACACAGTGTGGAAATTAGAACACAAACAACCCCTCTCTGTTTTATTCATTCATGTCTTTGTTTTGGCAGGACTATTCCTGCTGGTGCAAGAGCGGGTAGTGCAGGGAAGACTCGCTGCTTCGGGGGTGGGAGGGCTGATTTTGTGTCTTCTCACTGCTTCCTTGAATTCTTCGCCCTGAATGTGATTAAAGGGCCAAGGGAGGGAGACCTCCTGTAAAACCCAGATGAATCATGAGAATGGGTTGTTTCCAGTTTGGGGGCGACAGCAGGCATCCCTCCCTCCCTCTTCATTTTCCCGTTCTGCTTGGAAGCGAGGTGACTGACGTGGACGGTTGCCCATGCTGTCTGTCTCCATCCGGTGTGTCTGTGGTTCTGAGTGGTCCCCATTCTTCCTCACCTTTATAATCGTGCGGTTGCAGGGCAGAAGTGAGGAGTTGAAATGAAGCAGAAGTACGGCAGGATTTCCTTCCAATGAATATTTCCACAGACCCAAGTTGATGACAGATTTAATGGAACTTGCTTTTTCTTCCTGATGTGATACTTCATGCTCAGGAAAACCAACACACAAACGTGATCAAGGCATTTCCAAGAAATGCCTCTTTGTGCAGAGGGAGTTATAGGGTGAGCTTTCTCCTTCAGTTGTGTTACTCTACGTCTCCAAACTACTCTGTATCTGCGTACATTCTGGGTAACAAAGCTTATCCCTCCTGGATGATGGCTCCAGGCCTTAACTTACATGCTTCCACCAATAAGGGAATGGCCAGCTGTTTTTATTTGAATGTCTCAGGTTAGCATGATGGTGGAGAAACGGCACGGCCTGGGGAAAGAGCATGAATTTTGAAACCAAGGAGGCCGAAGTTCTAATCCTGATGCCAGGACGTAGCGTACAGTTTCCTCATTTGGAACCGGAAATACGTGTTGTCCTGTCTCGGCGCTGTATTTATTAAAATGAGACGTTAAGTCGGGGGTCTGCCATGTGCCAGATGCTGAACAGGATGGAAAATGAAAAAGAGCCCCCCCCTGCATTGTCCAGGGATGAGTCTTCTTTAAGCAAGAATGATAGACGTGCCTCCAAGTGACGGTCGCGCACCACGGTGAAGCCCCAAGTTCACCAGCGTTCCGAGGGGAATGTGATTAATATTGCCATGGCGAGAGGGTCGGAGCGGGGACACCCTGGGCCTTAAAATATCGGTAGTTGAGTAGACACATTGAAGATGAGGTAAGGATCCCACAGGCAAGGACACAGAGGCATAACATTTCACAGCTGCGGTCGTCTGGAGTTTGTGCCGCAGACCCTTGGGGTGTGAAAGGCCGGGGGCCTCACACTATGGAAACACCCCCCAGCTATAACCAGTCCCCAGACCAGTTTCTGGAACATTCTAAATATACAGACTTCCCTTTGCCCAGAGACGTTCAGATGTAAGTTGTGGCCTCAATTAGTTGCATTCACAAGCACGCATATTTGGGTGTCCAGAAGCACAGCCAGGTGAACGTCCCCTATCCTGGGCTTTACGGAACCTAAGCTCTTCATTACTTGAAGATCTACTAACCGTAAATGTAGATCTACACAGGGGACTCTGCTTGAAAATCCCCGGTTGCTGGCAACTCAGTGCCAATAGGCAGGGGATTTAGAATTACCCTGTGACCGGAGCAGGAGCTTGTCAAGTGTCTGCATGTATGGAGAAGGTATTCCTCTGTGCTCCTTGGGCAAGTACCACGCATTAGATATGTTTTGGCACCCAGACTGTTTTTGTCCCCACTGTCAGGGAATTTATGCATTACTCAGAAAGTGGTCTATATTGTACTCCTTGAAGGGGAACAGCATTAATCTAGAACTCATTTTCTTGTGCTGGCCACCTTAGCCATCTGCTGGAGAGTAGCCAGTGGTGGGCATGCGAGTGTCTATCAAGCTGGGTGGATATTAAGCAAGACTAATGCATGCAAGGGAAAGACACATTAGTGTGGAGACGAGACTCTAAAAACATGCTGTAAAGAATATTCCTTTTGTTCACTAGCAAGACCCTATTTCTTTGTTGTAAGTTTACAATGTTAACAGATCACTGCCAAGTGGACCACTGAGGCGAGAACGAATTCTGTCTGTGTGACTCAGACCCATGATATGTGGGCAGTTGCTAAAAAAGACCCCAAACATATTAGCAGAGATGAGTTTCAAGTAAATAGGTCAACAAAGAAAGCATCCGCAGAGATGCAAACAAAATGCTTGGGTTGCGTAGAAGGATCTCAGATGGAGAGTCAGAGGTGCTGGGCTGGGTTGTGTTGTGGCCCCAGCTGCCTTAACTCTGACTGACTTGTGCATGGCCCCCATGAGCCCCCAGATGTCTGCTGCTGTTGCTGGAGGCACGTGAGCCCCTAGGAGGAAAGACCGGGCGGTGAAGCTGTCCCTGGGCTCACAGGGCGAATGGTCCATCCCGGGAGACAACAGTCTCCAAGTGTCCTAACCAGAGTATAGGATGGTATGGGTTCAGTGAGGATGTAAGTGAAAGTCTTCATACATTCTCATTGTGGTTTCTTTTTTTTTATTCTTCATTTCCATTGATATGAATGGTGATGGTTTTTTTTTTTTCCTTCACATGCTAGATAAACTATGCCTTCTTTCCTCTGTTCTCTTGATGGCTAAGACACCTCTCAGCAGCTCTTAAAAATCCTTGTGTCATGTTTGATTTCATGGAACATGTATAGTAAACTTTAAAATTTGGACTGATTTTCTAATATCGTGGGAGCTCTCGTAAGGACCTTTTACCGGTTGATGTGTTCGAAAAAGGAAGACTTACTTCCACATTAGTTTGGGTTGCAAAGGGAGATAGTAAATATATTAGCAAAATGCTGATTTAATAAATTTTAATTTTAAATGACTTTTGGGTTAGTCAATGCTGTGATTATCTGTAGCCCTTCTTTTCCCCATGGATAGGGGGAATTGGAAGTTTTGTGTAGATGGGCTTACTCATAACATAGTGAATTATGTATAGGTATATGTTTTCTTCAGTTACCTCAATTAACCAGAACAGAAATTTTCTTTCTTCCTACCTTTTTCTCTTTTTTCTTCTTTCCTTCCTCCCTCCCTCCCTTCCTCCCTTCCTTCCTTACCTCCTTCCTCCTTTACTTCCTTCCTTCCATCCTTCCTGGTTTTGAAATTTCCTATGAAACCTGATGAACAATTTTAATTCTCTGTTCCCACATATGATGATATTAAAGAAAAATTATACTGGTGTGTGGTCTAGGATCCGACATGAGAGTGGGATAAGAAGTTCTGAAATAATGGCAGGGAAATATATGGTAGTAAGATTGGTGAGGTTGTGGGACTGAAAACAGATTTTGTTCCTCTTACTTTAAAAATCAGAGACATGGTGAGAAAAATGTGACTTGTCTTGCACTTAAACATTTATTTCTTGAAAACAGATCTTGCTGTTATGCTAAGGAATATATCCTCTTATGGGCTGAGAGGTGAGTGTGAGGACAGAGGAGAGAGAGACAGTGAGAAAAATGTTCTCCAGTAATTTATTTTTAAAAATAATAAAAATCCACTCCACCTACTTGGGATTGCAGACAACTTTGTGGAATACATTTGTGGAAAACTCCTGGACTAGGACATGGTGCTAACGTAACTAAATCTTTAGTTCATTCTTTGTGCAACAACCTTGCAGAAAGGGGCCTCCCGTGTGCTACACGGAGGGCAACATGCCTGCTGTCTTTGCAGGCGGGAGGGAAGGTCTAAGTTAGTTTCCCAAGGTGGTTAGTTGGTTGAGGCTTCAAGACTTTCAGGGTTTCTCCATAGGACATATTAAAAACACAATAACCTACGTCCCATGCTGCTTTTCCTGGCACTAAAAAGACATCCTGATTTGCCTCTTCACTGTCATGCAATTCAAGATGGTGGCCTGTGAGGGCCTTTTCGTGAAAAGGGACAGTATTAGGGGTGTGTGTGGATGTCCTCCTCCCTAGACAGTGCTGGTGTTTGATTTGAACCAAGTAGCTTTGGAGATTCTCGGTGTGGACTGTTCCGTGAGGTGAAGTTAACTCCAGGGACCTCCGAATTCAAGGCTTCCCCTGCACTAGGCAGACTGGGAATAAGATGAACTTGGCCTCACTGAATTGTATTTGATGTGAAACTCTTTCTTGTATCTCTTGTGCTTCTTGATTTAGCCAAAATATTCTAGATACCAAAGTGCCAAGGCTCTTTGATGAGCTCCCCTCACCCAAGCAATCCAGATCAAAAAGGAAGAGAAATAGGAAAATATGGGGGACACAGAGGGAACAGACTTTGATTTTCTTGATACCGATTATTCATAAGTGAGACATAAAGTGTCACAACCTCCGCACCCCCAGCAAATCTTAAGTCCTTAATGGGCCCAATACAAGGTTTATTTCTTCCCGTGTTTTCCTCCAAAGAGTTGCATTCTCATTAATTTTCTGTTCTCAGATGAATGTACTTCATGCACATAGGCAGGAGATAAGCTCACAGTGGGTGAATTACATCAACTGGAGTGTCACTGGGCCCGTGACAGCCTTGAACTGTCACTTTTTGAGGTTTTCTTATGCTTTTAATTAAAAAATAATTCTTCACTGAATCTCAAATATTCTTAATGCACATCACGTGTTTTGCCCTCTTGCATGGTGCAATTTTAATATAGGGGTGAGATTTTTTTGACCTAGCTGTACCCTAAGGGAACACAGATATTTTCCCACTTAAGCTAGGTTCACTGGTTCACAGTAAACCATTGTTTCTTCCTGTTTTGAGCTCGGAAGTCTGGTGTGTGAAAAAAGACCCCCACCTCTTGCACGTTGGTGACAAAATCCATGACTGATCTTCGGGGAGACAACTGTGCTGTCTTCTCTGTTTTAGGGGAAATCAGACTAATGTATAAATAACTAATTTAGTGTCAGAGGTAGCTCGATGATTTTTTTCTTCTTTTCAACTTGTCTCTTGGCTTAAGAAAGCAATAGAGGATCCAGTTTCTCTGAAACTAACCCCAAAACCGAATACAGTCACAAGACAGAAGTGCTTAAGGCCAGTCTAGTTACAAACGGAGAGACTATCGTTGATTTTCTCAGAAGGTTTTTTTTTTTTTTCTTCTTAACATTTTAAACACAGAGTGGTGTCTGAGAACTGGAAGAAGACGCCATGGGAGGCAAAGACAGGGTGAGGGACGCCTCCCAGGTATTAGATTTTTAGTTATGATAAGGGGGGTTAAATGCCGCATTGCTTTAACTTTTTATTTTGAGATAATTTTAGGCGGAAGTTGCCAACTAATGCAGAGAATCCTTTATCCGTTTACTGCCTCCAGCTTCCTTTGTTAGTATCTTACACAAGCATGGTGCAGTTACTGATGGCAAGAAATTAAAATCGATACCGTCCCCCCCCTTTTTTCCCCCCACAAACCTTATCTAAATTTTGTCTGTTTTGACACTGATGTTTTTTCTTTCTGGTCCAAGATCCAATTCAGGATCCCACACTGCTTTCAGCTGTCCTCTAAATTTCTACCAACCTGCTACTGTTTCTCAGTTTTACATGACCTTGACAACTTTGAAGGTCCCTTTTTTTGTAAAGCATCTTTGCCTTTGGGTTTTCCTGATGTTTTTCTGGTGATTAGGCCGAGGTTGTTCCCCGCCTGGGACATCATGCCAGAGGGTACTATTGGGGAAATAGAATTAAACACAGAACCTCCTCTTTCAATCCAGAAATTGTCTCCACAATGGCAGTAGTGAAAGAAAGCACTCTTATCATTGAATAAGCATCAGACCTGACTACGGTGCGCCTCACAGGGCAGAGACTACAAAGCCAGAAGGAAACCTTACTCTCTCATTTAGCCAAGCAGATGTCATCCACCATACACATTTTAAAGATAAAAAATAACGGCTCCTCAAGTAGAGGACTTGAGAACACACAAGTTCATCCTGAATCTTAGCTTTGAAAAAGTAAAAAAAAAAAAAATTTAAAGTGAAAATTGTATTTTCCCTAAGACCATCATTAAAACAATTGGATTTCATTTTTGTAAATTCTCTTCCACTTTTTCTCCATATATATGTCTGTCTGGCTTTATATAAGTATATAAAGATATATTTATCTTTCTGTGCATAGAGAGAGTTGTAATTACAGAATACATCTTATACAGATTTTATATTGTCTTACATGTAGTTTATACACGCTTTGTATTTTTTACAGTATTTCATTTACATTGTTTTTCTTATATTTTTCACCTTTACATAGTGTTTATCATTTTTTATAGTAATGTATACTGTTTTATTGAGTTGATGCTATAAGTTACAGTTACATTTAGATAATCTCTATTGTTTTTGCTCTGTAATATTCTAGTTAACAGTATGTAACAATATGTAGCTTTTTTCTACTTCTGAATTATTCGATCAGGATAAATGTGACAGGTGTCAGAGGGCACATATGGCCCATTTTGTGCATGAAATTCCACAGAGTTTTAAAAAACTGGTATATTAATTTAATGTTATCAGTAATAGAGTTTTGCCCCAAATCTCCTTGCATTGGGAGAATGGTATTATATTAGTTCTCAATGTGTAGGAGTTTCGATGTTCTCTAAACACTCTGAATGTGATAGTATTTTGGCACATGTTTCTCCTTGGTTGAAATGCTTCTAGCAATCTCTCGGGAATGAGAAAAGTAGGACGGCCATTTTGTACAAGTTTTCCAGTTTTCACCAGTTACATTTGGATAATCTAGCCTTATGCCCTGATGCAGGTGTGGTTTGTGTTCCTCGGGCTCCTTCTCCCCTCTGCTCCGCTCAGCCGACCTCCTCTCTGCTCCTTCTGGTCAGTGAGGGTCCCATGGAGTCCTCTCGTGGTTGGGTTCCACGCCCTCCTCGTTCATGACCCCGTGTATGTGGCGCATCGAATCGCGTGACCCCAAAGGTCTCCCTTGCTTAGCTGCTTGAGTTGAGCCGGTTCTGTGTTTCAACGGAAGCTGGAAATTCTCTTTCCTCCCATCCTAAATGCCTTGTACACATCCTGGCTTCAGCAAATACAGATACAGGTATGGACAGGAAGGAGCTTGTCCTAAATGTATTGTGTGTCTCCTGCAGACACTAATAATGCCAGCGGAAAGCTCCCTCTGCACTTCTCGACTCCGCTTCCTAAGCCCCGAACTTAACTCAGCAGGGCTCCGTGTCTTGAGTTCCTCTCATGATGCTCTTGTCACGCTCTCCCATGGTGTCTGCCATGACCAGTTCAGCGGGCCTTTTCCTGTCCTCATCTTATTCTGGCTCCAAGCAGCCGGCCCTCTCTCTTAGCTTCTGGAACATCACACTCTCTTGGCTCACCTGTGGCTTGTCTGTCCGCTTTGGTCCTGTCTCCTGTGGGATGATTTCTCCTCTGTTGTCCGACCCCAAGCTGGCGTCCTGAGCCCCCTCTTTGCTCTTCGCTCCTTCCCTTGGTGGCCTCACTCAGCGTCACGGCTTCACCTCTGGTCACCCCCCCCCCCCATTTGCCTCTCAAGCCCTGGCTTCTTCCATGAGCTCCAGCTCGCCTGTGGGGTGCCCCGCTTGGAGGTCTCATAGGTGTCTCCGTAATGTCCAAAACAAGACCATTGATTCTATAGCTGGGTAGATCTTCCTTCTCTGTCCCTCGTGCAGCACCGTTGGACCCCCGCCTGCTCAAGCCCTTTCCCTCGCCGTCTACATGCTTCTTCTAGTAGGTTCTAATCTCTACCTCCACTATGTCTTGGCTCTGCCTACTTTTTCTTTCCCCGCAGTCAGCCCCTAGGAAAAGCCCCCACCGTCTCTTCCTTGGATAACTTGACAGACCCCCTTTTGGTCTCGGAGTGACCCTTGTGGAAACCTGCCGTCGAGACTGCGGACACTTAGGCTGACATCGAGCCTCCCCGCCTTGGCTGGTGGGGCCGTGCACGGTGCCTGCCAGTTTGTCCTTTCCGCTCTCCCCGGCACACTGGGCTGCTCCCCACCGGCCTTACCTCACCACGGCCTCATCTTCCTCAGAGCACTTTTTTTCATCATCTGTGATTATGTGTTTTTTTGGCTTTATTTATTTATTTATTTTTTTTGCTTTTTATTTGCTACTGATCCCCGAGTTCTATTCTTTGGGCTTCATGAGGGCGGGGATCTTGAGTCATTTACCAGGGAGCACTCAGCCCTTTCCCTGCTGCCCTGTATACAGCTGGTAACTGTGACAGCTGATGGATGTCACTGAAGGAGTGAACCATCTATGTGGAAAGGAAACAAGCTATGAGATGAGTGGAGGGTGTTTTCTGAGCAGTGTAAGTCCGAGACTACTGTTCTCACATTGCCTCTTCTACTTCAGATGCCCTTACCAGCCTCCTTGTCCTGGGAGGTGTATGGTTGCAGACGTGCCTCTTGTAAGCAGTTGAAACTGAAGCTTATAGATGATTTTATTAAAAACCCCGTTGATGAGTTTCTCTAAGAGTTCTCTAAGAGAGGACACCCCTGTTGGGTCCTCCTTGATGTACATAAAGATGTTTTGTTCCAAACCATAGAGATCTCAATTGTCTGAGCAATTCTTCGACACATAGGGTTAGCCAATCATATTTTTAATCGTTTTATTTCAAAAGCTTTACTTTTCGTTTGAGACGGGTTGCATTTTGACCACACTTCAATATTTTGGGATACTGTGGGAATTTGAAGGGAGCCGAGAGATGACCAGAATGTGGTCCCCTCCATCCTATGGCCAAGTGGACGTGGCCGCCCACGTTGGTGAGGTGACTGGCCTCGGTGACTCCGTGAAGACGTGGGCTCCTAAGGGCTGGAGGCTGTCTCCTAGCCTAGTGCTCCTCAGGAATGTTGCACAGCCTTGTTCATGTCCACATCCCACCCCGCAGGTAGCTCCGTGAGGGGGGTCAAGACCCCCCACCTGCCCTCAGCACAACCAGCACGTGGGGGTGAAGACCTCAGAGCCCCTCCGAGCACCAGGTGCCCTTCCCTTGGTCTGTGCTGGTGGGTTAATAGCGTCCTTAGTGCTTGTGAAGGACTGAATGTAGATGGTGCACAGGCTTCAGTGGGAGTCCGGGGACTTGGGGACTTAGTCAGAGGGAGGTGGAAGCTGTTCTCTGCCCCGCCCACCAGACTCCGCACATACTCAGCATTGCTGACTTTCATCTTGCATTGTTACGGACGCGCTTCCCCACTGCCCTGCATTCCTAGTGGAAATTTTACATTCCATTGCCTAGAGTGGCTTGGTAACCAAATTCCCACTTGGGAAAACTAAACAAACAAAAAAACCCACGACACTGGCGAAATAGTAAAGCAAGGTATAATGAGTGAAGAAGGAATTCCAAAGAAAAGACAATTAAAAAATTAATATTTTTTTAATGCTTGGTTGGTGGTATTTCCTGTAATTTCCTGTGAATTCTCTTGGGTTAATCGGTTATTTTTTAACTTTGTCAGGGTCATACTATCCTCTTTGGCCCAGCATTAGGGAAACTCCTGCAGACTTTACTTATAAGGGCCTTAAAAATGATCAGGTCATGTTCAGCTTTCTTATAAGGTAGTGCCCATTGCAAATAATATTTTTATAATAAAGATAATAAATGTGAGGTTTAGCATTATACATTCAGAATGTTTAGGATTATCTGATTTTTAAAAAATATTCTACAAGATGTAATAAAGAGAAAATTAAACGAGAATGGTTTTAAAAATTCATGGTATGCTGGGAAACTGACTTGATGGTTCAAAATATGACGACAGTTGATGGCATTCTGCTTTTTAAGGCAAGAAGGTTTAGCAATCTGGACACTTTATTTAAATTTATAGTTATACTTAAGAGTTTTCCAAGAAATGTGGAACTTATAATTGATAATCTTTTGGTTCACTTTTTAAGAGTTTTTTTTTTTAATGAGATGTTACTATTATTTTTTTTTTTTAGAGAATTTTCATGTTCACAGCCAAGTTGAGGGGAAGATAGAGAGATATCCCATGTGCCTCTACCCCCATGCGGGCACACCTTCCCCATTACCAACATCATCAGTTAGTGGTACATCGACACCTCACAATTGCCCGGAGTCCCTATTTACGTTAGGGCTCACTCTGGGTGTACATTTTATGGGTTTGGACAAATTCATAATAACATGTCACTCTTGGGTCACTTTTAAGCTAAAAGGAAATCTTTTACCTTGCCGTGCTTTTGAATGGCCACATCCTTTCTTTGTGACTTTGGTTTGAATTGTCTTCCTGATTTAAGGAAGGGAGGCATTTGTTTAGAGAATAGTTCGAAAGACGTTTCTACAACCAATGCCGAGGTGTCTTGTATTGGCAGAAAAATAACCCCGAATAAGAGATACTAATGCACACTGGACTGATGAATCCAGCTCCTTCCTCTGGGAATCAGCCCCTGGACTGGGTACAACAACATGGGGACCTACAGGGGACCCAGGTAGAGATGAGTGGTTTCATCAGCTCCTGGAGACTAATTGGACCCTTCTGGGAATGTCCTGAACAGCCTGTTCATTATAATTAGAGGCATCTTCTATAACTAGGTCCTCACTGAAGTTAGAGTAGTTGGAATTTTTTCTTACTGTGTAATAATGAATATATTCTCTCCGAAGTATCCCAGTGGTTGGGCTGATTTTGCCCCCATGCCTTTCTGGGATTTCTAGATGTTCTGGGGGCTAAAGGATTTCAATGTTCATTCCCATTGGGGTTCCATAAATTATACTGATGTACTCATATAATTTACGGAACCTCAATGGGAACAGTCAAAGAGAGAGAAACCTGAGTGGTCTTGAGAAAATATGGGGTTAACTGAGTAAGACATTCTAGGTGTACCTATTTATATATTTATAAATATTTGCATAGATTTAGCTACAAGCAATTTGAGAAAGATCTTATTTAAATAAGTGTGACTATGCGTCTGGCTAGTGGCCCATTTCTGTCTCAGGCATCCTTTGCAGGAGGACTGAATCCTGCTTGGGCTGGGAATCAGAAGAAGTGGGGTCTTGGGTTAGCCGCTTTGCTTACCATGTGACCTTGACAAAGGGAAAGGCTCATCATTTCCCATTTATACAATTAGAATAATACTCACCTCATAATGTCATTTTGAGGAACAAATGTCACTGTAAATGAAAGTATTTAATCTTTTTAAAAGATTTATTTATTTGAGAGAGAGTGTGCATGAGTAGGGGGAGGGGCAGAGGGAAAGGGAAAGAGAATCCTCAAGCAGACTCCCCACTGAGGGCAGAGCCCGAGGTGGGACTCAATCCCAGGACCCTGGGATCATGACCTGAGTCAAAATCAAGACTCAGACACCTAACTGAATGAGCCACCCAGATGCCCCAATGGAAACATTTTATAAATTCTGATGTGTTTTACAATTATAAACTTACTTGAAATTAACTACCTTATGAAGATGATGTAAAAAGTTAAGGCACCGTATGGAAAGTGTTTGATGCAGTTCTAGGCATGGTATACACTTAAAAAAATGGTTTGAGATCAGGATCTGGACTAAATACAGAGATCGGATCATCATCAGTAAAGTGATGTTGATAATAAATAACAACAAGTTGGATAAATGTGACCGGGGGAGTGTTTGGGTTATAAAGAAAAGAAGGCTGGGATGGAATCCTGGGGGAAGAACCAACATTTAGGTGTGGGCAGGAATATTTCTTAACATAGGAAACTGACAGAGGTCACAGAAGGATGAAGTTGGACAACGTTTTGCTGAACTGGGATGAAATTTCCCACATTCCATGTTTGCTTTTCTTCACTCTCATAGAGGATCATAAACTCCAAGTATTTATTCCAGATTAACAGTATTTCTGGACCTTCGTTTCCCTAAGTCCAAAAGAGCCCAGTCCTAGAAAAAGATATTTTAGTTTGTCAGACATTGTGTAGGATATGTTTTTGAGAAATACCAAAGGTTAAATATGTATTTGTTTAAAAAAAACCCTTTAATAGAATTGTGTTATGAAAATGAATAGAGCACATGGGCATTATGTATCTCTTGTGATTTTGCATTGATCAAAAAAAAAAAAAAAATCTGGAGAAGATTCAAGATGGCAGCCTTAGGAAGACCCTGAACTCACCACCTCCCACAGACACACCAAATCTACAGCTCCCTGTAGAACAATTCCCATGAAGGAGACCCAAGAATTAGCTGAGTGTCTGCTCCAAAACAAAGGATAAAAAGACCACACTGAGATGTCTAGGAGAGGCAGAGACACAGTCTTGACCAAAACCCCACTCCCAGGGCAGCTACCCACAAGATATAGGGATCTTGCAAAAATGGAGCCACATCCCTGAGGAGCAAGGGGTTCCAGCCCCACATCAGGCACCTGCAATGCTTGGGACCACGCTCCGGAGCAACAGAGCCCTCCACATGTCTGGCTTCGAAAACCGACAGGGCTTACGTCCAAGAGACCCAGACGGCGGTGGGAAACTGAGACTGCTCTCACAGGGCTTGTGCCCAGACATGCTCGTCCTACGACCCAGTGCAAAAGCAGTGGTTTGACAAGGGCCCAGACCTAGACATCACTCGAGCTCTCTCTCTGTGCTCCAGCCCCGCCTCCAGCTCTCCACACCCCGGGATTGCTTTCCCTGCTCTTTTCCCTGGCGCTTAGCTTCTGCTACACTTCTGTGCGCTTAAAGAAGGTCCTGTGGGGGAAGAATTCATGGATGAAATAGGCTTGCCCTACATCTGGGTCTCCTCTGTCTGGTCTGCCCATGCACTGGCTCTCAGTGGAAAGTTTTTTTTCTTCTGCCTGCTGTGCCCCTGGGGGTGAACGCACTCATAGGTTTCTCCTCATTTAGAAAGGGCTCACCCCTCTCTAGGATTTAGTTCATTTTAACTTCTTTTTTTAAAAGAAGATTTTTATTTATTTGAGAGATTGAGAGAGAGAGAGAGAGAGAGAGAGAGAGATGGAGCACACAAGCAGAGGGGAGAAAGCAGGCTTCCTGCTCAGCCTGGGGAGGGGCTTGATCTCAGGACCCTGGGATCATGCCCTGAGCCGAAGGCAGACGCTTCACTGACTGAGCTGCCCAGGTGCCCCAGTTCATTTAGACTTCTTTGCATCCTAAGTTCTTTGATGCATTAAAAAAATATATGGGTTCCAGTTTAAGATGGTGACATAGGAAGATCCTGAGCTCCTCTCCTCCCATGGACACACTGAGTCTGCAGCTGCTTGTGGAACAAATTTCTTAAAAAACTCTCAAGGCCGGCTGAGTGACAACCACATATAAGGCAAACAAGAAGAAAATGACATCAAAAGCGGGTAGAAGAGGCTGGGACACAAACTTACCATAAACCCCACCCCTGACAAACCCTGGGCAAACCCACAAATGGGAGAAAACTCAAAGCCTGGAACACCTTCCTGAGGAGTGAAGGGTTCAAACCCCACACTGGGGACCTGAGCTTTTAGAACCTGCACCTGAGAGATGAGCCCCCAATAGCCAACTTCGAAAACCAGTGGGGCTGGTGTCGCAACATCCACAAGTCTGTAGCGGTCTGCATGACATCTCTTAAGTGGCTTGTGTGGTTGGACTCACCCACTCAGGGGTCCGGCTCAGAGGCAGCTGACTGCGCCCACACATAAAGTGAAGTCTCCCTTCCTTCTACTGTAGCATCGGCCCAAAGGGCAGATGTCTAATTTGACATTTACATCTAGGAGCCTGCGGGAACACTCTCTAGGGACCAGCCCTTGCAGGTGCCATCTTTGCAGTCTCTCTTTCCTGTGGTCAGGAGCGCCAGCGTCTCCTGGAAGGGAGCTTTTACATGAGTTGGGTCCCTCAGTCTTTGCGGCTCCCACCCTGGGGACACCTCTTGACCACCTGGCTCTGGAGGCCAAGGAACCTTGTGTTCCTGGTCCTGTGGGACTGTAATAATTGGTGGCACCCAGAAAGGAGCTTAAATCTCTATTTCACACCCCACTTCTTGCAGTTACTACCGGGGAACACTCCCATATTGCCTGGCTCTGACAGCCGGTGGGGCTGGTGCTTGCGGTTCCCACAGGACAGTAACCGGGAGAGAAAGAGTTCTTATACAGCTGCCACACCCCCAGGACCAAGTAAGAGGCAACAGACCCAGGAGCTCAGTCTTTCCATGGAAGAGGCCTATGAGCTAATCCGAGGGGCAGGCTTTTAAATTACAGGTGCTGAGGGATGCACTGGGATCTTCTCCAGAGACGGTGGAAGATGGAGGCTATCTTCATGTTCTCCCTCTGCCATGCTCCAGAGCACAGTGTCTCCTAGACGGGAGCTGGTACCCTGCTTTTATGTCTAGAACTCTAGTTTTTGTAACTGCTGCCCATTCCAGATCTCCAGGCTAGTGGGGCTTAGGTTTGCAGTCCCCAAGACTCTATCCAGGACTGTATATGTCTGCATACATTTAAAAGCTGCCGTCTGAGGACCTGGATTCTAAAGAGCAAGAATCTAGGTGCTGACAGCTCCCCCTTAGGGACCCTGAGAGGTCTTGGCACATCTTCAACTACTGGGAGCTTTTAAAAATATAATAATCTGCTCGGGCAAGCTCAAAGGTTGGGAGATGACAAAGGGCTGGGGCAGGGTTGAGCAGGGCTTGCCTGCTGCGCAGAGCCACTTCCTCAAGACTGGGAGAGCTGGATGTTTCATAGACTGTATGGAAACCAGCACAGAGAGTCAGGAGAAATGAAGAAACAGAGGAATCCATTCCAAATGAAAGAACAGGATAAAACTTCAGGGAAACAACAACAAGAAAACACCTTAACAAAGTGGAGATAAGTAGTTTACACAATAAAGAGTTCAACATTTTCCAGGATAGATCTTAATCCTGTGTTAGGCTGTAAAAGTCCCAATTAACTTAAGAGGACTGGGATCATGTCCAGTGTCCTTTTGACCATAATGGTATGAAACTAGAAATTAATTACATGAAGAAAAGTGAAAAATTCACAAGTGTGTCGAGATTAAACAACATGCCACTGAACAACCAGTAAGCCAGTGAAGAGGTCAAAAGGGAAATAAAAAAATACCTGAGACAAACAAAAATGGAAATAGAACATACCAAAATTTACGGTATGCGGCAAAAGCAGTTCTAAGAGGGAGGTTCATAGTGATAAATGTCTGTTTCAAGAAACAAGAAAAGTCTCAGATAAAGAACCTAACATTACACATTCAGGAACAAGGAAGAAAACAACAAATGAAGCCCCACATTTGTAGAAGGAAAGAGGAAACAGAGATTAGAGAAGAAATAAAAAGAGATTAAAAAAAATAAAGAAGATCAGTGGAGGGACAGCTCAGTCGTTAGGCATCTGCCTTTGGCTCAGGTCCTGATCTCAGGGTCCTGGGATCTAGCTCCTCATTGAGCTTCCTGCTCCGCAGGAAGTATGCTTCTCTTTCTCTCACTCCCCCTGCTTGTTTTCCCTCAATCGCTGTGTCTCTGTCAAATAAATAAATAAAATCTGAAAAAAAAAAAAAAAAAAGATCATCTCTGGAACCAAGGGCTGTTTCTTTGAAAAGATAAATAAAATTGACAAGCCTTTAGCTAGACTCACCAAGAAAAAAAAGATGACTTAAATAAATAAAATCAGAAATGACTGATATCACAGAAATACAAAGGCTCATAAGAGACTACTCTGAAAAAACGTATGCCCCAAACTGCACAACCTAGAAGAAATGGATAAATTCCTGGAAACCTACAACCTGTCAAGACTGAATCATGATGAAATCCAAACATGGATTACTAGTAAAAAGATTGAATTGGAAATCAAAAATCTACCAAGAAACAAAAGTCCAGGACCAGATGGCTTCACTAGTGAATTTTACTAAACATTCAAAGAAGAATGAATATGAATCCTTCTCAAAGTCTTCCAAAAAAAAAAGAAGAGGAGCTTCCAAACTCATTTTATAAGGCCAACATTACCCTGATACCTTGGGCTTGATACCAAAACCAGACAAGGAATGTTACAAGCAAATTACAGGCCCATGTCCTTGATGAACACAGATGCAAAAATCCTCAACAAACTATTAGTCAACCAAAGCCAACAATACATTAAAAAGACCATAGACCACAGTCAAACGGGATGTATTGCAGGGATAAAAGGATGCTTCAACATCCTCAAAGTAGTCAATGTGATATACCACTACATTAACAAAACGTGGATAAGTGAAATAAAATTAAGGATAAAAATCATATGGTCATCTCAGTAGATACAGAAAAAGCATTTGTCAAAATTCAACATTTATTTGTGATTAAAATTCCCGATGAAGTGGGAATAGGGAGAATAGAATAAAGGCCATATATTATGAGCCCATAGCTGAAATACTCAATGGTAAAAACTGAAAGCTTCCTTTAAGGTTAGGAGTAAGACAAGGTTGCCTGCTCTCATTACTTTTATTTAACATCTTATTGGAAGTTCCAGCCAGGGCAATTAGGCAAGGAAAAAAAAGGCATCAGAATTGGAAAAATAAGTCATTACTTGCAGATGACATGATATTATATATAGAAAACCCTAAAGATTTCACCAAAAAACTCCTGTTAGAACTGATAAGTGAATTCAGTAAAGTTACAGTTTACATAATTAATACACAAAAAGTTGCATTTCTACACACTAATAACCATCAGAAAGAAAAATAAAGAAGGGTTCTTGGGTGGCTCAGTTTGTTAAGAGTCTGAGTCCTGATTTTGGCTCAGGTCGTGATCCCAGGGTGGTGACATTGAGCCCCGTGGTGAGCTCCATGCTGAGGTGGAGCATGCTTAAGATTCCCTCCTCCCTCTGCCCCTCTCCTGCTGTGTGTGCACACTTGTGCACATTCTTTCTCAAAAAAAGAAAGAAAGAAAATCATCCTATTTATAATTGAATCAAAAAGACCAAAATAGGGGTTCCTGGGTGGCTCAGTGGGTTAAAGCCTCTGACTTTGGCTCAGATCATGATCCAGGGGTCCTGTGATCAAGCCCTGAATTGGGCTCTCTGATCAGCAGGGAGCCCGCTACTTCCTCTCTCTCTGCTTGTCTCTCTGCCTACTTGTGATCTCTCTCTGTCAAATAAATAAATAAAATCTTAAAAAAAAGAGCAAAATACCTAGGAATAAATTTAACCAAGGAGGTGAAAGACTTGTATATTGAAAACTACAAGACATTAATGAAAGAAATTGAAGAAGACATAAATGAGTGGAAAGATATACCATGCTCATGGATCAGAGGAATAAATATTGTTAAAATGTCCTTACTACACAGAGTAATCTACAGATTCAGTGCAATCTCCATCAAAATTCCAATGATGTTTTTTCAAAGAAATAGGAAAAAAATTGTCCTAAAATTTGTATGGAACCACAAAAGTCCCCAAATAGCTAAAGCAATCTTGAGAAAAAAAGAACAAAGCTGGAGCACTGTGCTCTCCAATTACAAACTATATTACAAGGCTATAGTAATTTAAATAGTATGGTATTGGCATAGAAAAAGACATAAAGATCAATAGAACAGAAGGTCCAAAAATAAGCCCATGCATATATGGTCAATTAATTTATGAGAAGGAGGAAAGTATACACAGTGGGGAAGGGATAGTCTGTTCAATAGTATTGGGAAAACCAGACAGCCATACGCAAAAGAATAAAACTCGACCACTGTCCCTCACCATTTACAAAAATTAACTCAAAATAGATTAAAGACTTGAATGTTTAAGAGCTAAAACCATAAAAATCCTAGAAGAAAACATAGGTGATAAACTCCTTGGCATGGGTCTTGGCTATGATTTTTTTGAATCTGACACTGTAAGCAAAAGCAACCTACCAAATGGTAGAAAATATTTGCAAATTGCAGATCTGCTAAAGGGTTAATGTCCAAAAGAACTCCTCCAACTCAATGACAAAACCACAAAACCGACCCCCTCCCAGACAATCCAATTAAGAAATGGGCAGAAGATCTGAGTAGACATTTTTCCAAGGAAGACCTACAAATAGCCAGTAGGTCCACAAAAAGATACTTACGAGGCATAATTAATTAATCATCAGGGAAAGGTAAATAAAAATCAAAATGAGGTATCAATTCATACATATTAGAAAGACTATTATAAAACAAAACAAAACAAGAAATAAGTTTTGGTGAGGATGTGGAGAAATAAGAACACTTGTGCCCTTCTGGTGGGAATGCTGATTGGTGAAGCCATTGTGCAAAACAGTATGGAGCTTCCTCAGAATATGATGCGATCCAGCAGTGGCTCTTCTGATACCTTCTAAAGAAAATAAAAACATTAAATTGAAAAGCAATATGCACCCCCATATTTATTGCCGCATTATTTACAAGAGCCAAGATATGAAATCCACCTAAGGGTCCATCGATGTGTGAATGGATAAACACTATGATATATAAATTTAAAATGGAATATATTTGGCCATGAAAAAAAGGAATTCTTCCCATTTGTGAAAACATGGATGGGTCTCAGGGCTTCAAGGGCATTATGCTAAGTGAAATAAGTCAGAGGAAGAGAAATATAAGATGATATCTCTTATATGAGCCATTAAAAAAAAAACAACAACCCAAGCAAGCTCATAGCTACAGAGTATAGATGGGTGGTTGCCAGAGGTGGGTAGGAGAAATGGGTCAGGGGTCAAAAGATAAAAGAAAAGAAAAGAAGTTATATAGAAAGGATTGGGGTATAAAAAGGGAAAGTATTATAACATCACCTTTACTTCTCCTGCCCTAGTCTCCCCTCCAAGACTAACCACACTTAAAAATTTCACTCTGTAAGGGTGTGTACTTATATGTGTTACACACATAGATGACAGGGGATGTTTACATGTAGAAAATCATGCTATTTAGCTTATCTTTCAGTTTTTGTAGTCATGTTGGGAACAATAGTCCCCTACAACCTTCTACCTCCTAATCCAAAGTGGAACTCTCCTTTAGTTTACCTGAATATGGAAACAACAACAACAACTCTTTCAATTGGAAAAACAACCTGATACAGGCAGAGCAGATGCCTTTTATTTGTCAAAATTACATACCGGTTAGTAGAATGTATTTCCTCAGATATGAAAAAGGGAAAAATAGTGGTAGAAAAGCGGTGTAATTCTTGTGTCTCAGAAGGTCTGTGTTCCTCTGAAGGTTAGAATGTGTCAACTCATAATAACTGAGATGCAATGTAATACCTTTGATAGAAATCCAAGGAGAGGGAGAGTCAGCTACTCTTTTGAGAAGTTTGGTTATTGTCCCCCTCTTTTGTTACACAGGCTTTCCTCGTCACATTTCTCCTTCAGCCCATGCACCTGGAGTATCTCAATAAAAAATGGTTTCATTCCGTGAAGCTTAGGATATAATTCTAAGCATGAACTATCCTCTGATAGAGGCATATTCCAATTGTTAATTATCATATAAACAATCACCACAGGACATTGTACCGTCACCATCCATCAGGCATCTTGGCCAGTCCTTCTTCCATTTAAAAATGAGTAGAGGCACCTGGGTGGCTCAGTCTGTTAAGGGGCTGACCCTTGATTTCAGCTCAGGTCATGATCTCAGGCCACTGGGATCGAGCCCCACATTGGGATCTGTTTTAGGATTCTCTCTCTCCCTCTGTCCCTCCCCATGCTTGCTCGCTCTCTTTGTCTCTAAAACAAACAAATAAATCTTTTAAAAAATAGTAATACTGAAGAAAAAGGATAATTACTTAAAGCACTTCGTTGGACCAATTCCTAGTTTGGACGTTTGTCTGCTATATTGACTCCTAGGTGAGTTATTTTCAACTCTTGTGTCTTCTATAAATGTTTGGCCCTTTTCTTCTTGTTTATCAAAAAGTGGTAGAAATTGATGAAATATTTTGTAAAGGACTTTGTTTTCCACTCTTTCTTAAATCCATACAGTAAGGAAAATAGAGTTGAAATCTTTTTGTGTGGTTTGGCGTATATTTTGCAAATAAATAACTTCATTACATTTCCCCCACCAAATGCCTAGGTTTATCTTTATTATGGGCAGTCACAAAAACCTGATGTATTTTTTAAATACTGACTTTAAAAATTGTATAGTGAGTGTTTCCAAGAGGTCAGCAGTCATGAGATTTTTGGGATGGTGCTCCTTTAACAGCATCATTTTCTCAGGTCCCGAGACTGAATTTGATTTTCTTGGCCTAGATTTCGAGAGGTTTCAAGAGGTTTCAAGAGGTTTCAAAAGGCAGGTGGATCCTCTGAAGCGTTCAGCCTAACAGCCCAAGGGAGTGGCATTGCCTCTTGGTTAATTAGTTCATGGAGCCTCCCTTTGGGCTAGTTTAGGAGGATTATCCCTACTTTTACAGATTAAGAAAATGAGGTGTGAGGCATTGAATTGGTTCTCATCGAAAGTGTGGCGGTCCATCCTAGAGGGCAGAATCGTGGACCCCATAGCCATTTACTCCTTTTGTAGACTTTGGAGTTACTCTTTCAAAGATATATTTTCAGAGCAACACTTTTGTTTACACTGAGCTCGTTTTTATAACAAACAGGTGCATATTTTTTGAGTCTTGTAGGTTTCGCTTGAATTTGACCCAGCTGTGGTTATTGTCCTATTAAGCGCCATGTGGAATCGGTGAACTTGAGTTAAATCACGTATAGCCTTACTGGGTTCACACGAAGCATTATGGGCTTTGAAAAGTGTTTATTATGGCCATCAGTGACAGAAAGACAATTTAAAAAAGATAGGAGAGACGAAAGGATATTTTGGAAAGCACCTGTGATTTGTACCCGGAAACCTGCACTAGGGTCCTGGTTCACCACGTTCTAACGGAGTGAACATGATTCCGCCACTTTGGCCACCGTTGGCTTTAGAGCTGGTTTCAGGAACAATGGGAGGCAGGTGTTTATCAGATCTTTCTCTCCCTACCGACCTCTCAAATTTCCACTCAGGGAATGATTCTTCTCTCTGATTAATTAGGCTTTCCTACTTCTCCATATCCCAATAAACTGGGTTTTCTGAGAAAAGTGTTGGACGCAGTGAAGAACTCAGTCAGGAGAGCAGCTGTGAGCATGTCCCCCCTTTACTCTGTGGTGGTTCCAAACTGACCAGACCAGTCAGGAGGATTATTAGTGTGCTGGGTCCAAAATGAAAGTTGGAGTTTTGAATTGATACCTTCTCATTTGATTTGGTCCCAGAATCCTGGATTCCACAACCAACATTGGCCAGCCATTGACCAGTCACCAGTGCAAGCCATTCCTGGTACCCAGGGTCTGAGTGAGAGAACCTCACATCCCACCCCGGGTGTCCATCCCTCCCTAACTAGTGTGTTGACTGATACTTGATATTATACTCATATCTCACGTACTATTTATTTTTAAAGGGCAAGGGAAATTGTATGGACTAATATGGAAATTTACAAATTTTAGAGACATTCTAATTGATTATTATGTTTTCCATTATCTAAAGCCATAATTCTCTACATTAGCACCACGTGACCAAGCCCTCATCCCTGAAAAGGGTTCTAGAAACATTTCCCTTATGTGCAGTTGATTTGGTTTATTTTTGTGTGTGCAAAAATAATTGAGGTTATTATTTGAAATGCCAACTAAAAATGCACTGTATATGAAAAATAGTACTGTTTCAAAAAGTTTCATTTGTTTTATACAATGGTCTTACTTTTTTTTTTCAATTCAATGTATTATTTGGATTATTTTTTCAGATTAGTATATCTGAAAACAACCTAGTTAACTTCGTTATAATAACTCAAAGCAATATATATTTAAGGTTAATCTTCACTTCACCTGGTTAATCATGAACATTTGGGGAAAATTTTTACCATACTGAGGAAAACAATTATTCAAAACAAGTGGTTTGATTTAATTCTAATAACAACCTATATACTCAGAATTATATGATTATTTTTGAGTCGTGTATTTATGAATTTCTGTATGTTACGTTTATAAATATGTATGCTTTAAAGGAAAATAGCACATTTTAGCCAATTCAACAAGAACTTTGAAGTTACTTGTTTATATAACATGTTCACCTTCACCTTTAATTCAAGAATCCAACAAGGAAGGCCTTATATAATCAAGGTCGAGAGCCATTTGAACAAAATTACTAGAGTATGTACTCAATACAGTATGAGGTAATAGTGAGGGTAGCACCATAGGGACACCATAGGGATAACAATGGAAAATCAGATAAATAAAATGTGTCACGTGTCAGATGATGGTACGTGCTCTGGGAAAATCAGCAGGGAAGGGCACTGGCAGAAGCTTTAAGACAAGCCTATGATTCATGGATCTGGCAGCGGTAGCTGTAGA
This sequence comes from Enhydra lutris kenyoni, assembly GCF_002288905.1. Lineage (NCBI taxonomy): Eukaryota > Metazoa > Chordata > Mammalia > Carnivora > Mustelidae > Enhydra > Enhydra lutris. The sequence continues at coordinate 4,355,009 of NW_019154177.1, forward strand.
CAAAACCACAGTGGGCGTTAGCTTTATTATAAAGGGCTGAAGTTCCACCCGATGCAGGTGGAAAGGAGAAAATGGTGAAGAGGGAGATGAGGGGGAGGGAAGGGAGCTCCAGGAGCTTCATGCCTGTTGGCCCCAATTTCCTTAAGTTTGGAAGGAAATGAGCTGCTGAGAGTGAGTGTATCTGCCCTGGAATTTTAGAGTTCAGCCTGAGGGGTGGGGATTCAAGGTAAACCCTATGTCGTTGAGTAGGAAGGCGAGGGTGGCTGAAAGCCAAAACCTGGCCTCAGGAGAAGGTACCCTGGGGGGCCCGAGCTTCTTGCCACTGGCAATGGAGAGCCTGGAAGCAAAGTTTAGGGAAAGTGGGCTGATGGAGAGGGGAGAAGTGGAATCCGTGAGGGGAAATGGGATGGGGTCATGTTGTGGGGGCAGTGGAGGGGAGAGGGCTAAATGTTCACGTACCCAGGGGGTGGGACTAGATGGGGTCACGTACCTTGGGGAGGATGTGCCTAGATTCAGCCCCAGAGAGGAGTTATGCTGTGGATGGAGGGGGAGCCCTTCAGAGTGCCAGATTTTGTAAGATTACTTTGTTTCTTTGTTAGGGGAAAGCAGTGTTTAAAATGTTGCCTTGAAATTCTCAGGAGAGGCCCAATTTTGGGCACAGATCATGAGCAGTAAGCCACAGCTTAAGGGAAATTTTTCTTGAGAGCTTAGTTAAGGGCATGCGATGTTGCTAGAAAGTGAGCCCGGAGTGTTTACGTCGTTGGAAAAAAAGAGCAAGTTTTTAACAAAGGCATAACAGGTCTCAGCCCGTCCCTGAAAAGTTTTAACTCCTTGAAAAAAAAAAAGAAAACCTAACAGATGCTCAGTGATGTGCATTTCTTTGCTTTTTTAAAGGTGAAGCCCGTAATGCACAGCAGAATCAACGTGTCCGCGCGCTTTAGAAAATCGCTTCAGGAGCCCTGCACGATCTTGTAAGTTGAGGACTTTCACACTGCGGTTGGAAGGTTGCTTTCCTTGAGGTCTGCAATTTGTTTTATAGCTTTAAAAGTATAACTGTTTCAAATGGTGCAGCTCGCTGGTTTTACTTTTTTTTTTTCTCCCCAGCTTGATTGCAAATGGAGACCTCATAAATCCAGCCTCTCGCCTCCTCATCCCCAGAAAAACCTTGAATCAGTGGGATCATGTGCTACAAATGGTCACGGAAAAAGTCACTCTGAGGAGTGGGGCTGTCCACAGGTACGCCAAAGTCATCTTCCATGGGTGGATGGGTTGTAGAAATGTTCAGGATGATCCCCTCTGGGGAGTCACTGGACCGCAGTCTGGGTTCCAGAGCCTGTGTTCTTAATTACTAAGGTTTTCTCTAAATAAATGTCACAAATTTATCTTTAATTATATGTGAACTATCTGTATTGCCTTTGCATATTTATCTTGCTGATTTATAGATGCTCTTTACATATTAAGGCAATTGGCTCTTTCTCCTATGAGTTTTAAATGTTTCTAGTCTGTATTTTTGATTCTCTTTATGTTCTTTTTTCCTTTTCTTTTGGTATACAGTTAAGTTGAATTTTGGTACAGTCAAGTGTTCAGTCTTTACTTAAGATCATTAAGTTTTATGACTAACTTAGCTTTTCCTTATTCCAAGATTATAAAAATATTCTGCAGTGTTTTCATCTTGTACTTTTAATTTCACTTAAACCTTTGATCCTTCTAGATTTATATTGGTGTCAGGGGTGAAGGCAGATCTTAAAAGTTCTTTCTTTCTTTTTTTAGATATGCACTTGTGTCTTTTGACATATACATAAATGTAAATTCAATATAAAGCACCCAAAGATACATACACACAGTTGCATGCCCAGATACACGTGTTCATACTTATATTGATTGGAACAAATTCATTCGTGGAAATAAAATATTTGCAAGTCTAAATACAGAAATGAAAATATATATATTCTCCCATGCCCACCCCAATATTTGAATATTTGGAGAAACTCAATTGTCAGTGTAATGCCAGATATGTGTGAGATTTGGTTGCTGGTCACTTGGGACATACCCATTTTCCTTTAACAGAACATTAAAAAGCCTTGTGGTTGGACCCTCCCTGTGCTTTAGAATATTTCTATACCAGAAGCATCCCACTAAAACTGGTTCAACTCCCCATTTCGTTCTTGCCTTTTGTAAAAAAGGAAGAAAGCAGGCCAACCAAAGTCTTATAAAAGAAGGGTAAAATCACGAGTTAGAATTTATTCGGTACGCTTAACTGCCTGCAGAGGAAACCAGTCAAATCTTGGCTATTTCCAGTTCCACAGTGATGCTGTCTTTTAATTTCAAGCCATAAAAGTTGACTACTGACTTCGATCTTCCTGTTTTGAAGGAAAAATGAATGTCTGGGTCCAGGCCAGCCATTCTCGGCCTGGGACGATTTTGGCCCTGGGAGACATTTGGCAACATCAGGTTACTTTTGGTAGTCACAGTTGGGGGATGGGGCGGCTGCCACTACCATCTAGTGGGTAGAAGCCAAGGGTGATATTAGGAACACCTATAGTTCACAGCTAGGCTCCCAACTCTCCTTCCCTGTCCCCCAACAAAAAATTATCAGATCCAAAATGCCAACAGAACCATTGTTCAGAAACCATGGTCTAGGTTAAGGAGGGAAAATCAGAAAATCTGGGTTAAATGTTGATAATTAGACTTACAGGGATAGAATTACGGGTCAGAAAGAAGGAGCATCTTTACATTAAGTCAACCCAAACATATTTCAGGGTTTCTGTGGCTGTTTTCTTTGTCCTTCTTCCATCATCGGTGAAGAAGCAGACAGATCAATGCCTTTTTCTTTGCACATGTCACCAACCTTTATTAGATAGTGTTAAGAAGTTTTTTTTAATGGTTTTCTTGATCTCCTTCTAGTTATAAACTCTTATTTATCACCTTCAGAAATAGGCATTGCCTTTTTCATGGTGTTTTCTAATAGTCTTTCATGGTGATTTCTTGTTCTGTAAAAGAAATTTTTCTGTGGACCCTTTAAATCGTGTAGTGAAGTTATCACTGTTCTTTTAATAAGTAACATATTCACTGTGGTCCACAGCAGCAGTTTTACAGTAAAGGGAGGTCCTTTGTGAAGTCCCTTGATTCTGGGAAGATGGGGGGAGGCAAAAAAAAAGAAGAGGCACGAATGCTATGCAGTTCTGCACCATTAACCCTCGCCGTGGGCTCCTTTGCCTCTTGTTTTCTGCCCCCATTCTGTGTGTGTCTGGTGTAATGTTTTGGCTGAGGGCCTTTGCGCAGAATGCACGGTTTGTCAACCAGAGAAATACATTAGGAAAGTGAACTGTAAACGTGCTCACAAAATAGAAGTAGAAGACCCAACCTTAGCGGGAGCTGAGCTCCGTTTAAAGCACCACGTTTGGCTGCCTGGGGGGCTCAGCAGTTCAGCATCTGCCTTTGGCTCAGGTCATGATCCCGGGGTCCTGGGACCAAGTCCAGCATTGGGCTCCCTGCTCGGTGGGGAGCCTGCTTCTCCCTCTGCCTCCCCCTGCACCCTCTGTCTCTCATGAATAAATAAAGAAAATCTTACAAGATAAAATAAAGCATCATGTTCAGTGCTTTCCATCTGAAATCTTACTATGACAACAGGAGAGGATTCTGCTGTTGGGTTGGTAGTTTATTGGGATGAAGAACTTGTGCCGAGAGAGAGAGAGAGCGCTCTCTCTGTAGACCATGTAGCTGTCTCCACATGGTAACCCTGGTGTTTGGATGAATCTAATGACTTGGAGGCGTTTCAAAATCAATAATTAGAATATAGTAACAAATAAATAGAATAGTAACAAATAGTAACAAACAGTAACAAATAGAGCCAACTTAAGAGAGGGATGCTTCTTTGAACTTCGTAATTTTAAGCAGCTCTTTCATGCTTGTTAGAATTTTAATTGTTTGCGTTCATGTTTTGGCAGACTTTACACGTTAGAAGGAAAACTTGTTGAGAGCGGGGCCGAGTTGGAGAATGGGCAGTTTTACGTGGCCGTCGGCAGAGATAAGTTTAAGAAATTGCCTTACAGCGAATTACTTTTTGACAAGTCCACCATGAGAAGGTCCTATGGGTAAGTGTTCATCCTCATTGACATCTCCTACTTTACTTATCACTTGGAATAACACTGAGTCTTATGCTGACCAACCGTATATATTGTATAATCTTCCTCATTGGTTAGAATGGAGAGCTTGTGTGAGATATATATATATATATATTTATTTATTTTTGCCATGATTGGAGATTGGAGATTTTTCTTTTTGCACAAAAAATATAATTTTGGGGGAACTATGAAAGGCTATATACCATTTTTAAACTATTGACTTATGAATTCATAGTAAATATTTATTTAGTAAAGATTTATTTTGGTGAAGAAGATACAAGGCTATGTAGCGTATATTGAAGTTTTAATGATGTCTCTGCTGGTTAGCTAGACCAAATAATTTTCAGTTGGTTCCTATACAAACATCTACAAGTGTCAAAAAACATAATATTTTACATTTCTTTTAATAATAATGGGATAAAAATGATATAATTCTCCTTGTGTAAGTAAGTAGGGCAGCAAGAGAGACTATAATTATTACATGTAAAATTTTAAAGATTGCTCCCTTAATTACACACAGTGCCCTGTGACCCCTTTTTCTCTAGGGAGTGTCATGTATTTGCAGAAGGTGCCTTACTTCAGCCGAGCAGAGGGCTGGTAGAGGCAGGCGTGCAGAGGCCTGGCTCCCGGGCAGGTGGGGGCACCCCCTGGCTTGCTCATGATGTGTTTTTTTACATCTGTCTTGTCTCTGTGCTGCTTCTCCCAGACATTCTGTGGCCCCTTAGCTCTCAGAACCTGAGTTTTTGTGACTGTCTTTTGCGGGGGTGTGTGTGACTTGCACAGAGACAACACAAGGTCACTGATTTTTCTCCATTAATTTGATGTTTGAGAAACTTGATGGCGAGGCCAGCCCAAGGCTTCCAAATAAGTAAGGGATGAAATGGACTTTTGGGGCGGTGTTTGGAGTGGGCAAGAGCACACGGTTTTCCAGCACTGCAGAATTACTTGCCAGCAGACTTATTGACGACTATTCTTAGCCGTCCATGATGTCAGATCTGTCACCATCTCTGCTGAGCGACATTGGATTCCCCTGACGTGGGCTACAGAGTGTTCTCGAGGGTGGGGAGAAGTCTGTAGCTCATGGTGGCCTCTCACAGACAAATCAGTTAGACACATCTTCCTCTATGTGCGGAGTTCTTTTTAGAGGGGGTCATTGGGTTCCAAGATAGGTCTTTCCCTTCCCTGTGTGGAACAACATCCCTGTAGCCAAAAAGAACTTTTATTTTTTATTGAGAATGACAGGTCTAGAAGCTCCCTTGAATATAGACATCAGTGTTTTGACTTTCTGAGCTTCTGACATAGACACTGAGGACATTATGAAAACAGTGGATGTTTATTGTTTTTGACTCAATCTGGCAAAACCATCCCTCCGCTTAGGAAATGACTTTTTGAAACGCATCCAGAAAGTTTGGGATTTGAATAAAAATGCTACAGAAAAACGTACGGTGATATTAAAAGTTTATAGGGAGCATTGATTACAATAGTTTAACGTTAAACACTGAAGATCTTTTGGAATGGACTTTAATAATTGTACGATGGTCTTTGTGAAATCAGGAAAGTATGTGGTACTTTTTGTGAAACACCCGTGTCCCTTAAACAGATAACTTGCAGATTGGGATGACAAGTGGGGATAACAGTTATCTTGCATTCCTGTGTTATTTGTCAATAATATTCCAATTTCTAAATTGCTGTTTGTTTCCACAGTCAGAAAGCCTCTTCACTACCTCCGATTGTAGGATCCAGAAAGTCTAAAGGGAGTGTAAGTATCAGAGGCTTTACTCATGAAATACTCTCTATTTCTATGTGACACAGGGAGGCTGTCCTCTGGGTTTCATTTAAACTTGAAGACCTAAAACATAGCTGCTTTGTGGTATAAAAGCAATTATGTGAGACAACGCTAGAACGTTAATGTTACAGTTAAGGTCTTCAAAGTGAACTAACATTTTAAGAATAGAGGTTCCAAAGTAGGTATCTTTTTCCTTGTGTATAGACCTGATGTAACTTACTTCACAGTTGAAATCTGGGCAATGATGCATAAAAGTAGAGGAAAGGCTGCATTAGATCGCATTCGTGGTCTGCTCAGTCTGGTTTTCTCTCTCCAATAAAGACTGAAAAGAGGAAGTTTTTGTTTTAAAAAAAAAAAGGCAATCGTCAAGTTATCTTCCTTTAAAAGACTGAGAATCACTCTGCCTCATTCCCTTTCGGAATTTTTTCCATCCATGATTGGTCCACATGTTTGTTAACTCAGTGAATGTCCCTTCCTTACCTCTCCCAGGGGAACCGTGGCGAGCGCATAGTAGGTGACCTCGTAACCTGTTTGTGTCCTCAGTCCGTGGCCCCTCACAGGGAGGGGTGTGACGCCAGGCTGCAGGTCTGCTGTGACCGGCTTTTCTGGCTGGGGCTTCTCTCTCTGCTTTTTCGACTGAGCTGCTGGACCAGCAGTGATCAGAATTGCTTTGACCCCCCCCCCACCTGCACACTGCTCCCCTGATTTAACTCCGCACAATTCTTCTGTTGGTATTTGTGACATTGGTGACTGCTGGGTGATGATATGTCCCCTCATGATGATTTAGTGCCCCCCCCAAACTTTTTATATATCACGCACAATTCTTTGGAAAAAAAAAAAGAAATAATTTTGTGTGAAATAGTGCTGAACGCAGAATAACAGGTGACAGATATTTATGACCTATTCATGAGCTGAGGCTCTCACATAGTTGGTGACCAAGCTTTTGCCCCCAGGACACGTACAATCTAGCTGAAGTGGAGAGCAGAGCCTGAAAACATCTCTAACAGAGAGTATCCAGTGAGATCAGTAAACTCGAGGCAGAGGGAATGAAACGTGTGTTTGCCAAAGTGCAGGAAGGAAGTTGAACATGAGCCATGGCTTTGAGGGATGTTTGCAACAGGTGAAGGCTGTTGAGGGGAAGGGGTTTCAGATGGAAAGGATGGTGTGAGAAAGGAGCCAAGATGTGCTCTCCGAGAGGCAATCATGCAGGCTGTGATCTGTACTTAAAAACAAGAAAGGGAGGGCTGCCTGGGTGGCTCAGTGGGTTAAGCCTCTGCCTTCGGCTTGGGTGATGATCTCGGGGTCCTGGGATCGAGTCCTGCATCGGGCTCTCTGCTAGGCGGTGAGCCTGCTTCCTCCTCTCTCTCTCTACTTGTGATCTCTCTCTGTCAAATAAGTAAAATCTTTAAAAAAAAAAAAACAACAAGAAGGGGACCTCTGCACAGACAGGAGAAGGAGCACCTCCAAAGCCTCCCACTGAGTCCAGATGGCCCGTCGGGAGGGAGCTCATGCTCATGACCCCCGGGGACAGGGAGCCGCTCTGGAGCAGGGGCTCCATCATGTCTGGGGGCTGGTATGTCTGGAGTGGTAGGTGGTGGCCACTTCAGATGGCCTTGAATGTCAGAACCAAGAGTCTAGTCCTTATCCTGGAGTAGAGGGCAGCTCACGAAGGCTTCCGTGAAGTGAGAATGTGAACCCAAATCCATTCTAGGAAGGTCAGATCTTTTTTGTGGGGAAGGACTCACATGGTGAGAGTTTGCGGATGAGAGATGTCGGTCACGCGGCCATTGCGAGCAGGCCGCATCAGGTGGAAAGAGCCAGGCTAGGGAGGCACCTGTTGCCCTTGAAGAGATGGAGGACTTTCTTGGTGATGAGACACAGAGGGGTTAAGGAGAACTTGGAGCCAGAGATAGCTGTGAGTTCTCGAGCTTGGATCGCTCGGAAAATAGCGCGATCCTGGCTGGCCAAGAAGAGGGCCGTCGGAGGAAATGCTGACCTGCCCAATTTCAAACATACTGAGTGGGGAGTGTCATCGTGAAGCCTAGTTGGGAGTGACACTTTACAGCAAGCAGCTGTAACTGGTGGAGACGGAGGCCTGACGAGGGCCCGGGGTGAAGATCGCAAGTCCGTCCGCATAGTGGTCATAGCTGGAGAGCGGACCTGGCTCTGCTGTTCCTTCCTGGCACCTGGCCCAGCTCACTGGGCGGGGGCAGCCCTCTTCCTGCTGTTCCGGGGGGAGCCTGGAGAGGGCGCACATGGGCCACAGAGGACCCAGCCCCAAGGCAGCCTGACAGCATGGGTCTGCAGAGGAGGAGAAGGGAGGAGAGAATGTTCCAGTGGCTCAAAGATCGATTTTAGCCACCACGGAAGCTAAGTAAAACCTGTGAATGTAGGGTTTGGAAATTTTGTCCTCTCGCTCTTCTTCAGGATTTTGGGGCAGAATCCTCTTGTCTACCGGGCATGTGTGGGCTTATCAATCCCCTTAATGCCTCTTCAAGACTGGTGGTCAGACAGAGACCCTGGGGGACTTCATCACTGACCCGAGGTCAGCTGAGAAAGCTGGCGTCAGAACCGAGACCATAACTCGACTCTTTGCATTCACAGTTAGCAGACTTTGGAATTATGTGCTTATTATTCTGAGGTTTGGAATGTCTATTTTTTTTTTTTATTAAAAATGTGCAGTGTGTTTCCTGCTTTAAAATTCATGGGCAAGAGGCACATCTGTGTAGTTTCCTTGTTCTCTCTCTTGTTTGGACGTTATTTAGAATCTGTGCCATGAATGCTGCTTCATTTAATGGTAAATGGAGTTTCCTGCATCTCTGGCACAGAACAGAGCCCCCGGGAGATGGAGATGAGCAGAAAAAGACAGGGCACTCTGAGCTCAAGGTACACTTGGGGGAGAACAAGTTTCAACTAACAATTCCAGAAATCGGTATATAATTACAAGGTGTGGTAGGAATGAAAGAAAAGTGCAGAGCAGTAGGACACAATGAAAGGAGAACCTATTTAGGTAGGTCGGTCGGGACAGGCCTTCTCTGGGGAAATGGCCTTGGAGGAAAGACTCAACCACATGACATGTGTCCATCTCATAGAAAGCAAAGACTCAAAATTATATTTCCACGCTCTGACTTAAATAAAATACCAGTAGGGTTTGCCTCTTCCCACACACTCCAAGAGTTTTCTGTCTTTTCATCCATCTGTCTGTCTGCTTGTTCAGACGGCCATCTGACACATACTTCTGAGCAATTACTAAGGTGCTTGGAGCCACTTTATTTTTTAATTTTTATTATTTTTATTTTTAAAAAAATTCTTTAAATTTTAAAAATTTTTTAATTTTTACTTTATTATTATTTTTTTAATCGGAGCCACTTTAAAGGACTGGCTCGCAGTGGCAAACAGATCAAATTTCAGACCTCACGGAACCTTCCTTTTAGCGCTAGTGTGCGTGTGTGTGGTGGGGGTGGGTTGTGGTGGAGGAAGGATGGCCATAGGCTCTCCACCTCTAAACAAACGGAGACATCATTTCACATGGTGCTAAGCACTAGAAGGAAAATGAAGCAAGGCCCGAATTGGTAGAAAATTCTCTGAGACCTTAATGACGTAAAGGAGCCGGTCCTGTAGGGTGGGGAGGACCAGAAAGAGCCTCTGTGGCAGCGGCAACGGTCACCAAGGCCCTTGGTGGCATCTTGGCATGGGAGGAGGGAAAGAGTAAGGCCAAGTGGTCTGAGATGGGAGAGGCACGTCGGGCCAGGTCTGTAGACTCCGTGCTAGGAATCTGGATTTTATTCTTCGTTGAGACACCGTCTGAGGTTTAGGAGAGAAGAAGAGGAGGATATTGTCGGATGTACATGTCTGAGGCTCCCTCGGGCTGGCGTCTGCAGGGAGGTGGGTCGGGGGAGAACCGAAACAGGAGATGGGAGGCGGCGAGGCGGCTGGGCCCAGGTCTGGGACGCAGGTGACCCAGACGAGGTAACAGGCGAGAGGGACATCTGTGACAATTCGTCCTAGAGGATCTTGTCACTGTGGTCTCTGACCGTCGCATTCACCCAGCAGGCATTTGCTGAGCACATGTTACATCCTGGGCACTTTGGAGTGCTTGTGGGGAGAGGGAGGCCGCGAATGCAGAGAAAACAGTAAGGGGATGGATCGTACCTTCTAGAGCAGGAGAAAGACAAGCACGCAGTACGTTTGGTATTGATCAGGGATGAGCCGGAACACATCCGGGTGTGGGAAGAGGCAGTGGGAGGGCGGTGTCCTCTGGGTGCTGGGGACAGGCCAGGTGAAAGCCGGACGGTGAGCCCCAGGGAGGGACCAGCGCCGTGGGCAAGTCCAAAGTCACAGCCTTTTTTTTTTTTTTTAACAGAAGGATTATTTTACTCCTGTCCCTTAATTAATTGGGCCCCTGGAGAACGTACATGTTTTTAGGATCGTGCACTGCTTGGCACCGAGTGGGAGTGTGCACGAAGGGGCCCGGGGAGACCTAGCTCCAGGCAGTGGGGGCCACCCCCGGGTCAGCAGGAAAGGCACCCCTGAAATGCTGATTCAAGTCAGGGGGGATGCAAACTGGATTTTTAGGAATTCGTTTCTGGCAAAGCTTTCTAGGAATCGCTGTGTTGCCTAAAGAAGGGGAGTGGAGGTGGGAGCCTGAGAGAACTTAGTGGGGAAAGAAGGGAAAGCTACCAGAGCGCACGCAGGGGGCCCTGCTGGTGGGCCAGCAGCACCCACCCCGTGGTAGGGAGTGTGGGTGGTGAGGGGGCTTCCCGGCTCAGGCAGACCCTGGCAGAGCAGCCCAGGAAAGGCCCCGTGCGGAGCAGGATGGCCCCAGAAAGCCGTTCCCTACCCACACTCCTCGTGCTGGGGGAATCACCGACAGGAGCAAACAGAGGGTAATTTTAGCTTGGAGTTCCGGCCTTGAAAACAAAAGGAGGATAGACGTGGATGGTGTTAAAGTCTACGCAGTGTGAAAACCACCCCCACATCGGGAGGCTGCCCGGGCACACGGCGCGGGATCAGGGCGCCCCCTCGTGGAAGATGTGTGAACTCAGGGACCGTTGGAAGTCAAGCCCCAGTTCTTGGCTCTTCTTACCATGTGGCCGTTGAATCTTGCGATCGGTAGTTGACAGACTCGAATATTGTCATCGCTGGAAGTTCTGGTAAAAACAAACGAACAACACGGTTCTCCACGTAGCACAGAGTCACTGTAAAGCAAGATAAATTCCAGATGCTCCCGAAGTTCCATTTTGCCTTTTGGGAAACTGAGTCCAGTGTGGATAAAAAGGCTTTTTGCACACGAGCCGTCACCAGAGACGTCAGGGAGAGAAATGCCAGCCTGAGTTTGGGGCCACGTTCCTGGTCAGGAGTCTCCCTTCTGGGTGCATCTCCGAGGCGGGGGCTCCTCTGTGAGGCAAAACCCTCACAACGTCCTCTTAAACTTGATGCTTTCCGGCCTCTGGGCCTTCGGCATGTGTCCTTGGGGCTGGATGTCTTTCCTGCGGTCACGAAAGACACCTGAGTTGACAGGCTCGTGTTGGAAAGAGCCTAGGGAGCTCTTAAAAAAACCCCAGTTTTAATAAAGTAGGAGGGGTCGAAGGGGTCCTTTCAGTTTTTTGTTGATTTGAGCGGAGGATTGCTAGTGCCGCCCCGTGCACTGCTGCGTGTGAGGCGGGAAGCCGGGCAGTGGTCCAGGTCCCGCACCGGGTCTGGTTTTCTCCCAGGACACGCCACACAATCAGGCTGCTTCTTGATCGACTCTGCTTTGGCGTAAAGCCGCTGTTTGTCACCTCCCGGTGGCCTTCTCAGGGAATCGCGCCATGTAGTGAGTATTTGCAGTGTCTTGGTATTGGGAAGCTTTCGTGTCATAGGAAAACCAGACCAGGGTAACCTTGAGAAAGTGAATCCCCCTGTACCTGTAAAATGGTGACAGTAATACCGTATTTGTGTTAAACGGTATTTAGCACGTGAGAAGCACTCATTAATACTATTTTATCACCCGGCAAAGCTGTACGAGAAAGGCAAAACTCCTGTATTTCCTACACGCCCAAAGTAGCTATAACTCTCCATTTGTGTATCCAGGTTATAAGTCCTATGTGGAAGTCTCAAAAAAGGAAGGAAAATCCCCCTCTCTCCATTCCTTTGTCTCCCTACCCTCCACAATTTATTTGTAGACCAGCTATAATTTATATAATTAACTACGTGAATAAATATGAATATATATAACATAATTATGTAAATAAATATGACTATAACTTATATAACTTGTATCTTTTTGTATCATTATTACATAAATATTTCATATTGTTGACACTTCAGATGAATCAACATTTTTGTCTTTGTTAAAAAACACAGGCATTTAAATTGTTTCCAGTCTTCTAGTTACAAAACAAATTCGTCCCCTTCTTTTAGCTTAATGCTGGCCTCACAGAGCGCCCTGCGATCATTCATGATTCAGTAACTCCGCCCATGGGGGTCCGTTACCAAAGCCTGTAGTGTTACTGGCATCCACCCGGCTTTCTCAATGCTCCAGAATAAGCCCTTTTGAGTGTCCTTATCAGAAACGGAGCAAAATCAGCACTTCCTGCGTAGCCCGTGAAAGAGCTGACTTTTCAGGCTGTATGAATCCCGGGCACAATTCCGCTCTGTCCTTGTCATATGCGGTTTGCAAAAATGCCTTTTCCCTGAGAGCCATGTAGGACCATTCTGCCCAGAGCCAGAGGCTCTCCCTCACTGAGCTCCATTTTAGTTCTCAAAAGTTCCACAGCATCTCTGAACCTTCTGGTAGGCCTGCTGGAAGGGGGACTGTGCTCAGCCAGGGCTTCCCAAGTTTCAGAATTGTGGGACAAATAGACATGATGTTCAGAAAGAGACTGGAACAGGAGACCTAGAGGACGGGTGTGGACACCCCACTAGAGTCACGGGATCTGTTTCTTCTGCCAGGCAGTCCACGACCTTCTGAGAAAGGAAAGAAAAGAAACGACGACTCTGGTTGCAGTTAATGCAATAATTAAATGGAAGCGTATGTTTAAATTGCAGTTGGAATGGGAATTAAATTATGCAAAGGAATGTTATAGATTTGGACAAGTTTTCATACTGTTAATAAATCTATGCATAATTCATTTTCTTGTAGGCTCCCACAAAATAGCATAAATAACTTCATTTGTAAGGCTGTGAATTTTTCTATTCTTAATTGGGTGATGGCTAAAACCATTTAAATGCTTCTGGATGACTGAATATATAAATGTTTAAAATGAGCAGTTATAATGGGTTTCTAGGCAGATTTGTTTATTTGATATTACTACATTTATTTTCAGATCCTAGCATAGTACAGATGTTGCATAAAGATCTCACCCAATATGGTGTGAGCTGCATATGATTTTTAAGGAAAGAGATATTCACTCTTCTCTTGGAGAAAGCGCTCTGCTGCTCTTGGAGCATACGCTGTCTGACAGGCGCTGACTGGTTTTTTTTATAAATGTTACCATTTCTTCCTCACGAGAGACCTAAAGGCGGGTTTGTCATCCCCACTCAGCTGGGAAGGAAATGGTCAAAGAAGGCAGGATTTAGTTAGTCGGAGGTCCCATAGGTAGTTAGTGGCAGCGGAGTGGCTCTGAGCCATGAATTTTGGTCTCCAAAACTTGCCCTCTTTCTATGTCCTGCAGCCTCACACCTTATACACGCGAGACACTCAAGTGGGCTTAGCCCCTGAGCGTCCGAGGACCAGGTTGTCCGGTTGGGAGGGAGGTTCTTGCTGTAGCAATAGCGAAGCTGTGACAGACTCCGAGCACACCTGTTCTTTGGGCACTCACAGTGGCCACTGCTGTCCTGGCTGTTACGTGGCCCCCTGGGAGCTGTTGCTGGGCTAGGGAAACGCAACTTCACCATCGTGCTGAAGAGCCTCCTTTGCAGAGGCAGAGTCTTCATTTCCAGAGGCACGTGGAGGCCACAGGCAACCACTGAACATATGCCCACGGGTGGTCGCCTTGCGGGAGCGTGGCCTTGAGCTATCGAGTCTGTGTGGCTCCGGGTTTGTGATTCACAGGGAGCATGGCAGTCAGCAACTGATGAGTCTGTGTTTGAGGACATCTGCAAGGACAACGTGTGTCTCCTTGTAGGATGATAGCTGCATATTCACAGCGGCCACTAGTTAAGAAAGTGTGTCTAGATTAAGTTTCCAGCTGAGGGCTGTCATCACCCTTCCTCATCCAGTAGATTTTTCTGGAAGTCACAGGAGGGAGAAAGTGGTTAAGGCAGTGGCCTTGCTGGCCCCGTGGCCTTGGGCAAGACCCCACCTCTAAGCCTCATTTCTTCCTCTCCATAGTGGGCGAAGTGCCTGTCTCACGGTTGTGAGGATTGAAATGATTTTATAGAATGTCTGGTGTTGGTTAAGTATTCAATACTTTTTAGCTATTTTTATTCTCATGCTTCAGCTAGGTCCTTCTGGCCCCAGGAAAAGTTAATGTACATATTAAAACGGAGATTGGGGAATCCGCAGAACACCTCCATCTCCCACCTCTGCCCCACTGACCTCCAGTTAATGACTTACATTGACTAGGAGTCACTTTGGGATTTCATTAGCCCGTGGTTAAGTGTCTGGTCTTCTGCCACTCAGGGAAATGATCGTCAATCCAAGTCAACGGTTGGATCCAGCGACCACACGTCCCCTCAGCCCCCAAAGAGGAAAGGGAAAAAAGAGGAGGTGAATTTAGAAAAACCCAAGAAAGGGAAACAGAATGTAAAGTTAAAGAAGTCACCACAAATAAGTCCAAACGGTGGTAAGTTTGTCCTCGCTACTATTATATTTTTATGGATTATCATCTTAAGGCTGTGATACGATTTTAATTCTTAAATAAATCTGTTTCTTTGGACCAACAGAAGATACTCCTTATTGTCCTTAAGGAGCGTTTTCAAAGGAGACTCTGAGAAGGAAAGATTCTTCTGTTTTTCCCACAAAATTTCTGTTTATAATTAGAGCTTGTGTACAAGAACACACGTTTTGAGGTAAAATAAATTCTTGTGCTGGTCTCATATAAAAAAGTAAATCTTGTTAACCTTTTCTTCTACTGAAAGAGCTTGATTAACATGTTTACTAACTGCTGTTGACATTGGTCTCTCCTACTTGTGTATCTACAACCCTTGTCCACGTTGATCACAGGTTACTTTCAGTAGCATTTCCCTTTCTCCAAAAAAGATATTTTCCTAATTTTACCAATATCCAAGAAAATACAATACATCCAGAAAACTTTACCAGTAGGATGATAACATGTCCCCAAATTAGTTCTGTCCAGGTAAGAGATGCTGTAAAATAAGTTTTTAAACATTTTCATCAGTACGAGATTTGTGCGGTCAGAATTGTGAACTTCTGTAGGAAGACTCTCGTGGGAACTTTTGGGAAGACTGGCTCTTTCTGGTTTCATTCCAAGTGTGGTGTCTGTGCAGCGAGCCCGCAGGGGTGGAGGGGTGGAGGGCTGGCTGGGCCACAGGCCCATGGAGGGACTGGTTCTCCTTCGCCCCGGGATCCCCTCAGACATCTGTTGGGGCACATGCTGGGCAGGAGGGAGGTGATTGGGTGGTCTGTCATTTCGGATTCATGGCCAGCTCTCTGTCTTCCACTGGGAGCTTCAGTTTCTTGCGAAGTTGATGTGAGGAGTCACGTTAGAATGACCGGTACCATGGGCCTCACAGCGAAGGGGACATGTGAACTTGTGGGAGTTCAGAGGATATGGCAGGTGACAAAGGGGTCGTGGGAAGCTGCACGAGACCTAGAGGAACAGCCTGCATGATGAACCAGTTACAAAGAGGAGGTAGAATGCAGGGGGCTTCACATCGTTCCAGGGAGGGAGGCCAGCTGGAATGGGGGGTCCTGGTACAGCTCTGTGATGGACCTCGGGTAAGCCACTTTTGGGGGGCCCTGTCAGTTCTCTGCAAAATGTGGGTTCATACTAAGATTTAGCTTGTAAGTTTGCTTATCGTTAGGTCATATAATCCCTCGCAGATGACTATGAAACAGGGGAGGCCAGGGTCAACTGTGGGCAATGAATGTTTATTGAATGCATATTTTATGGCAGGTGCCAAGGGAACAAAGCTCTCCTGGAGGCATATGCCATACCTTGAGGATTTAAACCCACAGAGGCTTTATTTTAATCAATGTACCAGGTTGTGACGCCCCCAAGGCCCTGGGATGGGTCTTACTAGCTGTTGTGTTTTTATTCGCAACCACTGGCACGGGTCTGATAAATACGGGACACTTAATAAATATCGGGAAACGCATGCTTGAAGGCACGAAATAGACAGGTCTCTGTAATAGTTTGAATCTTTTCACAAACATATTTCTTTAAAGGCTTTGGTAAAATGTGAGTTATTTTCTGTGAGGCTCATCTCAGCCTGTGAAAAATCCCCATTCCTCCTTCCAATATGTATATTTTAAAGTCTTGAGTTTCAGTAGTTGCTTCTCAGAAGAAAGGGGACCTTTCATTCTCATTTGCAGAAATTATGCTGAATGAGCTTCTGTCTGCAGTTTCCTCTCGCCCTGGAGAGGAACCTTGACTGAAAAGTCAAATGATCAGTATTTTTGCTTTCGTAGATATTCTCACTTTTCAACAATGGTACCCGTGGGGTGGAAATCACAAGAAACATGTTTTTAAAGTGTTCAGAAAAGGCGGGAGGCCATCGCTGTTCTTCCTTGTCTGTGGAGAGCCTGGTAGTTGTATTAGATAATCGCCTATTTTAAGTGTCTACTTTCCAGTGTCTTTTGGAATGAGCGGAATATAGGCTTCTAACTGCTGGACCTCTTTGGCGTCTTTTTTTTTTTTTTTTTTAAAGATTTATTTGTCAGACAGAGAGAGCAAGCATGTGCACAAGTGGGGGTGAGGAGCAGAGGGAGAGGGAGAAGCAGACTCCCTGCTGAGCAGGGAGCCCAATGCGAGACCTGATTCTGGGACCCTGAGATCATGACCCGAGCCCCAGGCAGATGCTTAACTGACTGAGCCACCCAGGCGTCCCCTGCTGGTGTCTTTCAAGTGGCAGTTTGAGGGAGTGGATCCCCCCCCCCACCCAGTAAGAAACTTACATGATCCAGAAATGTATATAAGAGTTGAGATGAAGCATTTTGTATCTTTTCCTCTCGATAGAAATAACATATAACTTGGAAAAAGAATCTTGGCTTCCAAAAACATTTTCCCCCCCAGGGAAAATGAAAAAAAAAAAAAAAGATTTTGTACAGTTTCGTAGACTAAATTGTCACTTGACAAATTTAAGGATATTAGCTTAAGTCCAACTGAGCTGTTTCCCCTTACGAAATCTCCATCCAGATGTCTTTGGCTATAGGAATTTTCCAGGTTATAGTATCAGAGCTCTCTTCTTTGCACTCCTTAATTCAGCTTCCTATTCATTTATTCTTGCAATTTTTTTCTTGCAATTGTTTTTTACTTTAATGTCCTTTATTCTAGTCATTAGAACTAAGTGTGTGCTTTTGGCTAGTCCTATCTCAGGAGGGCTCTTGGTGTCTAGAAAAGTAAAAGCAATGAGACTGTAAGCAAAATGAAAGGGAAGGTGTGTGGTGAGTCAAGATAATGAGCAAAAAAATGCAAGAATTTAGTTCCATATTGTATATTTGAAATTTGCTAAGAGAGTATGTGTGAAGAGTCCGTATGGTAACAGATGTTAACTAGACTAACTGTGGTGATCATTTTGCAATATATACAAATAATCGAATAAACAATGCAAGAATTTGATGTCAGAGATGAAACATAGTTTTTTCTACTTGCCCATACTTTACATTTGGAATTAAGTGGTTGATTTAATTTCTTTCAAAGTGTTAAATTTTAGAGTTAGAATGAATATCCGGATCATCTCATAGTGTATGTTAAATTGTGCAAATTTTTGGCCCAGTGTTTGTTACCTATATACTGTTCTCATGTTAATGAGAAGAGACTCTTTTAGGTTGTGTTGATTTTTATTATAATGAAGGCTTAGTCATACCAGTTGTCTTTATTTAATGTTGCTATTTACTCATATTTGGGCGTCTAGTGCTGTATGAATGAGCAGTGCTGATGTCTGTCTGTAGAGGGCAACCTGGCTCTAATTTTATTTTTTCTTTTGCTTTTCTTTCTTTCTTTCTTTTTTTTTTTTTTTTTTTTTCCTTTCCGACTCTGTTTCTTTCTGTAATAGTAAAGCTTAATAATTCAGGCAGAGCTGTGACCTATTTCTTCAGGGAAACAAATCCCATTTTCTTTTGGTAGCCAAGATGCAAAGTAAGATTGGTTGGTGATTGATGAAGTTGGGTGTGAAATGCATTTTTAGTGCTGCATTTAAATACTGGCTTAACTGGCCAGCCCGTTTTCCGTACACTTTCCACTTGATTCGTAATGCCTTGAGATACCCTTTCCACCAATGAGCAAAGTAGTTATGATGATTGTCTTGAAATAGTATTTGGGGATTGATTGCATTCATTGATATTTAAACTGTCTTCCACGTGAAAAAAAAATTAGCGTCTTTAGACCCTTTGGAACACAGGAAATACAGTGGATTTAGGGCGCCTTGGAAAGATTGGAAAGGCTGCTTTCTGTGGGCGGGTCCGTCCACTGCGGCTTACGTGGTACTGATAATTGATCATTGATCATGGATCATTATAAACACTTTTTTTTTTAAGTAGAGTTTTAAAATGTAAGCAAAAACAAGACTTGTTTTTCTTGAAGTTTGCTTGACTCTGTGGATGGGAGCGTGGCGCACACACACACACACACACACACACAAACGTATCTCACTTGACTCCATTCTTGGCTTATTCTCAGCATTGTTCTGTGATGGTTCCTAAGGAACTCGCCATGTTCAGATTCCTGATGACTGATGGGGCAGGTGCAGTGCGGGGAGGGGGTGTTTAAATATTCTGATCTTGCTGGGGGACTGCCCTTGAGCGATCGTGCGCCTGAATTTTCTACAATCTGCGTGAGCTTTGCTGCGCCACCCCGGGGCTGGAGCGTTGCTGCCGTGTGTCCCCACAGTCGGATCACGGGGCGCGGAAACTCGAGTTGCTTGGGTTCAGCGGATGAACCAGCTCAGGCACAGGAAGCTCCTAGAATAGAACAGGAGGCACGAGTCCACATGTGCGCCCCCAAGCCTCACCCTCTGAGGGGGGTCAGGGATGGGAAGAAAGTCTCTAAGAAGGCGCCAGGATGAGTTCCCAAAGCAGGGCACTGATTGGAAGGCGCTGCGGTAAGGTTTCAGAGTTGTGGGTGTCTGCTGCCTCCCGCTCACCTTTGGGTGGAGACACATGGGTTTTTCGTTCCTTCGTCCACAGTGACTTATCTCAGAGGCAGTGTGGACTGTGGGATGTGGGTCATGTTTTACTACAAGTCTGAGAGCGATAGAAATGTGTAGAACAGGCATTCTACATCGTAGAATAAGAAATACACAGTGGCCTTGTCTGGGGTTTCTGGCGCAGAGCTCCCAACATGCTTGTA